>NW_010972572.1:2495121-2525546 GCF_000737465.1 Haliaeetus leucocephalus | reverse complement strand
GGGACGCGACCCAGCGCCAGCCCGGGCGTCCCGGGGGGAGGGCGGCCAGCCGGCGTCCCCAGCTGCTTGCCACGCTGGAGCGTCCTGACGGATGGCAGCCGTGGGTCTGCGGGCCTGGGAAGGGCTCTGGCCATTTCACGCGCTGCCTTTCTCCGGCTCTCGCTAATTTAGATTCAGTAGCCCTTTTCGAGTTGCTGCTGCGAGGAGGTTTCAGGTCAGGCTGATGTCAGAGGTCTGGAATTCAACTGCTATTCTCCTCTGACATCACTGAGAGGTGAATAATACTATAGGTCAGACCTATAACCTCAAAGTAAGGTTGCAACTGGAAATCTGTACAGCGGCGTGGGATGGAGTGGTGCTTCAAGAGGGCACTCGGCGATTAACGCAAAAACAAGGCACCGTGCGCAGAAGGCGTATATGATCCATCCAGCCGTTCTGGGAGTCGTTCGCTGTCGCTCCCAGCGCTCGTGGAAAAGCGCGTTCCAGAAAGCGAACAGATTAACGAGGGTTTTTTTGTTACACGTGCGACCAAACTAATCCCTGGAGTCACTCCACAGAAATTAATAAATTACGCAAACGAAGCATTAGTCCACTTTTTTTAAACGTGGCTGTGCGGTAATGGTTATTTGTTGATGAAAGTGTCAGCAAGAACTACTGAAACATGAAGCATTTTTTTCGACTGTGATACTCTAGCATTTGTAATTTAAAACACAGAGAAAATATAAATGCAACACCCATTTCAGTTTAAAAGCTTAATTTATTGCAGATTGCTGCAACTATGCCTAAGCAAGTATAAAAGAACATCCTCGAGGTAAAACAAATCCCACTCTGTTCCCATTAACAAGAATATAGTTAAAAACATCTTATTACAGAAGTTACTTATTATTTACTGACTGAACTACATCCATGTTAAGGTGCTGAAATGCTAGACATTCAATCTGGAGTACCTGAGACTTGTGAGGCCTTGTGCAAGATTTATACAGATTTCCTACAGCAGTAAGCGCCCTTTCTCCTCTGCTCTCTCACAGTACGTCAGGGAGTTGCCTAAGGATAAATAGAGTTTACATGCATGTGTATTCTGAAAGTGCTGTACTGCAGGACATCCAGCTCCATAGCCTTTTAAAATTAGCATATTAAAAAATTTTAATACAAAGATTTCATCATTTGTCTTTAGAATCATAGAGCATTAAGACAGTAAGGCTCCACTAACTTAAACCTCTGAAAGTATCAAATCTTTTGGTGGTAAACAGGAGCAAGAAAGGTAAGCTAAGAAGTTGCCTTTGTATTTTATTTGAATTAAGGAGGCAGCGGCCCCAGTTTGATAAGGCTGAATTCCTGTGATTTCTGTCTCCTCACACCCTGAATCCAGGAAGGCTAGACCGATGCTCTCAAACCCTGTTGTTCTTAATGGCACAAACTACCACAGGACATACAGACCATCCACTATTTCCACGGCATATTACCCAACAGTCTCAAGCCATGCCAGCTGGGGAGCACAAAACCAAACTCAGGTGACAAAGCTGCAGCAGTGTTATCAAACTTTTCCTTTTAACTGCCTGAATACTTGCATTCATTCAGAAATGCTTTCCACACTGTTTCATTTGAGGAGGAGGATGTGAATGTAAGCACCTAGCCTTTCACTATTCATGTCACCTGAAATTGCACTGCATGGATATAATATATGATAAAGAATAAACAAATCCAAGAACAATCAGTGTGGTAACACTCCCACTCGCCCTACTAACAGCATCCTCCGATTGCATTTGTCTTGTTTGGACTGTTCGTGAATAATTAAAAGTTTTGTCTCGGTTCATCCTACTGCTCAGTGTTCACTTAGGACATCCTGACCATAGCTAGAAGCTACACAAAGCTCTGGAGGGCATAACTGAGGTGGTCCTGATAAATTCTCTCTGCTCCGTTCTTGTGCATTTTGCTCAGGCCTTGCTCTAAGTAATTATAAAAACAATATGAACACGCATGAAACAAATTTATGTTTTAAGTGCTCTTCCACATTTATTTTCTTAACATCACAAATACAGAATGTGCCCCCTTTATCCTTCAAACAGTATTTTAACATGAGTACAAATGCATAGCTATTAAAAACTTAAGATCTGCTATCAATATAAATACAATCATATTTTTAAAGTTAAGAAATTAATAATTTAAGACCTATTTAAAACAAAGTACAAAAATAACAAATATCTTATCATTACAGATACCATTAGAATTGAAAACAGAAGAATTCTCCATTAATGTAAAAGATCAGCAGCTGTCATATGTAATGGATACCCACCATAAAGGATACACTTGCTGCTGAAACAGAGCATTGGTTTAGGAAGGAAGAGCATTTCCTGGTTAATCACTCAGAAAATTAGCTCATCTTTCCTATAGCTGCTCTCCTGAAATCCCTGACCCATTCAGACCTAGAATCTTGTGACTTTCCTACGCTTTTGTTTAATACACAATTCCCAATAAAAGGCCACAGTATGACTTCAAGCAAAGACAGTGAGAGCCCCAAACACCATCTATGCTGAGCATACTGTAGCTTCCAACAATGTTAAATAAAAGGATTCCAAATACAGCACTAAAACCAATTTGTTCCCCAGTAAGAAAGTTCTGAGAAAGTTTTTAATGCTTCCAGTTTACAAAAAGTTAAGACTTCCCATATCAAAAAAATACAAGCAGCTAACTAATTACTTCTTATTAAATACTCTGACCACTATACGCTCTATAACTTGACAGGTAGAAAATGTAATGGAAAAGGTAAAAATCCTGTTTACAAAAAGTTCAGGCTTCCCATATCTAAAAAATACAAGCAGCTAACTAATTACTTCTTATTAAATACTCTGACCACTATACGCTCTATAACTTGACAGGTAGAAAATGTAATGGAAGAGGTGTAAAAAATGCAGCAATTATTAACCTACAAAGTTAAAATGAAAGCAAAAAAAATAGGCTTTTTTTTTTTTAAAACGCAGTTGAAATGATCCAAAGTGTCTGTTGTGTGCAAAGCACTGCCACTGGAGTCTGACAAGGGAACCCAGCTGGCAGCTGTTGCACATTTTCATGTACTTGTCACCCACTTCTCACTCTCTTGTTTCTTCCTTCGCAAAGCACCCCCGCTTGTAAGCCACATCTACCGGCAGATGGAGATCTAGGAAGAAAAGGGAATACTGAGTAAATATTAGTCCTTGTATATGTTTCACTTGGCAGCATACACAGTACTTCTATCAGGTACTGTAAAATATGGCCTGAAAGGCAGACTATAAGTTGAGAATTTGAGGCCTACTGTTTAAAGAATAGGAATTACTATAATTTTTCAAAACTTTAAATATAAAATAACAACAAAACAAATCATAAGAAAAGTGCTCCCCTTTTTCAAGATATATTATTTATATGTGCATTCACTACCATGGATGCCAACTACTAAACATTATTTACTATGAAACCCTGGCAGTACGTACAGAAATACCCGTTCTGCTTGTGACATGTGCCTTCATTTGTCCATAAAAGGCACAACTGCCTCAAAGTATGCCATAGCTGGTGCCAAGATCCTAGAGAAAACTTGTGGTGTCACTAAGAGGACAAACAAGAGACTCCTTTTTGAAAAGTACTTTGATCCACAGCAAAATGAAGATACTTCCAATGTTATGGCCAGATCTTGCAGGCCAAGAAAGTGAACAAGTACCCTGATAAAGTCACAACAGCACTACCACTGCAGATGTCACCCACATGAACTTTAATCTCTAAACAGACACATTCACGTCTTAGGAAAAGAACTCCAGCCTTTGTTCTTTTTCTATACTACAAAGTTCCTGCCCAGTAAGCACCAGTTCTGCACTTTCTGACATTTGCCTCCTGCCAAAGCAGACTCTGTTGGGAACAAATCTTGAAAAAGCATAGGGATGGAGAAATGAGCGGGCTAGTAACAATGTGACTCTAAATTATGTAAAGTTAGAAGACGGGGTATAACATCCACTCATCCAAAAGAGCAGACTGCCAGGACAGGTAATTTGAAAGTCCTTCACTGAATATATAATGAAGTAAAGGTAATGGAAACTGAGCTGGAGCAAGAAGCTGCAGTTCAAACTCCTGAGAGCAACTTCACTTTGGGCTTCAGACAGGAGATGTTCAAGAGTTCAGGGCCAGGCCTGTCCCCATATTAACACTTAACACCTTTGTAGGAGACCTCACAGTGACCTACTTAGGAAAACTAAATGAACAGTAAAATTATTTTTGGCTGGCAGGTGCAGGAAATAGTTCAGGTGAACATATGATAGCATGGGAGACCTTGCCTGAATGAAGATTTGCCCCTAGCAATTGCACATATAAATCTCTTTACCTTGGAGTGAATGAGAGGGAAAGCATAGTGACACAACTGTAGTGGCATGGGAGTGGGTGGTAAATGTCTAGGGCACCTTGCAGCATGACAGTGATGGATTCATCTGAGTCAGTAGCATCTCAGTAATAAGTTCGTGCTCTTGTAAAAAATTACAGGAACTTGCAGATTATTTGAAGGACTAGATGACTCACAAAAAATATATGGCCAGAAGCAAGCTTTTTCCTACTAATGTATCAGTATGCTTAAATGCTGAAATCCAGAAGTAACAAATTCCACCTGCTCCACAATGAGATCCCTATTTCCAGGAAGAAGGGCTGCAAACAAGAATTTCTCCAATCAGAATCTGGTCCTTCTTCTGGTCCTTCCTCTTGTTAGAAGAGGAAGCACAAACCACAGATATTAGGTCCAGTACAGCTATATTCACTAGCTGAGTGTACCTGTGGAGTACAATGCAGAGGAGATGGGCAAGAATACATGAAGAATTTACAGAGTTCCTATCCATCATTTGTGAAATCCAAAAGGACTCCTGTTGCAAGTGTGGATGCTGCCAACATAACCAGACAGATTTATGCCAACAATTCCATTTTATAGATGAGCTCAAAGAAAGAAGATGCATCATCAGCACCTTCAAATTGATGTCCTAAGAGCGAGCCTGGGGCTGAAAAAAGCAGTCCCTCAAAGGTGAACTATCCCTCACACCTCAATGGGATGAAAACGCCAGGAACTAGAGAGCCATACCCACCATCTCTCAAGAAAAAAGGGTGGGAAGGGAACAGATGACACAGCCTATATTCGTTTGCAATGATGTGTCTTAGTGCTGAATTAAGTTCTGCACCTTCTGTTGCAGCCTCTGACTCCTGGGAGGACTCACAAATAGTTCTTCTTATCCTGCTGCTACCAAAGAAAATGAGGTCCCTCTGTCAAATTGTCAGGTACAAAGATGGTTAGTGTATGAGGTGTAAAGATATGGTTAAAGCAAACACTTGCATTCAAAACAAAGAGGAGGGTTCTTCACCCACTGTGTAATTAACCTATGTTAATGACATTAACTTACAAACCCCACATGGATACTAAATGTTTGCATAGCTTCAAAAAGTGACTAGAAAAATTAACTGAAGAAAAGTTTACTGAGGCCTTTTCTACTTAACAGTACAAAAATGCCAAAGATACTGTTGGAGACAGGACAATGGACTAGAGAGACCTTTCATCTTGACCCTGGTTGGCAGGATGTTCTTAAAACTGGTAAACTAAATTTAGCTGAGAAAGTTAGTTAAGTATATTGTTTTTCATTTGAAGAAAACAAATAACGTATTTCAGTGATTTATGGTGCTGCAAAGATGGGCTGGCAGCTATGGAGGGACATCCTGGAGACTGTGTTTTAGTAAAATGATGGTTGTCTTTCTGGCTACAGAATAGCTGCAAAATGCAAAGAAATCCTGTCCAGCTCTTCAAAGGAAAGTAATGCCTTCTCTAGAAGGGAGGGTTTGATTCTTGGCCCGTTTATGTCAATTACCACCTCGGTTTTGGCCCACAGCTGCTCCCAGTCACAGAAGTGACTTCTCCTTCCATCTTTATTGCATTGGCCTTTGGCACCACATTACGTTGGCTCTAGCTGTGTGATATCTAGAACTTGGTGTCACCACGTAACAAAGAAAAGTGAATCATGTCACCAGCCTACTGAAATAGATAGAACAAAAGCCTTTTCTATAGCAGGATATACATCAAAGTGCAGGCTCAGAAAATTTGTAAATGAGTGCCCAAAGGAAAAGAGGAAAATGGATAGGACTCAATCACATTCAGAGGATAAGTTGTGAAGACACCTGGAAATTGTCATCATGCAACGTTTCAGCACAGAAGGATTAAAGAAGAAGTTGTTTCCAAAGACCCACAGAGGAAAGGAGGTACTGACAGACAAACATGTAGTCAGAGGAACAGAAGTCAGCTTATATTTAAAACCTGTCTGCTTCAGGCTTACAGTTGAAATACAGGAGATGGGCTATGCCAGCTTCAAGGCTTGTGTCATGCCCAATTTTTTTTGGGCCAACTTGAGCCTTATCATGTTTGGCTCAGGTGTGCTGTCTGCTTCTACCCTTTACATGTACACCAAGCCTAAAATGTACAACAGTGAAAACAGACCTGGATGACTATCACACTTCCCAGAGAGCAGACTCTATGCTAATTGTCGTTGATTAGCATTAGCGTAACAGTGTTTCATCTCTGTGGTACAATCCCAAGGAAATGCTTTCCAAAATGTTCCTGTATATAACTTTACAACTGGCATATTAAGCAAATGTTTTGCGTTAGATATGAAAGCTGAGAAGTTTGCTAATTATCCATGATGCCAGGAAGTAATTGAACAAGAACTCTCAATTCTGTGTTTTAAACAAAAGCCTGTCTTCTTTCAAGATGGCATCCAACCTTTTTTCTCAGCTTCCTGACAAAAAGACTTTATTCCTTACTTAAATGTTTAAAACTGATGGGCATTATGAACTGAATTATTAACTAGCACCATTATCTGGAATCTAGAAACTACCCTTTGAAGTGAGCAGCAGCTCTTCAAACTCTACAATCAGCTCTTTGATGAACAGCTGTAAGGGAAATAGCTTCTTACAAGACTTGCAGGCTGCACCAACTTTTCTTCTAGAATGGATTCAAAGTACTCTATGTGTCCTCTTATGTCTCTCTAATCTTTGGACATTTAGGTTTTTCCTTTACTTACTAGATTTGTGAATTGTTTGGCCTCAGATGTTCTGCTGCTTTTTTTCTCATGTGTTTCAGCATACATATCAGCAGATTGGTACAAAATTTATTTAGTGATCCAAGACAAAAAGTTTGGACTTCTACAGTTACTTCATCAGTTTGGCAGGTTTTTTCCCTGATACTTCAATAGTCACCTCATTACTCAGTGTTTTCCTTTGTAGCACTGTCACCCTCTGGCAAACATATCTATGGACTTCCTCTCAATATTGTGACATCCAGGTTTCTGACACAAGTCCTAGAACTTCAGGTTTTATTTACGGATACAATTTATACCCTTTTCCACACCACAGTAATTAGCATAAGCATTATGTATAGAAGAGTGTTGGTAAGCACACTAAGAGGTTGTACAAGTATAACATTTTAACTGAAGGCACAATGAAGTACTTATACTGCAGACAATAACTAAACTATTCTGATCTCCCCTTTCTGTAATAAGTTAGTTTCAGAGTAGCTGTCTCAGTAATCTCTAAAAAAATGTAGAATCTCTTCTTACCAGAGGACTTGCCATTGCATGAACTGTGTCTTCTTTTCCTGCATCCAGGTTTTACAGATGAATCCATCTCTTCTACAGATTTGTTCACAGCCTCAGTTCCTGAAGTGAATTGTCTCTCTTCTGTCTCTGATTCACATTTAACACTAATATTCTCCTTAAAAAAAGGAACATAAAAAGAAATAACATGAAAGATCACTCAATATTTTCTTGTAATCCCTTTAGGGACAAAATAATAACTATTCTTCTCCACTCCAAAAGGACATCTAAAAAGTGTTGAACACTGCCTAGATGGTTTACATAATAAGTGTTTTTAACTCAGAATTAAGATTGCCAAATTGAAACTCAAGCTCTTACAAAATGTCCTATTAAGCAAAAGATGAGATCAGAAAACTAGAATATACAAAATTAGGGTACATGTCCTCATAGTTTGAACTTTGCCCTCAGTTATCAAACTAGCTATAAGAAATAAGCTAGAACAAATCCAGGTGCACTCATTGTTACCAACACGTGTATTAGAATGACAGATCTAGCTCAAACAACTTGACAGAGCTGTGTGATGCAAAACTACACATGCGAACCACACATTTCTGGTTAAGAATCTTACCCCACCCTATCCAATTGTTAAGATGTTAAATTATAATGTGTTCCTTGCTTTTTGGAGCCCTCTGCTGCTGCTCCATATGTATTTTGCAGGCAACCATTTACTGAACTGGTGTATTTCCATGATCATGTGGCAAAAATCTGTAGCTTAAAAAAAAAAAGAAAGAAGCCAAACAATCAAGTTATGTTTCTATTCCACTGAGGAAGTAAAGACCCAAAGTTAAGCACTTGGCATTTACCTTTAGAGATGTTCTCACTGTCACCTGTTCTAGAGTATTCATATCCTCCGCAAAATCCTATCAATCAATATCCTAAAGATGAATGATTGTTCAAAGCCTGCAATGTTTCCTTCTATTAAGGAAAAGAGTGCTTTTTAAAAATGGTATGTGTGAGTTTAGAGACAAAAGGTCATCACACTTGGTAATAAGATATTAGTAATTCCAAAAATCACACTGTCTGCCTTGCATCTGTTGTTGCTCAATGTTAAATTTATAAAAGACAATGTGTATGCATATTAATAGAAATATGTATACATTCTTTGTCAAGGTTGTATAATAATATTCAAAAAGGCCTGTGCGAATACAGTAACTGAATACTCCAGGGAGAGCTAATTCCCCCCAACACGACTCCTGCACTTGCTAGATACCTACTTTACTGTAGTATTTGTTCTTTGAAATGTGTTGTCTGTATGTATTGCATTAGTACTATTAACAAGGCCATGTGAAAACCATTTGGCTAGCAATGCCTTTTGTCCAACATCTGAACCACAACTGCTTCCTAGGCATAAAAACAAAGAGAAGGAAGGAGTTCTGTAGTTCACTGCCTTCACCAGCTAGAATCCAGATTTCATGAGTGATGAACTAAACGTCTCCATTCCTGATGACATTTACATAATAATAAGTTCTAGAAAAATGAGTAAGCAGCCTTAACCAACTAGTGAGAGAAGGGAAGATTTCTGAGGGAAGCATCCTAATTTGCATACTCCACAGGACAACTGTTCTAGAAACAATTCTACAAATTTCATTATTTAAAAAGAGAGAAAAATAGGTACACTATGAACTGAAGAGCAATATCAGACAGGGGATGTAGAAATCAAACTGCATTGGTTGATAAACAAAACACAAATGCATATTGGGATAACGATTACTAAAAAATTATTACTAGCCTACATGCTGAAAGAAGTCTAGACACTGACTAGCAGTTCTTCTACCAAGGACCTGGGCATGCTGCAGTGCTCAGTAAGGCTAACACCTCCTTGTGCTGCACAGGGATGAGCATGGCCAGCAAACTGAGGGAATTTCATTTCCCCCTCACTCGTGAATCTGTACTTGCAACGCTGTATCCGATTTTAAGCTGTACAGTTGTGTGTGTGGAAACTGAAGAGTGATGATACTGCACAGTACCCCTTTCAGAATCCTTTTTATCACTGTGTTTATAGGATCTTAGAGACTAACTCTTTAGTAATCTAATATAAAAAAGGCAATAATAAGATTTTCATCGTAATAGCATCAACCTAGCCCACACAAATCTAGTTCCCAAGTTATCTCTTTTTTTTTATTGTTTGTTTTTTTAAGTGAACATGCTTCTGACCATGGATTTACCACACCTCTGGACAGACTCTTCACTCAGGCCTAGTACTCTGCAATTTCCAAGTCACAGACGTTGTCTGGTGGAGAATCAAACAAGTTACCAAAGCTGATGAATGTGAAAGATTTGACTTTTCACTTCAGCTATTGAAAAATCCCAAATCTGCTGCATCTCACTGGTTACATGACTTACGAGACAGAGACTGGACTATACCGATACCTAGCTGGAACCATGATGAGAAGCTAAGGTACTAAAATTAACAACTCACGTGAATGGAGTTTGCTGGATTAACCTTCACCAAAGAAAGCAAGAGTTTCAACCTTCAGATAGGTATACTGCCAAGGAGATTGAACAAAATAGGAGGCAAATTCCTCTTGATCAAGCATAATAGAAAGGTTGTATTTCTACTTTAAGAAGAAAATAAAATATTTCTTATGAGTAGGAATGGAATAAAATATGCCCATTAAAGGCCAAAACTTGTAAAAGTCTAGGACAGGAATTCACTGAGGCTAAGAGGACAACGCTAGATCTGAACTATTGAATGTAGTAACTCCTTTCATGTAATGAATTGCTCTTTAATTTGCTATCTTTTAGGACATCAGGAAAGCAAAATAAAGCAGGTTTCTACTAAACTGTTAGGTCTATGAGGAGGACAGCTCAAGGCTCAATAGCTGTCACAAGAGCAACTAAATGCTAAGAAATACTGTGACAGAAATAGAGAACAAAACAGAAAACATCTTTGTGCCACTGTAAAAATGGATAGTTTTCCCACAACTTCAATGCTCTCTTCATTTCAAAACAGGATGTAGCAGAAATGGAAAAAGTTGAGAACAAACCCAAAGCTAACCAGAAGTGCAGAGCAGCTGCCGTGCAGAGGAAACTACAGCAGGACTGTACAGTCGGGAAAAAGACTGCTGAGGCAGCTGTGGTAAGGGATCTGTAAAATCACAAGTGACATGCAGTAAGTGGCCAGGGATGGCAGCTGAATGCTTCTTCTGAGACAGAAACCAGGAAGCATCACATGAAGCTAGTAACAGCCAGAAGCTCTTCGTGCAACAGATTGTGAGCAAAGTATCTGCTTGGTCAGATACTGTATGCTAAAATTGACATGGTTTCAAGGACTGACTTCAGTCCACAGAAGAGAAACCTAGGATTAAGTATAGGGTATCATTCCAAGTCCTCAAGTTGAAAGTAGTTGCAAAGTATAAGGAGGAATGCCCTGTTCTATTTGCATGCCTTGTTCTTGCTCTTCCCTACATATCAGATTACAGCTATTGTCTTCGGACTTAACACTGGGCAAGACGGACCTTTGATCTGACTCAGCAGAGCTGTTTTGATGTTCTTGTATTAACACTGGAGTAATTTGTTCCTCCTCTTCTCCTACAGAGAGGAATAAAACTCTCTTCTGTGCATGGCCACTATTCTGTCATAAGCCTGCTCTGAATTACATGGCACTGACAGCTACTGAAAGCCTCAGAAGGCTTCCAGATTCAGGGATAAGGAAGATAGCAAACTATGTAGGGGCCTGATGGGAGTACAAGCACAGAAACCTTCTCTGGAGAGTTCTGCACCTGCCATGATCCCAGACTCTGGAAACACCACTAGACAAGAGGCAGCTGCAGGGTTAAGTTAGCCTTGCCTCTCCTCAGTTTGGGAAGAGGAGACTAGTAAGAGTATTTCTAACAAAAAGAGGGAAACTGCCAAACAAAAGGCCTAATAGTCCCTGAATTCCTTTTCAACACAGAATAAGCCCCAGTTATTTAACCAGTTAACATCCAGATAAACAGACCAAGACCAAGGTTGGGTTCTCCACAATTACACAAGTAATGGGGCCTCAAAACCAAAACACCTCCCCCTCAAACAACTCCATGGTTCACACGCTTAATCCCTCAGTTCTTATCAAGAGAGTTTGGACCACAAACTCCAAAGGCCTTCAACAATGGAAAAATATACTGCTAAAAATGCACTTCAAAAGATGTCAAAACTGACAATGTTTAAAGTGCAGTCAACACTTAAGATAATGAGTGGATGCTCATTAAGGAGTACTGCCAACTCTGTAAGCACTAGCACAAGGATGTGCCCTTCTCTACACAGTACAGAGCAGAACAGTCCAGTCTAGGCTTGAGCTTCGTGGAGACTTGATCAGAATATACATCTATTTCTATAAAGATACCCACGAGGAAGATGACTAAGAGCAATCAAGTTTGCACCAGCTGAGGATTTCCAAGCTATAAACCTTACTGAAGGCATCAAGATACTAATAGCACAATAGAATAGCTTCAACACATACAATGAAATTTTGAGTGCCTACATGCAACGTAGGTCTCATGCAGCAGAAACAGATGCAGTCAAATCTCTTGCTTTTACTTTGTTTTCAAAACAAAAAAAGTAGAGTGTGCATTTTCTGCCTTAACAGAGTAACATCTAGAATGCCCCTCACTGCACATGAGACTTAACAATTCTGTATACAAGGAAGACCAGGCACAGGTAAACCAAAGTACAATTACAACTTGTTGGACACCGCAAAGTATAAACAAAGGAAGATGCTTTATAGCATTCAAATGTCAATAAATTATACTTTCCACAGAAAACAGAAACTTAATAACTGTTTATCAGAAACAATCTAACCAATTATCTAAATTTTAAACAAAAATCTTTGCCTTCAGTGGCAATTCTCAAAATACTCTTCTTTTAAGATTAAAGATAGTATAACCTAAAAAAGCTTCCACTTCATCACCATGAATACACCTGCACTATCTATTTTTTCCCATGCAAATGAGCACCCTAACTTGGCCAAGACAAGCTAACATATCTTATGCTCATTAACATGGGGTACTTTTTCATTCCCTCTTCTTTTTTAAATCTTGCCTTACCAAGCAAACCCTCTACTGTCCAATAAAAGCTTAATTAAAGAAGCCTTTAGTTCTTAAGCAGGCAAGAATTAAAAAGCTATCAGTCCAGACCCTAGCATTACTATCGAATATAGTTATCTCAAAAAAAGATGTTGTTTTATCTCCCTTTACCCCTTACCTGCTCTGGACTGAATGGTCCTTCCTGAACAAACATTAGGGAGGACAGAGTTGGGCAGTGATCCAGCTGTTCTCTCAGTTTTTCACATGCTTCCTGTGTGGTCACAGATTCTTGCACTACTTCAGCAGCAGCACTTTCTACAAACGCAGTGGTATGGGTAGCACAAAGAAATTCAGAAGGCTGTAATGGAGAACAAGTTACTGCTTGATCTGCTCCCTCTCTCAGTTTTTCAAATGCTTCCTGTGTGGTCACAGATTCTTGCACTACTTCAGCAGCAGCACTTTCTACAAATGCAGTGGTATGGGTAGCACAAAGAAATTCAGAAGGCTGTAATGGAGAACAAGTTACTGCTTGATCTGGTCCCATCACAAATGATGTGTCTGCAGCTACAGGAGTAAGAAGTTCCAGCTGGCTTTCCTCAGTTGAAGAAGGTGTATAACTGTTCTCACTATTAACCAGCAGTGGTTGACCTCTGTTAGACTGAGGGGTTGAACACTGGCTCTCCACAGTTTCCACTTTCACAATTTCAGCTTTGGGTGATGAATGCATCTCATCAACCATCTGAAACACAGCTTCAAGATTTACTTCTGTCTCCTTGTTTTCATCAGATGTATTACATGGCCAGTCAGAGGGCAGAAATTCAGCTGTATAAGGTGACTGCACTGGAGGACTCTGGGAGAAATAAAATACAGCAAACTATTATATCAAAAAATTACAATGACAGGATATGTATTGGTTCTGTAAGGCTTTGGAAATGAACCTGAGCAATCAACTGAAGTGTTCATTTATCCAAAAGCTTGAAAGATTGTCTGTTATTTTCAGTTAAAACAGCAGGTTTAATTTAAAAAAAAAAAAAAAAAAAGGCTACTACTTTGTCTTGTTTTTCATTAACCATCTTACTCATGGCACGCCTGCTTTCTTTTATTCACTGTCTATCCTGGAGAGAAGGTTACTTACCAGTAGCTGTGTACTCCTTCAGATGCATTGTCTGCATACCTTGTGCATTGCAGGTATAAGTATACCCAAGCATTCAAGCCAGAGACTTCTAGTCTTAGTAGGATCTGTGGGGGTGCATTAGAGCCACCCCCTTCCCATGCCACATATGTGATAGAAAATGATAGAGCAAATCTATCTGCCTTCAGTTCTTCTAAAAATCAAACATTCCTGTTGTGTACAAAACCAGCACAAACCACAAGATTTTTAAGCAAGAGAAAAAGTTACGTATGCTGTAAATGTGCATATGGACAACATACCTCGAGGAACTCGCAGTTACTTACCAATAACATCTTTTTCCTCTTCAAGTGATTGTCCATATACACATCCACACAAGGGATGATTCCCAGGGATGCTCTGGTCCCCAAATGAATGGGAGTTCAGATACCTATGAAAACAAATACTGCAGAACTGCCCTGTCTGTCACAGCCTCACATCTGGACACTCTTGTCATGACATAGTGTCCCACAAATGCAGGACTCAAAATCTGCATAAATCTGTATAAAAGCCCTACAGATCTTCAGGTCAGAAACACTTCTTGGAGAACCTGTAGAGGCTGCCTTTGCCATCACAGAGCAGGTCTGAACACCACTAAAATATTGCACAGTAATGACATCACAAGATGACAGGACACAGTCAGCATTCCAACGATATTATTTTTAGCAGAATTCATATAAATCAAAGAATGTTTAAAGCAGAAAGAAGACAATGAAGAGTTTTTCAAAAGCAGCAAGTCCTTCCCAAGTGAAATGGTAAATCACATTTTAACAGCCAGTGTCTGTACTGCTATTTCTTCTGGACATGACTCAGAGTTAAAGGACACTGGAAGGGTAATTTCTTCTGACAAATACGAGTCATATAATGATGTTGAACAGAAACTCTGGTATATTTAAAATACAATCTTATTTTGGAAGAGATCTAGTATGAAGGATTAGGCCTTAGTGCCTGATTATCAGACCTTCTAGCTGAGGTAATGGTTAATAAAAACCTATTTCCATAAATGAATAAATTAGAGAACAGGAAGCCACAGGATTGCCTACTAGGAAAGCCATAATCAGATCAAGTGCCAGTGAAGGATTTGGTCTCTCAGCAGCATGAACATCAGAAGCCCCTGAAGGAAATACCACAAAGAGATGAGATCCCTTCCTCTGGGTGTATGAAGTCAAGTCCTGTTGTGGTTCCATGTTGATGTGCCAGTCTGCAGATAGGCATAAACTGTGGAGGGCAGGGGGAAAGGGAGGGGAAGATAAAATCTGGAACTTGAGAAATTTAGGTTAAGTTAAGCAGTCTTTTCATTAAAGGCAAGCCACCTTTATATTTTTATGGTATAGGTTTAAACATAGTTCCTTTCCTTTAATATTTTTTTCAGTTGTATTTTTTTAAATATTAACAAGGTGTTTCACTTCTGTTGCATTGCTTGTTTATTGTCTTAAGCAGTCAGGATTTTAAGTAAGATCTGGATTACCAAGTCAACTGTCCAGGGATTAAATCATCCCTGCCAAAACCAAACAAACCAACCAATCAACCAACCCACACTGCAACTTCTTCTGCCTCTTCTTAGGGGACGTCAGCTTGAAGCTGTTATAACACCTATCATCTTCTTGGATGAAGATCTTGTACGCATTTCCTATACGAGAAAGTGCCCACACAAAGATACAATTTAAATCCTTCTAGTTTGTCTAGAGAAGATATGACAGACAAGGATGGGAGCGAAGCAGCAATGAAACAATGAAAAGTGATAAAAATTGAGAAGTCAGGACTCAAAAGACTAATAGTTTGCTGGTCATTTGAGCTCAAAAGGAAAAATAATCTAATTTAGCAAAAGTGGTGAAAGGGAAGATGGGCATTTCACTTATAAGATTAGCATAGTGTACGCAGGAAGTAGAGCACAACCACACCTTTTCAGGGACTGCTAGGACTAAAACAATCTGGCTTGAGTGCTTGGGCAATCATTCAGAAGTAGTTTAGATTCAATTTCATTCTGAAATAATATGGCTGATTATCATTCTTATTACAAATAAAAGCAAACTACTTAGAACTGCTTTTAAGGTCAGTAAAGTTTCTCTTCTTCTTTTTTCTCCCACATTTATTTCTTCCATTTCCAGTTACCTCTTGCTTCAGTTCCACAAGAAAATACTGGCAGCTTAATAAGAATGCTAACAGCCCAATCAAATAGCAGGGCTGCTAGTTAAAATAAAAAAAAAAAAAAAGGAAAAAAGAAAAAAAAATCACTAAAAGCCAATATGTAGCCTCAGTTCACACCTATGATAAAGCAGCAGGGAAATACTGCACTAATGGTTGTGAGTTGCCAGAACTGCTGTTGCAGAGGATAGCAGGAGTTTTCTCTCACAAGACTCATTCCTATCCAAGGATATCAATTCATCACACTGATCCACACCCCACTTCAGGAGAACCCAAATGAAAAGTAGCATGAAGCTGTACCTGAGCTCCCAGTTTTGTAAC
This sequence comes from Haliaeetus leucocephalus, assembly GCF_000737465.1. Lineage (NCBI taxonomy): Eukaryota > Metazoa > Chordata > Aves > Accipitriformes > Accipitridae > Haliaeetus > Haliaeetus leucocephalus. Next base: position 2,509,278 of record NW_010972572.1, on the reverse strand, counting down.
CAATTGTGATGAGGGTGTAATACAAATCCCTGAAACCTTGATTTCAGAAGCCTGAAAAGAGATATATATACCTTCATCAGCCACTACATCTGGGTATAACCATCTATATCCCCTTGCCCTTCCATACATTAATTCTTTGTAGCTTTTTCTGGAGAGCAAATTGCAGGCAGACAGACATGTACTTACTGGCCTTGTCTGCCCATGTTCCAGCCAGGGTCACATAATGCTTTCAGCAGGTCAGGTGTGTACTGTACAAGCCCAGCAGCTGGCCTCCAAGCCCCAAGAAACTGTACCTGTCTTAATCTCTCCTAAACTTAAAAGTCATGCTCTCTGCAAGACTCAATAAGGACTAGCACAAGGTTTAGGCTTTCTTGTCCAACAGTGCCTGGTTTTCCTTCTGAGACCACAAAGTACTGCCTGGATCCAACAGAAATAGGGCTGATAATCAGCTTGCTGACTGCCAGTGTGCTGATACAGCTCACTGTCTTCTGGACTGGTCCAGCAGTTCCGTATAGATGTTGCCAGTAGTATCTAGTAGGGCACAGCATGAACAAACAGCCTAAAATGCCCTACAAACCACCCTTCAACAGCATTGCACTGAATTCCTGCAACTGGTGGAAGATATTGAGTGGGACGATACAATGCAAAAGTTCTATTTTTTGTGAAGAATGATCAAAATGCTTAGTTGGCCAGGGTTGATTAATTTTACTGCCTTTGAGGGTTACTGATGATCGATACACAAGCAGGGCAGGACGATCAATACTGTAGCTGGCTGCATCCCTCAGCAGGAGTTTGGGGAAGTATCTACCCCAGAGCACACAAAAGGTAATCTGATTATTCCCTACAGCTCAGTGAGAACCACAGGCAAACTGCTGTCTTCTGTACCATCTGCACAGTCTCTGTCACTGTGTTCCAGGAGAAATGATCTATGTTACACTAAGACTCAGAAATCTCAGGAAGTCGTGTTGATCCATTCTGTATGATATTTGTGTTACCCTGCTCAGTGAGAGCCAGTTACTGACCTGGTAAAACTGACTGATGCCACTGCTTGCTTTTGGGCTGCTCACACAGAGGATTACCTGCCAGCAATCTCTGCCCAGATGCACCAGCAGCTTTTGACTGGGAGTTCCCTTGTTAGAGCTGTATTATCAAAGCATCCACTAGCAAATGGCCTAAATCTCTTTTGACTCCACACACTGCTCATGGACTTGCTTCTCCAGACAACTGATTTTTACTAGACCCTTTGGACAGTGTATTTATATTATCTTTCAATCTAGCCACACCACCACCCTTGATGACTCCTTTGGAATGATCTGCTACCCTAAACATTGATCTCAGCCTTCTGAGATAAGAAGTTACTTGATTGTGACTTCCCATCACTCAGACTGATTCTCATGTCCTGGATGAAAAAGAAGCTCATGATGAAAGTGAGAGGACAAAGATACACTGTGTGAAAAATAAATACTAGAGTATCAATGGCATGATTGGTCAGTGGCTATTTATATCCTTACACCAACATGTTATCCTGGCCATAACCTGGCCATCTTGGATAACACTGTATAAAAAAACCCATGAATAAAAGACAAAGGTTGATATTTGCAAGACAGGAAACTGGATGATCAAGCTTGGGTAGGCCAACCCTTTCTCAACACACATAAGCATAACTTGCTTTGCTTGTCCTCTGTGAGGGGAAAAAAAAGTATATGCATTATGCTGTAATAGAAAAGGAAGCCCTTGCATTTTCACTTCAGATCTTTTGATATTTGATAAGCCAGGCCCTCCAAATAAGGTGTCGTTTCCACCAGAATTATATAAAGCATTTATAGTAAGTATTGTAGTTATCTTTAATAAGACATCTCTGAGGTGGGGCCAATTCCAAAAGTCACCTTAGTTTTTCTCATTCATCAAATGAAACTCAGGACTGCAGAAAGCTGTCTGGGACAAAAAAGAGGAGCTGTTTCCCAGCATTTTCATAATATTAAAGAATCTCTTTTTGTCCAGGCAAGGACATTCTTCAAAGATAAACATAGACTCGTTAAATAAAACAAATTCTGGTGAAGTCAAGCAAAAAACTTATACAGAAAAAAAGCAATCCACTGATGAGGACACCCATTATGCTGCTACCCTGAAACCTAACTTGAATTACAAAACTGCCTGTTTAATGTTCAGTTGTTCTTTGAAATTGATATTTGTAAACCACATTACTTTCACTTTCTCAAGCAGATCAATTTTCAAATTTATATCCTTCATTCCAGAAGTCCATAAACCTACAGTTCATTCATACAGTCTCCTCCGCTTTCACCTGATTTCCGTATGCTACACTCACCTGGAAAAAGCTGCAGGGGGTGTACGTCGAAGCTGTAGGACTAGCACAGCCAGTCAGAGGATCTACGTGGGCAGGTGTCGAACACTGCATTGTAGCTGCAAGAATTCAAACACAGTTATCAGACTTCCAGAATTTGTGTTTGGTATGCAGAGTTCTATTGCTTACTTTGATTAAATAGTTCAATAATCACAAGTAAACTAAATTCCAGAAATGTATTATTACCTCCCAAGTAATTTTAAAAATTATTTTTTCATCTTAAAAAATAGTTATTCCAATATATGTGTACATATATTAAAAACATATATTGTAAAATTGATACACACAGACACAGAAACTTCATAATGACAATCTTCTGTATCTTAATAACACCTATTCAGTTTGGTTGCTTGACTTTCTCATCACAACATACCGCAGAAAGTCGATTCACATAAGAAGAGCCTAGATGTTCATACACAAACACACTCTGAAATTAAACAATTATTTTATTGTAAAAAGCAACTTCGTAGATGAGGCAGTATTCTGCAGGTATTATTTTTTGGTCACATGCAGAGATAATTTAAAAGTAAAGGCATTATTTGCAGAACAGATAATGTTTAAATCTGCAGTCATTCTGAGAGAGAGAGAAATCCTTGATGAAATCATATTTAGTCCACTGTTCATAATAAGTAAATGTAATAAGTATAACTTGAGACGGCAAACAGATCAGATCAACTTATTTGCAATGCCTGACACTTACATGGGATTTCACATAAGACAGTTGCTATGACAACAAATATGGTTTTTTAATCTCTATACCTATTGCCCTTTTTACTATGATGTTGCTGAATTTTTGTGCAGTTTGGAGCAACAAACACAGGAGCTAAACAACACAGAAAGAGCTAGTGGACATCCTTCTAAAGAAGCATGAGATATGTGTATGACTCATTACTTCAAAAGCTAATTCTGAGCAACTTTATGATGAAGTCTGGACAACTTTCAGAAGAACATCTGTGACCTGTGAACATATTACAATTCTGGATATTGCCAAAAACCTAAATGATATCTGCGTTTCACTCACTGGAAACTCCAAAGTATGTTTACAAACCCAAGAAAACTACCAAAGAAAACTTTTGAAGGGCTACTGTAAAAACAATGCAAGAGAGCAATGACAAAGGAGAAATTTCTTGTAACCTGCTAGAGTGATTCTAAGGAAAAACAAACACATATTACAAAGAACCTATTTTCTAAGAAAAGGAAGGACCTGAAGGGAAAAAGTGCTTGTGAAATAGTAGGTAAGTGTAAAATATTAAGTCCAGATCATATACTATAAAAACCTGCAAGTAAAATATAAATGACAGTATTTTTACAGTTAGTAGAGCTTATAGCAAAAGCAACTCATTAATCAAATGAATCGTTATGTTTGTAAATCAAAGTTAGAAGAACAAAAATAACTATGCAGAAGACTAGACTGATGACTGATTCTGAATGGTTCTGAAATGCAGAAAGTTGCATAAAAAGAATAGTTTGCACTCACAACAACTTTTTTTTTTTATGGACAGTCACTATATATCCAAACAACTTTTTAAATAACACTGAAGAAAGCATTTAGTGACAGGCAGTGTTACCAAAGGCAAAGGTGTTGATTAATTTATAATATTTCATTTATAATAAGGTTTTTTTATAATTTTATAATTATACTTTTATAATAAGTCTTCAAATTGAATCAAGATTCAAGAAACACACCTGCTTCACTCACATGCTTTTGTCCTACCCTGTTAATTGGAGAGAAGAAATTTCTAAGCTCTTTTGTCTAAGATATAGTTAAACTAGTCATACCTAGAAGAAATTACCAGCTAAAGCACATTCTGCCACAGGCTGTTATGAAATAACTGACAGTGAACATGGATCTCATTTGAATACTAAGGAGACAGGGATGAATGGCATCTTATGGAATAAATAAATAATTACTGAACAAATTAAGAAAAAGATACAGCCCCTTCCATCAAACAAGATGGATCAGCCTCAAAATAAATTTGGTTTCTGCCAAAAAAGAGGCGTACTTCTGCCCATACAGGCTATGGATGGAAATTTTCACACACTCTTTAGGACATAGTATGGGGAATATGAACACTGATTTATGAAAATGAAATTGCTGTCAGTGGGGCTATAACCAACCCAGCAACGGACCTCTGAGAACAAGCAGAGATCAATGAAGAGCACAGTTCACAGAACAAGGAAAGGACTGAACATCCTGCATCACAAATATTCTTGAACAGAAGTCGAATGACCATGTTTCAAACTTACTGAAAATACCTTTGGATATCCAAACAGGTTGCAAATAAATCAGGAAAAGAAACCAATAGTTTTAAAGGAAGTTATTTAGAAGGATGTTAACAAAAAATGTATAAGCAAATACAAGTTATAAATCTGACAGCTGAATAAGAAAATTTAGAAGGAAATACAAGGGAATAGAGAATTAGTTGATACTGGATAATATATAAAAGGAAGGAGTCAACAAGACTACTTTTTGTTTAAGATAAATCATTCTTCATTGTCGTCTTGAAAGGCCTCCAGTAGATAGGCAAACATGGATAACTGTGATCTTGCTGATACGATAGATTTCCAAAAAGCTTTTAACAAACTCATCATCAGAAACTCTTACGAAAACTGAGCAACAACAGCATGAGAGGGAAGGCCGTACATTTAGAAAATAATGTATTTTAAAGATACAACACAGAAGATAGGAATAAATAGTCACTTTTCACAGGTAAGTGAGATCACCAGTGGAGGTTCCCCAATGACCTGTACTGGAAGTCATGCTGCTCATCATTTTAATAAAGTACTTTAAAAATTGAGGTGAGCAGTGAGGTGATGCTTGGTGATAATACCAGGTTATTCATGTCAGAAAAGAGCAGTCAGCTACGAAGATGTGAAAAAAAACCACCTTATGAGTTGCCCAAAGCCACCACCCACCAGATAAAGCTCTGCACTTAGGAAAAATAAACTAATTTCACACAGAAAATGATGGGGTTTTAGTTGTCAATCAATAATTGGGAACTAGATTATTTATAAACTATAATACTAGTATTTATATACTATAATACTAGTATTATAGTAGCAAGTTTCAGAAAGATATCAGCTCAAGCTACTGTCAAAAAGACCTCCAAAGTAAAAAATGAAACAATCAGATTGTTAGGAAATAATACAAAAGGGAACAGAGAATGAAATAGGAACATTATTGCTCCACTGTATAAATCCATGATTCACCCATAGCTTGACCACCATGTATATTTTTGGACTCTACATCTCAGTAAGAAAATAACAGAACAGGTTATAGGTAAGGCAACATGGATGATGTACAGAACACTTTCCTGAAGGAAGAGCTAAGTGGGGCAGGACTCCCCATTCCAGAGAAAATGCAACCAAAGGAACTAAGATAGAAGTATTTAAAATCATAAACGGTGCAGTGAGAGGCGTATGGATATAGACACATTCTCACAAAACCCAAAAGGAGATTTAATGAATATGCAATAGGGTCAAAAGAGACAAGAAAAGGTGGCTCTTTGCACAAAATGCAATTAATCTGTGAAATTAAGTCCTTGTCACAGATGATGTATATGCCACAAATCTACATTGGTTGGGAGAAACAGACAAGTTCGTGGAAGTGAACTCTACTGAGGGCTATTAAATACAACTCATATTATGGTTTATTAATTCCCTGAGCCCACACTGTTAGAGTATTTTGGCAGAGCATCAGTCCGTGCTTGCTCTACTCCTGCACTCTTCCTTGGGCATCACCGTCAGAGGAAATGATGAGCTATATGGACATTTGGTCTGATCAAGGCTAGTATTCTTATCTCCAAAGCAGAGAACTATTAATGAGAAAATTATTGAGGCATTCACTAAATCCTGTTTTCTCAACATTGGAAAAATTGGATCAATTGTATAGAAATGAGATGACAATATTAACATCACATTCTTATATACATCTTCCTCCTACATGAAGGCTACAGCTCTACCAGTAAACTAATGCTTCCAGATCCGTTCTCTGGCAGAGAGTATGTTAATACTATTAAAATCTCTTACTCTTCCAAGTCAAAACAGACATATCCAAACAGCCTGTTGGGAACGGTCCCAAGCCCATGCCAACCACTGAACTAAGCACAGCACTTTTGGGGGAGAGCGCTAACCAGGCTAATGATCTAATGATAGAACTGATCAAGACACCCAGACACTTTTCCTGGCAAAGTCTGATACAGTAGCATAGACACAGACAGCTATGCTTGAGCTCAGCCATGGTTTTTAGCAAAGATGTATCTTGCCAATGTATCTGGAAGTTAGAGCCTAAGTGTAAATAAAATCTAAGAACATCAAAAAAGCTCCATGCTTACAGTTCGATGTGTACACATTTGTACTGCATGCTTTTTACAGGTTCCAATACTACATGCAAGCTCAGAAAAGCTGAAAGCCCCCAAATAAATGCAAACCCAGTATGATCAGCAGCAGATCTTTTCCAAGCTTGAAAAAACACCACAATTTCTCCAAAGATCTGTTGGAAATTGAAGGAACACATGTATCATCGCTATGCATTCAAGATAGCAACAGACATTAATAAGCATTATTATCAGCTCAGCTGGGCCAAAGGGCATGAGACTGACACTGTCCAGCATCATCCATTCCACTCGAGCATGTACTACATGGGAAATACTAAGGAAGAACCTTAAAACCAGCCTTTCAGTGTGAACTTATCATGTCAGGTCCAAAAGTTATGCCTAAGAGAAGGCAGGTACTCATCAGAAAGCTGTGCAGGAAATTAGGGAATGCAGCTGTGCCTGTTCCTGACAGATCAATGAACACATCGGAATGGGCCTGAATACAAAAACTATGCAAGCTCCGATCCTTTACCAACCAGAAGACTGATGAAAATGAAGATGATACCCAAGGTCTCTTCAATAAGGGAAAATGGGAAAGACAATATTGTTTGAACTTATACATTTAGGTGGGATTAATTGCCTTACTGCTACATAGACTCCGGTGTCTAGCAGTTGTCAACTCTTTGCACAGTCAATGAACAAATAGGTTCTTCAGAAAGAAATGAATTGTCTTCCGAAGGCATATGTCTAAGAAAGTTGGAATGACTCAACCTCTGGGAGGTGCCTGTTTCTCTCTACTGACTATATATGTAATCTAAATGACAAGCCCAGGCATATACAACTAACTATTATACATTCAGATCAATCTTAGGCAAGATGAATCCTACAACTAGTTTTACAAGTGCATTACTAATGCATCTAGTCTGCTTTTCTCAAGGGAAAATATGGTGCTATTCATGCTGTGTTAAAACAGATGTTTTCAGCTGCTTATTTATCTTAAGAATCCCTTTTTGACCATGTGAATTTTAAGCCTTACATACAAAGAAAATGACTTACCTTAACAGAGGGTGTATCATTCAGAATAACATGACTACTCCTAAACTACCACTCACCAGAAAGGTTATCATATGTAAATGAACCCTACAGCCACAGATGTATTCGAAAGGCATGACTGGACTTGCAATGTCAGGTGGCACCAATAACTAACATTTCTCACACAGTTTCCTTGGCTGATTTTTCATTATTAGGATACTCTCTGATAATAAAGCTTCACTGCATTTCTTTGATGCAATCCCACTACTGTCAAAGGTTTTGCAGATAGCTGAAAGCAAACAGAACTAAATCCTTAAAATAATTACAGTCTAATGCTAGTGGGAAAAAAAAGATCCAGATGAGCATCTTTTATTTTACTGCCCTTTCAATAAGAATCTTAATGAAAAAACAGGAAAATCTTTTTGTCGCTGAAGTTAACAAACAAGTCTGAATATACATAAAAAGAAATCTTTTGACAAAGTTCTACTTTGATTTAATCTAATGGGACATCAAAAGTGAAATTAAAAGAGTCAAGAATAAGGCTTAACATATATTCTTTAGTACCCTCACTTATAAAATACATATTTTAAGATTAACTATCACTTTTGAAATAAGCTAATCTTGGTGCTGTGCTCTCAAGATGAAGGAAAGCAGACTTTTTCATGTGGACATATGAAGAAATAAGCTTTCAGCATTCTGTATGGTATAATATACAGAAGAAGGGATAGCAGAGAGATTGAGATACACAGGGACAGAAGTAAAAACACTGATACAGTCCTAAGTGACAGTGAAAATCAAAAGATGTATAATCTCTCTAGTGAAATGTCAAACTTATCTTCTCAGAACTACTAATGAATTCATTGGAGTTTTCAAAAGCCTCAGTTTCCACAAGTTTCTCTATTTTCGTTTGAATTACACCTTAATTTTTGTACCTTGGAAAATCTGGTACGCTTTCATCATGCCCTCCCCCACACCTCCCACCCCAGAAGATTTTACCTGTACAACATAGCCAATTTATTCTTTAAACTTTTATTACTCCCACGAGAGAGACTAGCATCATCCAGTTATAGAGATCTACATACTCATGTCTAAATCTACGCTATCCTCCCTCAACTCCTCTCCAGTCAGTACTGCAAAATCAGCACTTCCCAGGACACGAGTAATCTCAGCCCGACAAACTCTAAACCAAGCTATAGGAATTGTACCCTGAAGATGCCCATTTCCTTCCCATGACTACAGAAGAGGTCCGGGGAACTAGCTGATATATAGACATCTAAAATTCAGTATAATGAATTTTAGCCTATGCTCTGTAACCGACAGAAACGTGATGTGGGGACCATCTCCCACCTTAAGCAGGTATTCTGGATGAGGCTTTGGGCAACCTGGTCTAGAGGCTTTGAGCAACCTGCCCATGGTAGGGGGGTTGGAACTAGATGATCTTGGAGGTCCCTTCCAACCCAGATCATTCTATGGTTCTACAGTTCTTGGGACACCCTGCTCCTGGGAGGAGACGTAATAGTTTGCAGCTGGTAACGCAGGCTCTAGCCACCGCAGTAATCTTTGCAAGTAGCATAGGGCAAGGAGCACATGGCAAAAGTTGCCTGTCTCTGAAACATTTAAGTGTCCACAAGAAATGCCTCGCTCTTCAGAATCCTTGACAAAAATGATGTTATGGAAACTAGCGATTATTGTCTGAAACATTCTCAGCAGAAGTCTCAGAAGACACACACAAAAGGCGTGAAGATTTCACTGTGTACTTGGAGAAAGACAGCAGCCACCACGTGTAGGATTTCTAAACGGGGATATCTATCTTAGTGAAGGTGCATCTGCCGAGGAAGGAACAGGCAGAAGGGAAGAATAATAACTGAACTTTAGTTTGTTCAAGGAAAGAGTCACTATGTTCTGAGTTTCAGAAGTTTTAGGGAAAAAAAAAAAAAACAGACCCCCCCCCCCAAAAAAATAACCTATCACATGATTTTTCCAATTCAAGGTAAGGGCAAGGAAAAGAACAATAATTTGCTTCAACTTCTCTTCTGACGAATAAAAACACTTAAGTGAGACTGAAAATTTTAGCAGAAACATTTTAGACAAAAGAAAGGAGTGAAGACTTGTGCTTTCTAGTCTTCAGTGCATGAAAAAAATACAACATAAAGAAGCTAAGCAAGAAAAAAAATTAAGATATGAAAATAGTATGAGCACAATGAAATATTCTACACAATACTTTTGACTGATCTTTAACTTTAAAAACTTAACCTGGGAAAACACAAGACCAGGGACTAGTATACTACTTTTCAACAAGTACTCAGTGCTTTAGTATCATTGTCCAAGTTTTGCTTAATTAAAAAAACATATGAAAGTTAACCTAACACTGACTAGTTGTAGACAAATGTTTTTCTCCTCACCCTTTAACCTCAACAGAGAGGCTACCTGGAAAATCACCAGGGGACACTCAAAATCTGGAGGAAGGAAAGGAATACGAAACAGAAAAGCTTTTTGGTTTAAAGATCTGTCTTCCTTTTAGACTTTACACTTTCTATCTATTTCTCACTTGAGATATACACATGACAGAGAATTATAGAAAAATATTTTTTAAAGCATCACTTTTAAATATCTTCTTGAAAAGCAAGTGCAGAAATTTTTTTTCTTACCTGTTGGATGGTAGGCTTGTGAGTACTGCACTGAAGGTGCACAGCTGCTGTATTTTGGAAGGGAAGTGGCAATGTTTCGAGACCCTTGCTGAAGTGGCAGAATAGAGACAACAGGCCGGACTGTGTAGGTGACCTCTGTTGAAAACCCTCGGTGTACCGAAAAGGCAACCCCTTTATTTGGAAAAGTTGGGGAAGCCGCATGCCCTGGAAGCAAACCAAGAGAACCCTGCCATGTTCTGGAAGGCACTGGAGTCCAAGCTAAACTTTTTGTCGGTAAAGTGCCATTGTTCTGGGATGAGGTCGATATGTAGGAGTAAGGAAGGAAACTGTCTTGATGATAAGGTTGATGAAACTGTCCTACAGTCAGCGGTCCTGCAGTGGGTACAAAATAAAGTGGAACAAGTGTTAAGGAAAGGAGTTTTCACAGGCAATGAAAGGCAGTATGAGGAGCCAAGACTCTACAACATTATTTGGGAAGACTGCCTTTGCTCCAATGTACTTAATCCAGAAACAGACTGCCTTCTTACAGGTGAACATCCAGTAACTGCTGCAGTGGCATGAGTGCAGTGCCAATGGAGAGTTATCTATGTAGCATTCAATCTCCTTAAACTTGCAGTAACAAGTTATCAATATTTAGAAATGTACTATAAATCAAATGCATCGTAACTTGCTAAACCAAACAAAAGTAATTTAGAAAGTACTGTGTGTTAAATCGGGCAATACAGTTAAAAAAAAAAAAAAAAAGAGAGAAATTGTAAAGCAAGACTACCAAACTCCAAAGCTGACAGCTCATAGACAGCTATGGGAAGGGCAATGTCAAAATCCTCCAAGTGGCTTTGAAAGTACTTTATGACAAGTCCTTTAATTTGTCAAGAAAAAAAATTCAAAGCCAACTTTTTTCCAGTCAGCTCAAATAGTTCAGTTTAGACTAAAATATGCCAAAATTTGCCATTTTGTTATTTCCTAGATGTTCCTTTTATTCTGCCCTTAGTTCCCTCTCTTAGTCAGTTATTATTTCATGAAATGGTATTTGTTCTTATACCGTAACAGCTTGATTTCTGTTAGAGGTTTTGGTGACTTTGTTGAAACACTGACAGTAACACCAAGAACATTTATGCTCAGCGAATTCCTAAAAGAACTACTGCATTTGTGACTTTTCCACAGTGTTGTATATAGCCATGCTAATTATAAGTTTCAGGATCATTTACATCAATAGGGTTTATCGAGAAGTCAGGCTTTCTCAGACTTGTAGTTCCCAATTCTCACTCTAAAGGACTTTTTACAAAAATAGCCTCACATCTACCTCTTTCACTCCTCTGATGGGAACTAATTCAAGAAATGGGTAACATACAGTCATTATTCTACAAGTTCATATTAAATCATTAGGAATCACTAAATAAATACCACTGGCCCTGAAAACGTAGTAAGAGTTAATGTATGAGACTGTTTATTTCCTGTTCAGTGTTTTTACCATATATAAACAGAGAATGAACAGAGGGATGAGAATTCCTTTGTTTATATTTTACTTTTGGATGGGGAAATTAAGATTATCTAGTTTTAACCCATAAACAAGACACCACAGGATGCCAAGTTCCGAAGCACCAGTGGCTTTACCGGAATTGTTCGTGGATGTTCAACACAGAGTTACATGTTGCAAGACATTTGGAACAGATTGACACTTTTCAAACAAAAATATCTTTTAGCTATCAAATTACCTCACATTTACAGCAAAGGCATGCCCCTAAATAGTCAGTACAGAGCACACAGTAAATGGTCAGCCTGTCAGAACTCAACTGCATATAAAGCCCAATGTTTTCCTTGTTCTTTCTGCCTTTCTAGAAACTGAGACTCCTAGAGCAAAAGCTCTCTAAAACTGCACCCATAAAAAGAGAGGCCAAAAAATTAAAAGGTTTATCTTTCTTAGCATTTACTCTACCAATGGCCTGCAGTACATCAGTCAGACCAGATTTCATTGAAGAAGTCTGTAACGACTTATCTTAGTCTTAACACCAAATCTTTAATTAATGCTTCCTAGCCTTGGTATTGAGAGAAGTTCCTTCCCTTCTCACATGCTTCATTTTGTTTTCTTGGTACTACAGATGTAGTTCCACACACATCATAGAAAACACCGCACGAACTAGATGACAGTTCCTACTCTGAAACAGTAACCAAGAATAAGTATCATGATATCCTACTCTGTTCTAAATGCAGGCTAGTGCTGCAGGAAGCAGTACCACCAACTGCTTCTCCCCTTCTCCTGATTGCACAGTCCTGCCACTTCTCCTGCACCAAGCCTTGCAGGACCCATGTGGTGCATCACCCTGGCCCGACAGCCAGCCGCAAACAGGCCGCTCAAGTCTTGTCCTCAGATCATTGTGCTGAACCAACACGGTTGCTGTATCAGCTGCAAGGAAGATGGTGGTTAACACGTGCCCAAGGGAATGGCAGTAGGACTGCTCTTCTGGTAGCAGCCCCCAGTTCGATTGAACAAAGAGCATCGCAAAACAAGATATTCACATCTTCCTTACACAGCTTCAACTACAATGCTTATATGGAATTTGTGGAATAATCCTCTGAGAGCTTAGACTCGTCTTGGAAAACTCAGATCCTCTCAATGAGGGTTAGAAAGAAAGAAAACATGTTCTGGGGCTTTTCAACAATATTATTTTCTCTTTAGCTCTCACCTACTCATTCAATCCTCTTTAAAAATTATCTAGCTTGCAATTCTTTTTCAGGAGACAACTGACAGAAATCTTGCTATCAGGTCTTTTCTCCTTTGCACAAAACTGACAGGAAGCTCTAGTTGTCACTTCAGATGACCCACTGTTTCACACACATTTAATGAGAGCTTATTAAGCATCCCTACTGATGGGCAAGTAGGAGTAACTTTCACCTGTTAGAGCTGTGCTAGCTCCACAGAGATTGGGCGAGGGTGTTCTTAGTGTAATATGTAATGGGGACTGTACTGTAGTCTACAGGCAGACTGAAACACTTGTGAACCATGTTACCCATGCTTACTGGCAGGAGATCTACCTGCATGAAAAACAACCATTTTCCTACACCGGGTAAACTGAGCAGCCAACAGCAAGGACAGGTAACCCTCCTCCCTCAGGGCAGTGCTGACTTTCAAACCCCATGCCACCCAGTGCTTCTCAAACCCACCACAGCCCCGCATGGCCCACCCCGCCTTACCGGGCCCGTTGGCCTTGCCAAGTGTCGAGGGCGGCAGCAGCGGGTCCATGTGCAGCGACGTGCCCAGCACCCGCTGGAAGCGGTTGGGCGGGCGGCTGGTCACCTCCAGACCAGCAGCCAGCTTCGCCTTGTTGGTGCGCGTCAGGCGCTTCAGGTGGATGAGGAGGTCGGGGCGGTCACGGCGAAAGTTGGGGCTGTGGAAGTGGTGCAGGGGCCCGGTGGAGCCGCCGCCATCACCAATGCCAGCCCCCAGGCCAGGCCCAGGTCCAGGCCCCACCACGCTGCCCACCGGCCCCGTCACCACCTTGCGGAAGCCATAGAGGTTGAGCTGTCGGATGAAGCTGGTGAAGTTCTTGGTCTTGAAAAAGTCGGCAGCTCCCTCCGTCCCATCGCCAGCCGGCCCCGTGGAGCAGCTCAGCCCTGCGCCCAGCAGCTCGCTCTCGAAGAGCGGCTGGTCAATGAGCAGCCCCTCGCCACGGGCATCCCAGCAGATGGAGCGGTAGTGTGGGCTGTTTACCAGCTGCCACAGCTTGGCCGGGAAATTGTTGGGGTTGATGGGGGCGGGCAGCCGCGGCTCCTCCATGCCGGCGGGGAGTGAAGGACGCGG
>NW_010972572.1:2430588-2494616 GCF_000737465.1 Haliaeetus leucocephalus | reverse complement strand
CAGCCCCCCAGTCCCCTCAGTTCTGCCATCCCCCTCAGCTCCCCCGACCCCCTCAGCTTCCCCAGTCTCTTCAGCTCCCCCAGTACCCTCAGACCACCCAGTCGCCTCAGCCCCGCTGACTCCTCCCCTCAGCACCGCCATCGCCTCCGCGCCGCCGTCCCTTCAGGCTCGCCGGCCTTCTCGGCCCCGCCGCTCCCCTCAGCCCTGGTGCCACCGGCGGCTCACATCGATCCCGTGAGGGAGCAGGCGGCTGAGCCCTGGGGGTGAAACCTGCTGCTCGGAGCGGCCCCGCTGCCAGCCCGGGGCCGTCCCCGGGGGAGACTGGAGGTCCCTGAAGCAAAGCCTGGGTGGACACCGTGCCACCAGCCCAGCCCCGTGGAAAAAGGTTAAAAATGCGGTCCTCACAAGGACCCCGCCTCAAACACCTGTGGGTGGAGGAGGACTGCGCTGGAGGGGTGTTCGCTGGGGTCGAATGGTAGGAAATAAAGAAGGGGCTGAAGGGCCGGGTTTCACAAAAGGAGTTAAATTGAACCCCACAGAGTAATAATCTTGAGAAGAGGGTGGAGAACGAGGTGATGATTTCTGCTGATCATCCTAACTTCTTCAGGACAACAGCATGATGAAGGACTGCAGATCTACTACCTTGGTACCTACTGATTGGGGAAGACACTGGACATCGGGGAAATGCAGCACTGGTAAACATATGATACATAATCCTAACTTGATGAACATGGTGATGATCTTTGAACTGATGATTACCACTCGTGAAAGAAATGATGAAGTTAGAGCAGATGTTTGAAAGCATCAGCTTAAAGTTCACTGGCAGTTCACAAAAGGGAAAAGAAAATGAGTTCAGAAGGGACTGGAAGAGGAATACAGAACAAATCAGGAATTATAAGTGTCACATTTGCCCTAAAACCCCCCCAAACTTCTGCAGTTCTGATCTCTCCCACTCTGGGATAGCTTGGGTAGAATTAAAATGGGATAGAGAAAATCAGCATCAAGAATATGAACTAGCTGCAACAGAAGGAAGTACTGAAGAAGAAATCTTCAGAGGGGGTCTTATTGTATAAAAAGGTAGGTAGTAAAGTTGTAGGTAACATAAAGGAGCTGAGCGTGACTAATGAAGGACACCAAATAGAAGAAGTCAAATCAGGTACTTAATCACATGGAAACTGGGGAACTAATTGCTATGGGATGTTTTGGGTACCAGAATGTTACTTGGCTGGGGGGTGGTGGTGGGAAGATAAGCTATATTCACAAGAAAAGTACATCCAGGGCTCTTAAAAGCAGCACCTTTGTCACTGCTAGTCCCCAAACTGTGCACTGGAGGAAGCTCAGAGTTCTTACCTGAGATGTACTAGTACACATCTGCCCTCCTAAACTCTTCTTGGGGTTCTGCTGTTAGCTATGACTGGAGGCATGCTACAAGGACTTTTTTTTTTTTCCCCCTACCCTAGCATAACCATTCTTACCGCTTTAGAACAAGAATCTGCTATGAATCAAAAGGGGAAGAAGAGCAAGGAGCTGGGAAAGGAAGAGTGTGGTAATCTCTCTCTGCTTGCATCCTATCCATGGGTCACCAGCAGTGACAGAAGAAAATGACATTCCTCTGTCTTGGCTGCCCTCAGAGCAAGAAAGTAGTGAGAAGTTTGAGCACCTGCATATTTCCTGGCCTTAAATAAATTACCTTAGAGTTGTCATAAGACTTCTCAGCAAGAAGGTACAAAACCAAACACCTCTTTAACTGAAATCATCCTTATTGCTTTGGTTTGCAGCACAGCCTCAAACCACCAAGGCAAGTGAAAGTGCAGTAAGTTTTGTAGAGGGGACAAAATTGAATGAACTGGTGGGAAACTGTTCCTATTTGTAAAATGAAAGCAAACTCACTCTGCTCTTCCGCATAGCTGAAGTGAGGAAAAAGATGTTAGACTGACTAGATTAAATATTTTGGGTGGAGTTGCTAACAGAGTTCCCCACTTGAAATTAAAGCAGACAGGTAAAACAGGAAACAGGACAAGGAAAAATGATGATAAGGAGAGATTAGAAGACTTTACTTTTGCCTCTTTTTCAGCAGACTGGCTGATTGTTTCTCTCAGTCTCTGCCTGTCTTTGGCACATTTAGCACATATATCATTATTCTGAGTCAGTAGCAACAGCAGGAAGGAGCAGAAATTTTGTCAGCGTTATCATTAAAGCTAAAATCCTGCACAACAGAAGAATGTTGCTTTACCTAAGGAATTAATGGCCTACAATTCTAGTGAACTCATGCTGCCGTTTTCCCAAGTGGCCTTGCATTTTTATTTCCTCAGTAATTATTCACTTAAGAATTATGTAATGGTTGCTTAGCGTAAACAGCCAAAACTTAAGTAAAGCATACGGAATGCAAACCTGAAAAACCAAGAAAAAAGCCCACTTCACAAAAACATTTTCTCAGCGTTCCTGAGATTATCTTTTGCATTACTTCAATGAAATGATTTAAGGCTTCTCTTCTCTCCCTGTGCAGCAGGAGTCCAAGAAGATTACCTGACAGTGGGATAGGTGAATTTTTTACTATATCATCCATAACTGAGGTCAGAGCCAGCAATATGTAGTCTATAACTGAAATGCAGAGACTGAGCCCCTAAAACTAAAAACCCCCTGAAACTAAAGCCCAGAAACATAGGTCCCTTTTAAGCATTTCCTTCCGTACTTTGAAGCTGAGCCCATAGCTGCAAAACAGATGACTTTTTAAAGGCAGAATCATGTTTTTCATCAGCATCCAGAGTGCCGCAAGCTCCCAGCAAAGCCATGGCTCACGCCTTCCAGCGCCTTGCTACTCATGCCAGGTCACACGAGACACGATTTTACAGCAGATGTGGCAGGAGGTACAGCATGAAGAGAACAGATTTGTAGCTCTCTGACAGCAAGTGCGCTTGACTCACCAAGCAAGCCTGATAATGAGAAGAGAGATAATGGTCCCTTTAGCTCTCTTGGTAGATCGGCCTCTGAACTGTTCGTGCCTTAGACTTAACACATGGGCTCCCCAGAACAACTTATTCTGGGGAACACTGGAAGTTTCCTCTTACTTGGAACAGAACAATAATAATGAAATGCTTTTTAGCAAGAAATTGTGTAGCTCAGTCAAAAGCTGTTGGACTGCACAGGATTTACAGGTAACACTGCCCTGCCTTTTCAGCCAGCCTTACAGCTGCTTCCTCTCTACCTCTCCTTTCATGCACGCTTTTAACTCCCTCTCCAGTCTTCACTCAACACCTGCCTCGTCACCCTTCCAGCCCCACGCTGACCTATGCTTTTCACTCTTTCTTCCCCAAATTACAATCCTCTGGCTCTGAAGAGAGGTAAGAAGCACAATCTGCCCAGCAGCACGGGCTCCCTCCTCCCTGTGGCCCCAGTTTCTTCATGCACAGCTGTGGGTCTGGTAGCACTACTGCTGCCTCCCCATTTCGATCACTAACTGGGAACTGCAGTTCTATGCAGGAATTCTGGCTTTGTTGACTATTAAATTTGTTCCTCTTTAAATGCACACCTGTTACAAGTCTGTGATGCTGTGTGCCTCCCTTCTTTCAATAGCACTGAAGTAAACTATTTTAGCAAATATCTAGCTTACTGTGCATTCAAAAGGAAGATGCTCTGCACAGTGTATATCCTGAATCTGTTAAGCCACACATGCTAGTCTTTATTTGACACAGCTGTACCAAATGCTTTCCCTTGGCAAGTGTCTTTGCAGCCATTAAAAAAAAAAAAAAAAAAAAATCTTTCTGCAAATCTAAACAAAATCTGCATTTTTTTTCTGACTACAAGTGAAGATACATTGTTCTTTGCCACTCTATCAAATTTTCTAGCTGGTTTTTGAACAATATGACTACTTTTTTAGAAGGTGACAATGCTTTACACTCTGTCAGGAAAGAGTAGTGGCAGCTGCAATGATGAATGTTTTGTCCCAGGACATACAAAGCTTGCAAATACCCCCCAACCAAGGCTTATCCTTAGGTTGCTGTCGCCCCACCTGAGCACTCCACTTAGCATGGGCCAGTCCCGCAGGGCCACACAGCACCTGGCTTTTCAACGCAGAGGCTGACACAGGGACTTGGAACTGACTGGGCATTTGATAAGAAAGAATTGCACACAAACACGTCAGTAAAAACTACGCTTGCATGGGAGAGTAAAGTTGCATGACTGGTCTAAACTTTGTGAGACTGAAGGGTGCTGCTTTGGGCAACTTTTTTTTCTAGTTATGATTTTAAATACACTGGAGACTGTGTGCAGCATCTAAGGACAATTTGGCGTATTAGTTTTAACTCGGGAGATACAGAAATACCCAAGGTACCATAAAAAAGCAGCAGTGCCCGACGTTCACTTTCACAGAAGCCTAATGTTTTGGGAGAGAAACATACTATTTCTCTCTTACACTGAAAACTGAATGGACAGAAACACACCAAACGCACCCTCAGAAAGCCTGCATCCTTCTTGTCCATGTCTCTCACTTTAAACCGTTTCCTGCTCAGCACTCACAGGGTTCACAAGAAGGCCACACGTCACGTTCCTCTTTTCTTCCTTCGTAACCAAGGCTTAACATATCTCCTCACATCCCCTGCAGTTTCAGCATTATCTATTAATGGCTTAGCAGTGAAATAACACCAGCCATCGCAAGCTTGACTTGGCTTCTCACTACACCTAAATCTGTTTATTTTGTTCAGTGGCTGATGAGATATTATGGTACAACATAAGCAGTTCCGGTTGTTAATTTTCTAAGAATTCATGCCAGTTAGTGCACTGATAGGGGAAGGCTTTGATCTCACTGTCTGTGCTAGGTTTAGACACATTTCAGTGCACATAGAGATTACCTCAGGCTGAATGTGTTGGCAAATTATGGCTTTATATTCTTTAAGTGATAATGCTTTGTTCTGTGCTTGATGATCACGAGCATTAAGTGCCCTTTGCTGGTGTGGCCAGCCTGACATTACAACTGTCATGAGCGTCTCGGCAAAATGCCTGTATTCAGCTTTGAATGCACAGGGGGAAATCCTGCTGAAGCATCATCCCAGCTGGTGGTGAGAAGCCGAAGGGTCATACAACAGTCCCAGCAGCCAGCCTTCCACCGCCTGTCAAGCTGACACTGGAACTGTTACAACAAGAGCCTGGAAGTTAATCAGTAGACTGGCCTTTCTTGTAAAGGCATCGTTCATGATTAATATTCAGCAACATTGCCTCCAAACATGACCTTCTTCTGTGTTACTGTTTCAGAAGCAATGGTTAATTTTTAAATGCGACAAGCTACCTTGCTCCTAACGTTTCTAATGCAACAAAGCGTTTAGGTACTACCTGTCTTGACATGAACACTGACCTGAACTATGGGAGTAGTTTACCAGGGAACAGCTTAAAATTAAGATCCCTGGATGCTTTAAATTGAGGACAGGCTTTCTAGAAGACTCTCCCCAGCTCCACCACAAACTGTAACTTACCTGCATCACCATTTGCACATCAAGCTGATGGAGCACAACAGTTCCCATCCCTCATCCTGCATAGAGGAACACATCCATACAGCCCATCAAGCAAAAAAAGTGGTATAAACACATTGGTGAAGAGCTAGTGAATCCTGCCTAACAGCTCTTCCTTGGAAAAGAAAAATTCCTCACCAAGTCATTATGGGAGAGGCTGGAAGGGGCTGGTATCTTGGGCAGCTGGAGGCTTGTTTGGAAGAGAGCAGAGGGCCTCAGAGCAGAAGAGCATAGCATAGGGTGCTTTGTGTCCTACCCTTGATTCCTATTTGTGAGAAGGGATATTAAATTCCTAACATACCTTAATCAAGGGAAAAGTTAGCAGGTAACAGCAGCCTGGGAAACACTGTGCAAGAAGAAAGAATTCACCACAAACGAAAGAACGGCTCCCAACCCAGCAGCACTAATATAGAGATTTTATTTCAACTGTATTGAGTTGTACAGCACATTTTGTTTGTCACAATGCTATCAAACTGATTTTAGAGTTTTTAGCCAGCACATTGTGACGCTGAAACTCACAAGAGCTAAAAGCAGTTTGGACTAATGGCCTGAACAGAAGGGCCAGGAGTACCTAGTTTCTGGCTTCCTTATTGCTTGCAGTCATTCCAACATGTGCAAAACAGGAGCAAATCCAGTTTCTTCTGCCAGCCCAATGGTCACCCTTCCATGTCTGGCAATGACTGCAAGGTACAAGGCAGGGGAGAATCCGAAGCAAGGTGCCTTCTCTTCCCAAAGCCATATTGGTTGTTCCCAGTATGGAAAAGAAGCAGAGTCCAAGTAAGTACAGGGTCTTCAGATGATGCTAGCTTTGCTCGCACTATTGGGATTTACGAAACCAGAGGCTGACATATCAAAGTGCAGGAAAGGGTCATTATTCCATTCCCTCCGACGGAGATGACAAACCATTAGCAAAAAGAATTGGGAGATCACAACAGTGTACAGTACTTTGCTTTGTTAGTAGATCAAATGTCCTCACAGGTCCTCCCCCCACATATGAAGTCTCAGCTCATGAGGTGCAGAATATATCGGACATTTTCATTTAGCTGGAAAGAAAACCTGCATTTCTGCAAAGAAATGCCCCACTTTCAAACTTTTCTTCCTCATTAATATCCGCTGATTTCTTAGAAAGAAGGCAGGATGGATACTTCCCAAGGGATCTAGGGATTAAAAGCCCACCTTCTTTCTAAACCTTCCTTCCTTTCTAAACCCAGTTCCTTTCCCTTAGAATGGGTTGGGATTCCTGCTCTCTAGTTTAAAGAGGAAGTAGAGAGACAATTACAAGTCGGCAACTCTGAACTTTGACCACTGTACAGGAGACAAAAAAGAAGTCAAATTCAAGAGGCATTTTAGGTATCACTGGGGCAAGTCAGAGAGATTGTTTCCACCACTGAACAGATGCCACATGTCATGTTTATCTCTGTAGCTTGGCTGTACATCCTAAAGTGAAAAGCACAGACCGTAGTGTCTATGTCAGCCAGTGTCCTTCCCCACCCCCGTTTTGGTATCGATGCTTCATTCTCCCTTCTTCGGGTTACATTAAGTGCACAGAAATATATAGCAGCATTTGGACTGAAACCCTCACATACACCAGACAGCACATTCCAGGAGGTAAAACAACACATTATGGCCTATACCCTCAAGGTATCAAGTTTTCAGGATAAAGAGCAGTAGAAAGTGGAGAGCTGAGGGCAGAAAAGGGGAGGAGGAGCAACACAGGAACACGAGTTCTGTTTCCATGCCAGGAGAGGATCAGGGTGCCATTCCTGTGTTAGCACCAGGCTGAGACACAATCGCAGACAAAGCAGACGGGCAGAGCAGAAGTGAAAAAGCCAGTCTCCCATCTCCCCGCAGTGTTGGGGGGCAGGGGCAAAGTCAAATGCATTCACCAATCCTAGCGGAGCATGAAAACGGGCAAAATCTGCTCGGCCCGTTTTCAGCCAGAATAAATTTCTCTTCAACGCTCAAGAGAAAAATCAATTAGTGATGGCTAGTGAGTCTTGTTCACCAAGCTGATCGCAAATCACACTCATGGAAAGAGAATCTACAGAACTGCTCCAGGCTGAGACCCTTCCAAAGCACACAGTACCACCTGGAGTCTGCCCTCTTCCTTCTTGTACAGCAGCCTGCCTTTGTAGGGGAAGTTGGTTCTAAACATGCCTTTCTATTGCTTTGGGGGTACTTTGCACAGGCAATATCTGTGAAAACATTGCTTCCCAGCCCACAAAACAAAGAGGTTGCAATCCCCTCTTTAGCCCTAGGTTGTCAGACTACAATGTACGGGCCCACTGGTACCAGAGTGGGGACACACACCATACTCTCTAATCTGAGCTCCTCTGCTCCACACTGATAGTAAGACTGCTGAAGACAGTGCATTCAAGCTTGGCGTTCAAGTGTTGCACCAACGGCCTTCACGATTACAGTGGAGGCAGAGTCACCCTTCAAACCCATCAGAGAAAAGGCTGGGCTTAGACAGGTCTCTTGTCTGGCATTCAGCTGGAAGCTGTGGCGATGGGTTTCTTCAGATGTTGGCTCATGAGCTCCCTGGCACGAGACACTTGGATGTGGTCGTAACAGGAGTTACAAACGAGGACAGGGTCGTACAACTGCTGATCAGGGATGGGCAACTTCAGATGGCAGCAACCAGCACAAAACACGTTCCCACAGTTCCTGTCAAGGAGCAAGAAAAACAGTGAAAAGAGAGCTGGGAACACCACAGCAAGACTTCAGCAAGCACAAAGGGGTGAAGTACCAGCTGTACTTATGACTTGTCAACATGTTTCTTAAAGTATATACTCTGGTCTCGAGTGCAAGCTAAAAAGTGGCAAGCATGAAAAAGGGACTAACGGGCATTACTAGCCAGGAGAAGGATCAAAGGCCTTGGTAAAGGAGAAACAAGAACAATGTGGAATGGAAATCTGCAGGGAACTTATAAGGCCTGGCGAATAAAGGAAAGACCTAAAACTTTCTCCTGGGAGCTGGAGGGAACAAACATCACAGATAAGCATTTTGTGAGGTTTGCAAGAAACAGGCTAAGAAGAAGAGTGAAACTACAGCGATAATATTGTTTACCTGCAGTGATGCCTCCGTTTGGCCAGCCAGAATTCACAATCGCAGTTAAAACAATGTGAGGCCATGTGGTCCGGAACCCACCGCGTGACCTAGGGCAAACGCCAATCCTCATCAGCTTTCAGTTTGTAACGCCACAATGACTAGGTCTCTCTTAGGACCCCAGTGCAGGCTTTGGGCCACAACAGGCTAGCCCAGAGAGAGCCCATCCCACAGATCCCCTTCTATCGGACACAACAGCAGCAGAGGATGCAGAGGATGTGTTACAGGACGTGGGTGGCTGCTCTCTGCCTTGATTCCAGACCACTCTCTGCTGCAGTAACCACCAAAGCTAGCTGCCAGGAAAGAAACATTCTCTCCTGCTGCTGTAACAGGACACATACCTCAGTCTCCTTCTTATCAACAGGCTCCCAGCTCGCTTCTGACAAGCAGTCTTCACTATGATCAGAACAGAAATCCTCAGTGTCACTGCCGTCCGATTCCTTCAGACAAGTCTGCAAAAAGAGACAAAGTCACAAATCCCCTCAGCTGCCTCAGTTGCAGTCAAGGGCATTCCCTGCTCTGGCCACACTCAGTGTTTGTGGGGGGCACATGGGTGGCTCCACAGCTCTCCACCAAAGGAAGTAAAGCATTCATGACTGTGTAGGAGCCATTGCTTGGCCCTCAAGAAGCAGAGATACCTCCAGGTGGCACGAGGACACAGCATGTGGACAGGAGGGGAACAGGGCTGAGGAAACATAGGAACAATCTTAACCACCCACTCTGAAAGTAAGAGAGTGAGAACTGTGGGCTGGAGAGGGCAGTGTGAGGGGGGGTGCAGGGACCACCACTGCTGGAGCCATGCTGCCAGAGTTGGCGTGTTAGAGGCAGTTACTTACAAAGTCATCCTCGTAGTCCATCGGAGGCTCTGCTGGAGGGGCACAGAAGTGGCGGATGTCCAGGCGCAGCTGCAGCTCTCGCACCTGCCTGCGCAGCTGCTCCACCTCCTGCTTGTAGCTGGCCTCGATCTGCCGCAGCCTGTGCTGAATCACATCCGTGGGGAAGGGGAGCCCGTCATCGTCCAGGTAGAGAGGAGGCACAGGAGAAGGACATTTTGGTGGCATGTGCTTGGGACCAGGCGCTTGTTTCAGGTGGCAGGGTAGCCACGAATGGCTGGGCTTCCCTGTGGGGCCTGCAAAATGTGTGCCGATGTGGCCAGAGCAGACTGAGGGTTTCGCACCTTCTCTGGCAGACCACTGGCCACTGAGGCACAGGCCTGGTGTCCGCAGAGGTTTGCTGCTCAACTTCTTGCTACAGCAGCCATAGGAGAGGAGGTGTCTGGGTGCGGGCTCCCCACTGGGGAGCGATGTCACCATTCCTTGAAAACTGTCCCAGTTGGACCCCAGGAAGGAGAACTCACTGCTTTGGCTCTGTGAAATGGGCTTACGCCATTGCTCTAGTGGGACTCTCCCCAGCCGGCCAGGCTCCTCACAGGGCACACTCCTTCCAGCATCGCCTTTCCCATTGTCTTCATCCAGGCAGGGGATGCCCCGGGCAGGGCCTGGGGTGTCCCCACACGGAGCACTTGGTGCCAGGGACTCCTGGCTGGGAATGTCTTGGCAGGAGCTGTTTCTCTTGGGGCAGACTCCTCCATTGGACACCACGCCAATAGCCTTCAAAGGTTCCTGGGGACAGGTTTCTAACTGCTTTCCAGAACTGGTGGAAACCCTGTCAACATTTTCCTGTCCAGAAGGATTTGGAGCTGGACACATGCCATCCAGTTCCTCCGTGCATGTTCTGTTTCCCTTTTCTGCCTCCAGAGAGACGCCGCTTGCTGGCACAGAAGCCCAGCTGCTCAGTTGCTTGCTATGCCCCTCGTGCTCAGCACAGCTGCTACAAGTGCTGTTGGCTTGCAGGGGAGCGTTTTCCTCTTGCTCCTCTGCCTGCCGTGTCTCTCCTGCAGCCACCGCACTGCCTTCGCCCAAGTGCGGCTCGGCTCCCTCAGAGGTGGTGTGCCGGGCTTCCAAACCCACCCGGACTTCCTGACAGTGGTTATTCAGGTTGGGATCACTAGAAGTGCGGGTCAGCGGGCTGCTGGAGTCACAGGCTGAGAGCAGGTCATCCATAGATCTTGTCTTTGGTAATCTAGAACCCAAAAGCAAAGCAAATCTCCTAACAAAACTCCCGAAACTTCCCTCGTTTCAGTCAAAACTGGGGTGAGGGAAGGGAAATGTTCCTAATTACAGATCATGGGGTGGGTGGGGAGGGGCGGTGCAGCAGCATGAGCTGTAATGCACAACACTACAGCCTGGCCTCCACCATCTGCCTTTTTAGGTGCAGCAGGGAGCTGTGCATGTTCTTCTTCAAGTGGCTGAGACAATGCTACAGAGCTCTTGCTCTCCACAGGAAAGACAAGAGCAGTAAAACAGAGGAACTACAATGAGCAAAGAGGAAAAGAAGGCCTGTGGGTAGGTGGCAACCTGGGCCTGGAGCGCTAGGCTCTTACCTATCCAAACATCTGCCGCTGAACTCCTGGCTCTGAGATCCAGGGGGCAGGTAGATGTTCATATCATCCTGTCCCAGAGGATGTGGCGAGGAAGCTGGGAGATACACTGCTGTCCAGACATGCAGCGCTCGCACGTGGCACACTGGATGCAGCACCTGCAACAACCACTCACAATCAGAGATGAATGCAAAAGGAAACCGCTCCAGTCTCTCCTGACAGTCCCTGGTGCCTGCCAGGCAGAGAGCCTGGAGAGCTGGGCAGGAGCTCTACTGACCTGCTCAGACCCTGGCATATAGAGAAGATTGTGGAAGTTCTTATTGCCAGCCCGCAGGAGGGACCACACGGAGCAGGTACGCTTGTAGATGTTGTGCATCTCTCGCTCACAGGGGCTGTTCCCAAGAAAGGTCCCATAGAGGCAGGAATACGTGTGCTGCACAAGCTTCACCTGCAGCATTAGAAGGGGAACAGCTGTCAGGGCCATTGGGAAATGGTGTCTCCTGTCTATGGGGGAAACCTCTTCCACTCCTCTGGGATGGCTCACGTACTCCCTACCCAGCCGTCGACCCTGCTGCTGTCCTCTCTGCCACACAGGGCAGGACAGAGAGGGGATAGCAACAGGAATCACTTAGATTAAACTGAAAGCAACAGTCAACTGATACCATACCCATCCCTCTATAACCCAAACCTATATTATTTGATAAGGCAGAGATTAATAGCTATCATTTCCCTAATTTTTTTTTTTAAATGTTTCAGACTCCTGTTGCTCTGATATGCAAATCAGGCTTTTAATCAAAACAGTGCTGCTGATGGTGTCTGAATTCACTGGGCTAGAAAGGGACCTGGAGAACAAGTGATTCAAAGAAATCAGAGAATATAAACCCTTCGCTGTGCAATCTGCTAGGCACTCCGAGCCTGCAGCACCCACTGGGAGGAGGAGGAAATTGCAAGCAGCTAACAGAAGCCAGCAGAAGCATCACACCTACAGAACCAGGTCAAGATACCACAACTGAAGGGCTGGACCCACACAGTCAAGGTATGGCAGGAATGCCAGCAGAGAGCTCAAGCACTGCTCAGACACTTTCCCATTTTTAAAGAATTCAATTTTTGTTTTCTTTCAACTACAACACTGTAAAATATAATGGCACTCCCTCTGCCTCTGCTCACATCTGGTAAGGGATAGGGAGGTGTTTGTGTGCACGTTTCTTACCAAAAAAGCTTCATTAAATTCAAAGAGGCAAGGAAATTGCTTCAGAAGCTGATGAACAGCATCCAGCCACTGGAGAAAAACTGGGCACTGCTCATTCTGATCTTCCACCTTCTCCTGGTGACCACAGCGATCACCAAACTTGTGACCAAAATCCAACCAATCTGATTCAACCAGCACCTGGAAACCCTGTGAATAAAAGAAAAGACTAACTGCAGACACTTTGCTGTAGACATGTAGTAGGACAAGGCAAGCCCCATCTGCCAGCAGTGCCAGGCAAACTGGGGACTTCTGAAGGGCTGGAAAGGAGACTACATTGGTGCTTGGTTTGGGAGCGAAGCTACCTGAACATCGGACATTTCCAAACACAAACTAACAGCTGTTATTTCTATACAATAAACAGCTTAGAGAATATGCACAATTAAGAGTAAGGAAGCAGCTGAACCTTGAACACAGGTTATTTACCACAGTACTTCAAGTTGGGCAGAGGAGTGAGGTACAGTTCACCGAAAAAGGGAAGGAAGAGAACATGGAAAAACCCAACACCCACAACAGTAGCTCTGAAACACCACTAAGCTTATTGACAAATGCGATCCTGCTCCTTTCTCCGGAGACTCCGAGACAAAAGCTGCCTTTTAACAGACATGAAAGAGCAGCATAGCACAACTCCTACCTCCATGGTCCTGTAGTAAGGGTCCAGAAGAATCTTTGCCAGTGCTACAATCTGCGGAGTCCTGTCCCAGCCGTCTGAGCAATGAACCAGCACTGGACGCCCTTCTCTGTCAACTGCATTGGAGACCAGCACTGCTGCCTTCAGCATGACAGAAAGGTGCTGCAGCCACTTGGTACTCTCCAGGGCTGAAAGCCAGCTAGAAGGTGTGCAAAAAGAAAGAAAATGGTTGCTTAGCTATCCAGTGTAAAAAAAAAAAAAAAAAAATTTAAGCTAAGTCTTTTTGGAGTCCTCAGTGAAAATCAATCTTTTCTAAAACATGTTCAAGAGGAGCCAGCCAGCCTGGGACTAAGTGCAAAGAATCCAACCCCTAATTTCAATTCTTCCCAGATACGTTTTAGAAACCCTCAGAGGACACACACAACCAAGTGACACTGAGGCAGTGCTACAATCCCTTCTGGGTTACCAGGGATCAAAATAAGCAGCATTCAAGCACTGTGAGCACTCTTCTATCCCTCCATTTTCCGAGGTAGAACCCTGGGATAGGAAAAAAGAAAAGGGAGAGAAAAACCCCAAGGACACTGGCAGATGAGTTGAACTTGGCTAGAGAACAGTCACTTACTTGCTGGGGTCTGGCACCTGACTGCAGACAGCACGCAGATACTGGAAGCTGTTCCGGATGGAGTGGATGTTGGCCATGCCCATGAACACGACTTCACAGTTTGGGTAATACTCTGAACACAACAGAGACAGAAACATTCAGCAAGAGCTGCTGCCACTGCAGCAACTGCCTCCATACGCTTCGTTTAGCCGTGCCCTCACAGCACTAGTTCTGGTCTCCAGCTAGGCAGTTTTTCTACAAAAGCCTTGTGGGCCAGCAGCGATATATCTGGAATAATGGACTCGTTTTTTGCAAGTGAGAAGGGGAACGCGTTCCCAGAGACTGAGTACGAAAATGCTGACCCGACCCCCAACTGTGCGCTAGGACCCACTCGACACAGCAGATCCAAGAGGAAGATGTTTCGGGATGTGCTTAGCCCTCTGTACCTTCACATTCGCAGCCGCCTCCCTTTGCTCTGTTGGCCACAGCTGCAGTGTAGGACCTGGCATCCAGAATCAGCAGCTTCTGAGGAGTTCCTGCGTTCTCCACGCCTGAACATGCGGTCAGGGATGAGTCTGCAGAGACAGCATGGACTGAATTCCCAGCACCTTCCTCCCTCCTATGGCAGGCCTCCAGTGCCACCCAACACTGGCCGTGAATGAGCCCAGAGACCTGTCCCACACACTGCACGCTGTCAAGGTGTGACAGGGCCCAGATTATCCCTCTGGATATCGGGTTTAAAACTTGCATTGTTACAGCCCTGTTAGCAGCAACAGCAACACTGGGGTGTAGGAAGCACTAAATAATTCACACACTTAGGAGAGAGTGGAAGGCAGTAAGCTGTCTCACCGAAGTCAGCATCGCAGGCCTCACTGCCGTCGCTGCTCCCGTTGTGCGGCAAGCCACCAGATACCTTCACTCCAGGGTTCAAGGCACAGGCTTTGGCAATAGATGTCACAAGATACTCATCGTCAGCATTTCGCCAGCCCCACCAGCTGATTTCAGGCTGGCTGCAGCGTGCAATCACCGCTCCATTGCGCACATGTCTGCAGAGGAAGGGAGAGCCTAATGAAGCCCCCTGGAACGGTGAGGAACAACCCCAGCAAACTTCACCTACAGTCAGCACCTGTGCAACCATCCTCACTGCTTTATCTACTGCATTTAATCTTGCATTCAAGCGGTGAAACGGGGCAGGGCATTTCAAATAACCATTATTCATAACAACAGCAGTGACATGGAGGCTGTCACTCGCATCACAGTGGTGACGAACAGAAGATGGCTGTGAGTAGCACAGAAGCAGCTAATGGAGCTGGAACAGCTGGCAAAACAAGACTGCAGAGGAGCAGGTCACTGCAGTGCTTGCTGGAGCGGCTGTCGGGAACAGCCAGTGCCAGTGGATGGTGGCAACTCTGGGGTCAGCTGCAGCTCGTGGGACGTCACCTCCAGGATTGACGGCTGTGCCCTGGGACTCGACTACCACTGAAATGAATGGGGATTTTCTGCAGCAAGGGGAAAGCTGCCGGTTGTTCTAGCCATTACTCTGCCAAGCCATTTTTCTATTTTTATTTACAGTAATACATACATATATATTATTATCTATATCTAATACATAAAATGTATATTATTGTATATAGATAGGTAAGTATTTATATATTAAACCAGAGAGGAGAACTTTAAATAATTATGGTTGTACTTTGGGAAAGTAATAATTATTTATTTTAATGCTCTTCTGCTCTCCCATTCTCTTTCTTTTCTTCCTCCCTTAAAGTACGTACTGATTGTTAAACCATTTCATTTATCACTTGTAAGTTAGAAAGATTAGCTCACTCAGCATCAGACTGGTTAGTTTCTGGGTGGAGGCCTGAGCTGGTGTTTATTAACAATCCCTAAAATGTGAACCCTACCCTGGCTGTTGCTTACTGACACCTGGCAGAAGGCCTGAAGTAGGAAGAAGTGTTCATTTTCCACATGAACACACCAGTCAAGTCATTCACAAATGGCCTGGAAAAGGGAATGGACCATTAGGTGACAAAGTTGCTGGTGATACAGAATTATCCGGGAGAGTCTATGGCTGTCTGGAAAAAGTTGCAAAGGATCTCATGATACTGGGTGATAAAAATAGAGTCTGAAATTTAGTATTAATAAATGAAAAGTATTTACAGATGATCAAAACATAACCTCAGCTATGACATGGAGCAGTTCGGTACAAACCAGCGGCCAAATCTCAAAGACTTTGAAGTCACTGTGGGGCTATCAAAAAGCTTCAGCTCAATGCTCAAGAGAAGCAAAAAGGTTAAGGATGTGTTAGCAGTTATTTGGAAAAGAACAAGACAGAAAATATTATGGCATCACATCTTACGCATCTTCAAAACGACACAAATTTCTCACTAATCCATCTCAAAAAGGATAATGTAGTACCCAAACCTCCAGAGTAGGTGGCAAGGATAATCTGAGGTATAGAAGAGCTTTGCTATAGGGACAACTTAAATAGGAAACAACTCCCCACCATGAGAGAAAGACAAGAATGGATGAGAGGCATAAAAGGTCATGAAAGATATAAAAAAGGGAGTTTGGAAGATTAGTCTTATTTTTCCCTGACAGAAACACAAACAAGCACTGGAATGGTCACGTCATACATTTAAGAAAAACAAAAAGTATTTTTTGGACAACAAACAAAACAGACAGCAGACTCACTGCCACAGTGCAATGTGGAAGTATAAACTGGTTCCAAAATACATTAAAGTCATGGAAAGTAGATCCACCAAGTGACCACAAAACACAATCACATTCTCCTGAATATCTGTTGTAGGAAATCTGTCACTGGCTGCTCCAAAGATGCACCAGGAAAGAATACCTGCATACCTGTCCCATTTGTCACACTTCCCCGAGATGCTATTCCTGGTGCCCGGCCCTTCTTGGGAGACAGGATAATAAACTGGACAGCCCCACACCTCAGTTCTTCACAACAGTGCTTGCCCCTCCCTATCCCACCACCCCTCATGCAGCACCTCTCTGAAGATGAGCTGGAATAAGAACAAAGATGTAGATAAAGCACCTAACAAACCACATCCAAGTATTATTTTTTTGTTTGTAAATCAACAGCTCTGAAAAAGTTGCATCAGTGGCAAAGTAGGGGACATAACACTCTATATCCTAAAGTGCACTAGCACAAGCCTCAACCCATCACCCAAAGGCTGTGTAGTTGCCAGTGAGGGCTATTAGAAGCACTCTTGAAGGTATCTCTTTTTCTCATCCCACTCTGCTATGAGGGGCTCTGCTGTTCCACAGAGGATGACAGTGCCTGTTCCTGTTATTTGCTGTAAGGCAGCACACCAAGAATGAGTTGAGGCTTTGAATGCCTTCTAACAGCGGTGCACAGTATCTTGCCAGCAGCTACTGCAGTTTGCAGGAATGATTTTGCTTCCCAAAGACAAGGTCCCCTTATTCTCCTGAGGCAACTTATCAATAAACACAGAAAATGTATTATCGTTAATGACACCTCATAGACAGTACTGACAAAGACCTTAAACTGAAGACTTCCACATGTTCAGCTAAGTCAAAATACCGTGAGGTGCTTTTTCTTTCAGTGCCCTCCTCTGCTGCTGTTTTGTTTTGCAAGGTGACTTACAGAGCAGTCACTCTCAGGAGATCTATTCCTGTCTTCAGGATCACTCAAGGATGGTTAATGCAGACAGCAGCAAAGGCTTTGTTTATACTAGTAAATGAAACAGAGCCAAGGTGTGGACTTAAGCGCCGGCCTGTGATCCTCCAAGCTTGTTTGCTAGCACACCCACAGTTTTTGGCCTGTGCCAACCAGCACTTTCCCAGACAGCGCCTGAGCACGTTTTTGGGAAATGCAGATGCTGTGCCAGGGACTGCTCCCAACAGGCTGTTTGGATGCGATGGCACTGTTTTGGGGTGCACAGGGTAGAAAAAGAGTTTAGCTGTGTAGACTACTTGAAGTCAGCAGTAGCCTGCTTAATGCAATACTACAAACATTACCAAAGAGTTACCATAAACTCAGAAAACTTCTTGGTGGCACAAACTTCTCAGTACTGCAACAAATGCTGCACAGGGGATGGCCTTGAGGTAGCCAGTTTCAAGACACATTATGACATGCCAATAAACACAAGGAAATATGACCAGCATCAATGAGCATGAAGTCATCAGCAAGCAGAAAGTGTAGCAGGTGCCAGTGGATGAACAAAAGCACAACTGAGCTTGCAATGAGCTTCCCAGGTCAGGGCAGCAGCCATAGCTTGACTCCGCATTCCCTTGCTAATCTCCCCAGCTCAAGCATATGAAGCATTTCTGGGCTTTTCTTCCTGGGGATTTTTCTGGAGGTTTTCCTCAAAGAAAAAAGCTCCTTTTTTGAAACTGGAATGGTAGATGGTGCCATAGTGTTTTAGCTTACGTGGACAAAATTATTTCTTACGGATCCTCACTTTAGTCTTAATGACTTGGGACCCTTTCAGAATCCAAAGCTGGAGTATGAGGTGCCTTTGTAATTTATCAGTTGAGCTTTTACTCCCAGATTCATTCAGGGCCAAGGTTAGAGCACATCTGCTGTTAGTACATGCCATTTAACCCACAACAATCATCCAGAAAGCATCAACTAATATCTCCCAAGTCCCCTCTCTGTTATTTTCTGGCCATAAGAGGGCTCATCCACAATGCAAAGTCAAGTAGCTTAGCTGAAAACACAAGAAAGAGCTGAGAGAGGGTTTACAGAGCTGTCACCTAAAGGTTCTCAACTGAGATGCACGTATACAAGTGGTTTCATTTCCTGAGTCTCTGGGTTAAGCTCCTGGCTCACTCTGGCATGATCTGAAAGCCTGAGACCCAGCGCTCAGCCATGGGGCTGGAGCAATATCCACTGTTTGCCCACCACTTCCCTGACAGCCACTGCAGCACAAACATGGGCAAAGGTGATGCTGAGCATCTGCGAGGAGCTCTCTTGCTAACTTAGTCCCAAGGTCTTCTGAAGGTGGCTGTGTAGACAGAGTAATAACGAGGAGCGGCTCACATACAATGCCTGTCTACCTCTGTAGTCAGCTAAATAATTAATTGCATCCTTTGTGTTGTTTTAAAAGTGAATTGTGCCTGGAGGCTCCTGCATCTCTACCGTGCATCTCCACTGAGGACTCAGAGATGGAGACCTGAATTTCTGCTTTGCTTAAAAGCTAAATTATACTTTTATTAAAGAAAACTGATAATGTGGTACCTTTGGTGTCATGTTTTACAGACCTGACTGTGACCCAATGAATTCAGCCTTGTTCTCCAAAAGCTCTGAAGTCTACCAAACAGTCCTGTGGTTACAGAGTCCCTGGGATGCATGTACCTGAGCCCACTTGTCCACTCTCTCCTGAGCTATGAGTGAGGAGGAGGAGCTGAGCATGAGGCTTTTCATTTCTTCCCCCTCCATACAGCACAAGGCAGTCCAGAAGCAGCCATGGCCCTCATGGACCCTCCTGGCCAAAAGACTTCAATCTCAGGGGCAAGGGCTAAAGAATGCATGAAAACGAGAGATACAAGATGGGACAAATGCTTGCCCATATGTAACATCACTTGTCAGCATCTTCTAATCTGATCCCAGGCTGCAAAGGGTTGCAGCTCAGCTTTTAAATTACTGGGTACCATTACAGTGATATTATAAAGCAAGGAACAAAATAATTGTTAGAGTAGCAAAAAGACACAGCTTTGCCCTCGGGTGGGGAGGCACACTGGGACTGTCTCCAGCACCCAGCCATTTTTAGCAAAAGTAATCACAAATACAATTAACTTCTTAGCTGACTTGGCTACAGAGAGGGAAAGGCTCCATACGATAAGTAGAGTTCATTATTACTCTGCTGTAGAATTTAGTTCTTCTACAAGAAGTAATACACTGTGTTTTGCCAGCATCTAACAGCAAACCATGTAACTTGAAGGTGTAGAGTTAAGGTATGTGTAAATTCACTGGTTTTATTTCCTGGCTTTTGTACTTCCCAGGGCTGTCCTTTGCTGTGCAGCTCTGATATTTTCAAAGCTTTTTATATTTGGATTTAGTAACTGCTAACACAGAGTCTAAGGCTAGAAACTGTAACATACATTTTACAACATGCACGCTGGCTGGGTGCACCTATTCAACCAGCATCCCATTTGTTTCAAACATGTCAAGTCTCCCAGAAGACACATTTAATGAGAAACCACCCCCCTACCCTGAAAAGCCCTGCTTTATTTACTGCCTAACCTCCTGCATCCCCCTGTATAGAATATTTACCACTTATTGAATCAACAGAGTTCAGCCACATGCAAACACTTCATTCTGTTACCTAAATGCTGTCAAACTCAGAAATCAGTCAAAACAGAAGTGATTTTCACTTGGGTATTAAAAGGTATGTCCAGGCCTGAACACCTAGTTGAGAACAGGGCCACACAGCAGGCTCATTTTGGCTGAGATTTCGTTTCAAAGTAGCAGCTAGGCAAGTACCAATCTGTGAAAAAGTTTTGTAACTCAGAGAAAGAGAACCTTAATTTGACATAGTGTTCTTGCTCCATCTCCCATAGGAGGAAAGTCACCCACATCTTCAGAGCTAACTGGAAGCAGGAAAGAAGCAGCAATTACCGGAACGTTGTTTCTCCCTTCTGGAGAACACCCTGCGCTACTGTCGCAGACTGTGTGCCTAGAGAGGCTGATGCGTGTGCTGGAAGGAGGAGTCCTGAGAGCAGCACATTTTCAGGTAGGAGGCAAAAGGAATACACAGCACGAGGACCAGAACGCCACTATTGCTGTCACCCCGTAGCTCCACAGCCCTGTACACATGGTCTGCTAACCTGGCTTCACAATACCCGGCACAAGACTACGAGGAAGAGGGCAGCTGTTGTGGGTTTGGGGGAGAGCACTGCTTTGGTTTTGCATTTACCTGTACACCACCACAGGGATCCTTTTCCATGACCTAAATGAAGCCACGTTCTCTAGCTCCTTATCGGTGATCCAGACAGGGACCAGCAGCTTCTGGGGATAACTGGAACAAAGCCTGGAAAAAAGAAAGCACGAAGGCAAGATGAGGACTTGGCAATCAAAAATCTGCACCAGAGAAGCTGTGCAGAGAGA
This sequence comes from Haliaeetus leucocephalus, assembly GCF_000737465.1. Classification (NCBI taxonomy): domain Eukaryota; kingdom Metazoa; phylum Chordata; class Aves; order Accipitriformes; family Accipitridae; genus Haliaeetus; species Haliaeetus leucocephalus. The sequence goes on along the minus strand of NW_010972572.1, from coordinate 2,473,996 downwards.
GGGCAGGAGCAGCTCACATTTCCCCAAACTCAGCATGCAGGGCTTCGGCTCTTCCTCTTCATATCTGTCTCGGTACACTCTCAATGTGAGAAAAGTGACCCAAAAAATCCTGTCAGGAATGAGCTGAGAGAAAACAACTTCCTTTCACCTCAGGCCTCACCTCCAGGCCCATACTAAGTACCCCAGTAATTCCCAAGGATGCCTTTGGAGCATCCTCTGGATTTAAGAATTCATGAGGGTTTAGGGGAACAGTCATTAATTTATGTGGGGTTTTGGTTTTCTTGCAGCACTTGCAAATGCAGAAACACACACAGCTTCTGGTAAATGATCTGCCACTTTCTGCAAGGCAGAAAAACAGATCACCACTGAGAAGCTTTACACATTTCTCTGCAAGGAAGACATAACTCTGCCCAGAAAGATAGCAGTGGTGATTTGGTGTATGTTATAATAAAATGACATGAGGGAGATCTAAAAGAATATCTTGTTTGGTGGGGTGCCAGAAATCAGATTCCTAATACACATCTGAACATGTGCCAGCAGTGAGAGGAATGTGATGGGCAAGCCCCTACCCAACCCAGTCCCCTGGTGAAAAAACTCACAGCATGCACAGCTAATAGCAGGAAGCACCCAACTCTTCAACGAGCAGAGCTACAGTACCAGAGGAGCCCCACATCTGAATGAATCTAAGTACAAAGCAGTTCAGCTGAAATGGAAATTCAGTTAGTGGGGAGGATGGGAAGAGGCAATGAGATTGTGAATGCTTAAGTCCCAAGAAAAATGTTAAAAACCCAACTGCAGGTATATTAACAGCAGGGCAAGAGGGGAGCCAAGGGAAAGAGGGAGGCAGCCAAACAGTGCACACATAAAAATTCAGGAGCGCAGGGGCTTCCTGGTTACTGCAGCTACTACCCCTGCAGCTTCCTGTCCCTGCAGCTCACAGCATCTGCTGCATGCAGGGCAGGTCGCAGGCTGCAGAGACAAAGCACTGCCTGGATGCCGGACCAGCTGAGCTCCAGCAGCCCAGGCAGACAAAGCCGTACATGGCAAGGGACATCAAAGAGCAGCTCTAACTCCAGGCTATAACCCACATCATTTAGAAGGAATGTTTCAGGGCAGATGGGAAGCAAACTGAGGGGGGTGAAACTATCCAGCTGGTAAGCTCCAGAGGGTGGCCCGGTGTTCCCCTGAGTCCAAGCTATCCCAGCTGATGGCAATAGGCACAATACAGCACTTGGTAACATTTAGTTTGTGATGCTAGCAAGGAACTGCCTGCCATGTTAGAAGATGGCACTTCACACAGTGTCTAGACAGCTTCTCAGAAAGCCCCAGGCAGAAAGCAAGATTGCTTTACAGGATAAAAACAAGAGGGTGAGGAAGAGGAATCCAGGAAGCAAAATTAAAGCTGTTAGGTAAGAAGCTGAAGACCAGGATGTCTGTGGTAGGATGTCTAGGTTTGGACATCTCTGAAACGCCTCAGATTCCATGTGTAAAGTTGGTGAGGAAATTAGAGAAGCATTGAAGTGTGACTGAGAATAAAGGTATGTGGAAGAGGGTTAGCACCTGTTAAGATCTGGAGAAAATTTTGCAATAGCTAAGTCTATACAAGAATGGGCTTCATCAAAATGAAAACAGAATCAGTTCCCTGGCACTTCAGAGGAAACATTATGGGAGATGTCTTAAACTAAAAATTGGGGAGAGTCAGCACAGGAGGGGTTCAGGAGCATATCTTCTAAGAGTTAAGTCACTAAAATTCTGCAGCGTTAGGAAAACAGTAAGAGAGAATTCAGTAAAATTCATGTAGGAAACAGGACAGCCTCAAGAAGTTAATCCAAATTTAAGCATGGCACATAAAAACAGGCAATGAGGTCAAGACAAACAGACCTGTGCTTCTAGGCTAGAATTCCAAAAAATAGAGCAACTGAAAAGCCAGGATAAATAAGTATGTTGGCTTAATGGCATCTTACAAACTTGATACAAGGAAGATTATTAGTGGTACCCTAAATTTCAGAGTACAAGCTTTGTAGGAAGACCAAAATAGATTGTGCTAGTGAAAAAAGTGTGGTATGTTCCAGGAAAATGTGAAGGTAAAAGTGTGAGGCTAAGAGTTATCAGCATCCACAAGCAATGCAGAACGTGCATGGATTCAAATCCCAAGCCTAAAGAAAGACAGGATAGCATTGAGGCTACGCTACCAACCACTGGAGCAACTGTAACAACATCCACGAGAGTCTGGAAGAGAAGCAGAAAGGCTGTAAGGGCAGAAATTGCCATGGGAGACTTGTGTTGCTTCCATATAAAATGCATAAGCATCACGATAATGCATGAGACAAAGGCGACATTTTTAGATGCGATCAGCTGCTTCTTGCTGCTACCAGCCAAATAATACAAAAGTACATAACTCTTCCCTTGGTCCTGAACTGCTCCAAAATAGAATAACGGAAAAATCACTTTGTTACAGTATTCATCACACAGTAGAATTCAGCAATATTTTTAGATGGGATAAGCTTCCCATGCCAGTAACAATGAGTTTCAGAAAAGGCAGGGGGAAGCTTGCAGATGATATGATGGTTATTTAAACATGCTACTCAATGGTAATATAAAATGCATCAAAAAGATCAGAAGAGTTGGCAGAGTTAAACAGTGAACAAAAGTAGTATTTCAGAAACAAAAGGACATCCTTCAAAGAGGGGAAATATTTCCAAAGGACATGAGAAGCCAAATGTGCTCCTGAATTTAAAAAACAGTAAAAATGAGACATGTCATGGAGTTTTTGAGAAATGACCTGTTAAAAGATTAAAACTCTGAAGACATTTTTCAAACACCTTGGAGGTATCAGCCTGCTACTGAAACTGAAGGTCTAATAGATCAGCAAGATCACAGCAGAAAATCAAAACTATTTGCGCTGGTGTTCAGCAGAGGAGCCCACAAAGAAGCTGCCAGACCTAACCCTGTCTTATAAGGGACAAGGAACAAGAAGACATTAATGCGAAAACTTCTGCAGGGGAAGTTTTAGAACAATCTGCTAGGAACGAGGAGTGGCTAATCACCAGGACTAGATAATGCTCAACACTTCTACAGCAACCCAAACGCGTACCAGGTGAACGATTAACCGAGATGTGTAAGCTGTTGCTTACCTTGGCTTGGGTGCCAGAGGAGTGAAAGGTGGCAAACACTGTATCAGTTTTGTAAAAAGGTCTCTGGGGCAAATGTGGGAAACCACTGGAGTCTGACTTCTGTACAAAGCAACTGACTGTCACAGTTGGTACAAGGGTAAATACCGTGCACTTGGGAAGAGTCAACACAGTTTCTGTGGAGGGAGGTTGCGCATCATCTATGTAGAGTTTGCTGGAAACATCACTGTACGAGCAGATACAGCTCACGTGGCTGACTGGATTTGGATTTTCAGAAAGGTTTCCTTGAATTTTTTGTTTGTTTGTTTTACAGGTCGCTCACCATAGACTTGAAGGAAGCTCCTCTTATGAAACAGTAACTCTTGAAAAGATAAGAAATAGTACAGAACTTCAGTGGTCATTTTTCACAACAAAGGGAGTCCTAGGGGGAACCATGCTTGTCCCAGTGTTGTGCAATATGCTCACGTGTCCCATGAGAAAGAGATGAACAGTGAAGTGATGCAGGGCACGGAGGGGTGGCCTGAAACACCCCTGGGGCCACGCTGACCCAGGACACTGAAGGAAACATTTTTGAAACTGTGAGGTTTGATCCCAGAAAAAGGTGGCTGTAACAACACAAACGTATAAATTGGCACAAACCACACCTATGGACAAGGACTGACAAAGCATCTTCTTACCACAAAGGTAACAGCCAGTCCAGTGAGAGAGACCTCCCTTCACAGAATGCAAACACACATGCTTTATCGCTAACAGTCCTCATAGACTTATTGTCTACACATTCATATGGCAAATACAAGCAAGAACACTATCACTTTTCCCATAAAAGCAAAGTATGGTACTAAAATTGGTAGAGAATTGTAACAAAATAAGACAAAATATGAATTAAAAGCACCCACAGAAACAAGCAGGAAACATCAGCTGCCTAAACCAGTAACACAGAACTCCAGACAGCTTTTTCCTCAAAGTCAAAAATAAACAAACCCACAACTGTAAAAAGATCAAAGCTGAAAACAAGCATCAACACTGAAGGAAAGGTGAATGTTTTTTTCCTTTTTGAAGGAACTATGTGTGCACCAAATCTACCAGCATTAAGGCTGATATGAAACAACTCCTACCTTGGGCAGCATGGGTGCACCAGATGGGGAATGCCAGAATACGTTCATTTCTCTGGTTATACAGATCACTGAAGATGTGAGAGCCAGGGACAGATCATGGAATAATTTCATTATCGTGTGCTGAAATAGTATACTATTATCAAGACTGAAGGAGTGGTTATTATATGCTTGTATTGCTCTAATTTTATGATGGCTGTCGCCAGGAAGAAGATAATAGTTTCCAGATAAGGACATCTCGCAACAGACTTGAAAGACAATGAACAAAGCCATTACCTTGGAGTATCCTGTCTCTAACAACACTGTTTTGCCAATGCTGGGAAATAAAAGATAAAAGGACTATAAACAGTTAAAAAGTAACCCGATTCCTGTGAATAGAGGCAGGTGGTAATGATCAAAAGCCAGGGCAGGATTTAAAGACACACTCTCTGAAGCAGCAAGAGAGAACTGGTTTCTGAGTTGCACAAGCAAATTACACCACCTTTGAGATCTTGGGATGTCTGCAAGAAGCTGTGACCTGCCAGGATCCCCAGGTGGGAACTCAGCAGATGGAGGAAACCAAACCCAGGCCTGTATCCAGCTTGCTGAGGTTTGTTTCAAGTTCTTTCTTCCCTGGTTTGGTTGGAAATAAAACATCTGCCTTTAGAGAAGTTGGCTAATTGCTGTGTATCACTGGCCAGGAAGTGAACCACGGATGGTCTACCTAAGCTGAACTTTCTGAAATAGTCAGAGGGAACTACATCCCAAAATCTAGCAGCGGAGAAAGCCTGACTGCTCTCAAAGACATACAGAGATGCTACCTAGGGCAGGCACCTACAGGTTGTGCACTCCAAAACTGAGCAGTTCAGGAAAACGATTTTTATTTTACATCCTTGGAGAAACTGCGTAAATGCCATCAAAGTCATGTTAACAGTTCAAAAGCAACGATGCGGTCAGAAGGGCTAAGTAGAAACTGTAAATCAACCCCCAAATCTAGTGATTACTGTCTGAATTCTTGAGAAAGAGAGAAAAGAACAGGCAGTAAACTGCAAAACTCCACCGGGATTTCCCCAGGCCAGCATGCCTGAGGGTCCTCATGGTCTCTACAAGAAACCAGTGACCTCGAACTGTCTGATATATAGGTGTTCGGGATGCCTTTACTGGCTGAGACTTAGGGAAAAGACTGAGGGTTACCAGTTGTTTCAAGAAAAGGATTATAGGGAACGCAGAAATGAATATGTCCATCAAAGCTTAATAAAATCCTGTTGGCTTAATGACACCTGCTGCAAAGAATGCAGCAGCGCTTCTCCAAGAGCTCCTCTGCTCTTCTCTAGGAGCAGAAGGCAGGCTGGAATCACCGACATGCTGGTGGGAAAGACCTTCTAGAGACCTCCACTCTAACCTCCTGCTCACAGGGGACCACCTCCAACACTAGATCATCTGAGAGTTGAAACGCTGTCATGATGGAGAACCCCCACCTCTCTGAGGATCTGCTCCAGCACAGCACCACAATCCTGGGAAATGATTTTTCTTCCTCCCATGTCCAGTCTGAACCTCCCAAGCTGCACCTTGTGGCTGTTGCCTCTGGTTCAGCTGTCTGCCACTGTCAGAAGAGTTTCACTCCATCACCTTTGTAAATCCCCTTCCAGCAGCTGTAGGCTGCAAGTAGGTCACCCTTTAGCCTCTTCTGCACCAGACTGAACAAGCCTTGCTCATTGCCGACTTCTGAGCATCCTGACAGCCCTCCACTGGCTCGCCCCCAGTTTCTCAATAGCTGCCCGACTTAATGAAAACTGTGTGTGCTGAAATAGTAAACTCTCTGAATAGCTGCCCGACTTCATGAAAACTTTGTGATTTTCATTTCAAACAGCGCAAGCATTTTAGAGAGAATGACTGACCAGAAAGGCAACCCTACGATGGACAGTTCCTCTGAGACTCCCAAATGTCTTCAAGGATGAATTATGGCCACCACATTATAAACTACCTGAGTCAGCATCTACAGTGGCTGCTAGCTCTGATATTTGGGCTGTATTCCTTCTTCAATTTCACAATGTGAAAGGCAGAAAGAAAGGGGATCTGGCTCATATGCTGATCTGCCTGAGGGTTATCAAGGCCAGGAAGGAGGATTAGCTGGAGTCTGACTCACCCACTGCTCTGCACAGGCATTGCAAAGGGAAGAAGGTAAGGAAAGAGGAGAATGGGGAGAGCCTGGTGGTGAAATACTTACTTGTAATTGTTGTTGATGTCAGAAACGCGCCAGACGTTCTGCAAGTCAAAGCCCATCCTCACCAGCTCCATCTCAAATCGGTATCTCACATGGTCTCCTAGAAGAACAGGGCACAGGGTACTTACTGTCAGCTACACAGAACTGATGAAATCTAAACTTGTTAGTGGCAGCTCCATAGCAACTATCATAGGCTGGAGAAAAACTACAGGACAGCTGGATGGCAGGGATCTTGCTCCGGAGCCAAAAAGAGTTGTCCCTCACAGGGATTCCTCTGCTTATTTTGTTAAGTCAGATCACTTCTCAGTCTCAAGGCACTGAGTGGCATGGAAACAGCCTTCTCACATCAGTGTGGGACTGTGGGGGGTTAATTTAATCCACTTTTGCCCTTCTGACAGAGATGGCTTCCAAAGTGGATGTCAGGAACCCCACGGCAGAGGAGTACTGAGCACCCACCCCAGGCAGTTTCTTCTTCCAGACTGCTCTCTCAGAGGCTGACTCAGGGTTTGCTCTCTTATGTTTTAGTCTCGCCTTACAAATCCTGGATGTCTTTGTTGCTCGAGTGTCAAATGTTGTTAATAAATAAATACTGCAAAGCTCTTCACCTCATTCATATCCTGCAGCAACAATTTCCACAGGTAAGTTTATTTATACTACAGAATAATACTTTCTCTAAAGGAAAAGACAGCAAATATCTCCCAGTTGCTGGTGTTTGGGACGTGGTAAGAACACATAGTATACTTTTTCTCTATCAGCCTCTTTCTGATATCTCTTTCAGCTATACTATTCAAGCCCATCCCTCAATCCCAACCTGTGTTTGAACATTTCATTCAGGCTACTGCTTCTCTCGTAGCAGCACATTTTTAAGTCTAAAGCCAGGTTTGTCACTCATTTTAATCCCCCCTTACTCAGGATGAAGCTGTTTAAAGACAAAGCAACTGCAAGTGAACTTTGTGATCCCAGAGACGGGAAACTCCCAATCCACACGAGGGCACCATCACAGCTCTGGTTTTCTCTTCATGGATTCAAAGATTCTATTTGTGCCTGTGTTAAGGATGAAGCAGGCATCTCCACAGATGTGATCCCAGGAATGCCACGGTATTCTGAGGTGTTGGAGGAGAGATGCAAATGAACTCATATTAATTATGCCGCCTCAAAGCTGATGATGTTTACTATCCAGGGACAAGGCTGCTTGAGCTCTCTGTCATCATGATGAGAGTACTAAAGTATGTGATGTCTTCTCCATTCACAAGGAGAAAGGGAAAAGCTGCTTATGTGTTGCTGGCTCACAATGCTCCTTACTGTGCTTATTACTATTATTCCTTTTACTGTGCTTGTTATCCAGCCACACCTGGCCATCCAGCTGGACCTCTAGGCCAGGTACAGGATACTCCTTAGCAAGATGAACTTAGGCTATGGATACAGCAGAGCTTAAGACATATAGCCAGACATCAGTTTATGAACAACAGTTCAAATGGCATTGCAGTGCTTCTGGACAAAAGAGCAGGAAGGGGACACGCCAGGAGCTTACCTGGACGGCAGAGATGTGCATGTTGATCCTCCTCATCAACACAGACTCCTAAGCACCACGCATGGTAGGCAAATGCAAAGAGGTCCTCAGGCTTAGCAGGCCGGGCAATGGCTCGAGTTAGCCTCTTTAGCCACTCCTGGCACTGCTTAAAGGTGGAGAAATGGCACCTGCAAACCCAAATGTAAATCATCCTCAGTGGGTATGTTCATCCAGCCAAGACACACGGATAGGGAGCTCTGCTCCACTTAACCAGGAAAAGGAACAAAGTACCAAGTCTTAGTAACCTTGGCCATGAACAGCTCAATTCCAACGGCAGCACAGAGGGAGGCACCAGAGCAGATCATGGCAACTGGCCTGCAGTGGCATCTACAACAGCAATAAAACGGATACCTGATCACTTTGGAGTCCTTGCAGACGATGTGAAGCTGGAACATATCCCGACACTCCACACTTTCCATCATCCTCAAAGGCACCTGTGAGGGACAGATGTAGGGCATGACAAGACATACCACATCACATAGCAGACATAGCAGCTTTGCCCGCAGGCCCATCACACACAGTCACGGCTCTATCAACAACCACGAGTTTCTAGTTCAAACTGCAAACCCACTGCAAGGTTTATGAAGCTTCATGACTCAGCATAGAGCCTCCTTCAACAATTACTATTCCAATTTCTATTCTGTCCCTGGGTAGTCTCCCACCTGGGGCCAGTTACTGACTAAATCGCATCCAGACAAGCACAGGTAACAGGCAGACAAAAGCTGCAATAAAAGATGGCAAGTCAAGACAGCGAGAGAGCCTCAGGCTCCCACTGTCTGACTCTCAGTTGCTGGTCTCCAGGTAGGAAAAGCCTCATTAAAACTGGCCTGCAAGAAACCTTAACAGTCTTAAAACTACCAAGTTCAATGCTTGAATTTAAAGAGAACAGCACAGGAAAGACCTAATTATCCAAAATAAAACCCCATCCACACACCACAATGCAGGAGCAAAACAGCAACTGCATGACTAGCAGTAGAGACAGCATCAGGCTTGGCATCCTTCAAGAGGCACAGTTCCCATGTCACAGACCACAGAAATGGCTTATGCCCCCGTTCCCCCCTCCCCGAAATACTGCGAGAGATTATGATTCAGGCAGCAGGAACAGGCAGATCCAGACTTACATTGATCACAGAATCCTTGAATTTGATATGAAGCCGGTAGTTGGAGATGGCGATCACAGCATCGTTTGCATGGCCAAGATACTCTACGCCCTCGCCCTGCAACACAGTGAATGGGACCTGGAAGGGAGACACCACTAATTCAAGACACATGCAGAGTACTTTGCATACCATAAATGCTAAGAGCTACCTCTCCTACTGCCTTCACAGTGCATCTCCTGCGGGAAATCATTCACAGCAACGTGCTCTTCATGCACTGAGAACAGACAACAGCACGAAACAGCACTGGTACCCGCTGCCCAGCCCCATAAGATGGATCTTCTTCCAAGGAGCCACTGAGCACCTCCTGACGGATAATTATTTGCGGAGGGGAGGTGTGACCACAAACGCTATGTACACCAACTGTAGGTATCTGGCAGCAAGGGTATTGCATGGGGGCAGAGGGATTTATGGTCCCTGCTTTTCAGAGAGGGTAAACGCAGCCCTGGCACAAGTGGCGTGATAAAGGACACACCTCGGGCACAGCTCAGACATGAGTTGGGGAGTGCTCTGCACAGCTCCAGGCAGAGCCTGATAGGATCGGAGTCCTCTGCCCCAAGGCAGCGTCGCATACCTGATCCTGCTGTGTCATGTAAATGAAAGGGGCTCTTAGCAGCACTATGAGACTCACTGGTACCAATCCAGGTAAACAAATGAATCAAAGTTTTGCTCAATTTCTGCTAACAAGGCTCTGAGGGAACCTCTGTGTATGACTGAGGAAACGTCATTAAAGTTACCTGTATTAGAATTTAAAAATAAAAAAAAAAATCCAGATAATCAAGTGTCTTTCTGTTTTTCCCTATCAGCCTAGACATGGCATAGCTATTTTTAAAACAGGGGATCCTGGCAGATGGCCAAGTTTGACTTTACTTTGCTTGTATTTAAAAAAAAAAAGCCTAAAATTCACCAGGCCCCTTTGTCCTTAGCTAAGTAGACTCCTCATTGTTCCCTGAATGCCACCTACACCAGGTGATGTTGGTAGCCAGTTATGCAAAAAAATCATGAAGATTTGTCATTTCAGCCAGAGCCCTTTACTTGGCAGGCAGGGCATCTGATGAAAGAATTCATTAGACTGTAATTAGTACCAGTCAGACCACCTTGCCTTTACTTCTAAGTTGTTTCTATGGCTTGGGTATATATATGCTGCTTAAAAATTGAATTTCCTGTATTTCAGACTTCATGTGCAAGTGACAATTGTACTAACAACTTCTCCCTTAAGTTACTTGTACAAAAATAATAGCCTTAGACTGGCACGTCTGAATACTCTCGAAAAATGTTACTTATTTGACATTAAGAGAATATACTCTTTATTTCTGCAGTTTATTTATGCATGCTTGTCAGAGCTGGTTTTAGTTGGCATGTGTTTCTTCTGCTTACGTGGCTCTTTTAAACAGAAGGGAGACAGATCAGAAATGGGATGATAAAACTGCAAGAACTGACAGAGGGAAATCCTGGAATAAACTGACAGGTGCCTGAATACAGCTTGTAATCAAGATGGTTCTGTCCTTTTAGACTTCACTTTACATTAAGAGAATAACAATTTACCAAAGGCAAATTACCCTTTGGGAGGGATGAACTTTATGGTCCTCCACACAGAAGACTAAAGCAGATTCTGCTCTTCTCCAGGTAGTCTCAGCTCAGAGTCATCTCAGCAGCTTCACCTCCCACAGGCCACAGACCTGCAGCCTTGACCCCGTGCAACTCCTCAGCCCATGTTTGTTCCATCAAGTCAATCCACCTGTTGCCACATTTCAGTCCTTGCTTTTATCAGCACTATTTACCAAGATGATGCCAATCACAGAGCAAACTCAAATACTGCAGCAGCAGTGAGAACATACAACCTGAGCCTGGCTCCAGCCATAGTGGGAGGCTGACAAGCACTGGGACAAGGTGGCAGTGGACTATGTTAAAGGAAGCAACAAACACCCGGAGCCTTTGGCTGCCACCGTTCAGAATACCAACCTTGCTGCACAGCAGCAACAGTACCCGGGTCTCTTTCAAGGGCCTTTTGCAGCAGGAGGCTGGCACCATACGGAGGTTTCTCTTTCCAACAGCTCTGCAGCAGGAAAACGCCAGGAGCAACATGTATTAGGGCCAGATCAGCCATTGCAATTGCATGCTATGCCTACACAGAGCACAGCCTAGCCCTGATGTTCGACCTGCCCCGGAGAGCATCTACCTGCTGCAGAGAGCTACGCAGGCAGCATCACGATTTCTCACTGTCAGCACAGGCGGAGGACAGGGAATACCCAGGACGGCTCTGTATTGCATCAAGCGGCATATGCGATGCTGTACAAATTGCACTGTCTTGGCAGGGCTGGGAAGGCAGGGCCAGGGCATACAGAACTGCCGTCAGCAGCCTCCACGCAGGCAGAAGGACCCACTGGTCCAAATGTGACCTACAGCACCGCCCAGGCCGTGGCCTCCAGAACACGTCCTGGGCTGGAGAACTGCTCTCAGGTTTCACGCTACCAGAGTTGAGCCTGCCACATCCCAAAGCTGTTTCGGTTTTCTTACTTCCTTACCTGCAATGACTCTTCCTCCTTTACAAGCTCTTTCGGGGGGAACAAGTCCTTGGCCTGGATATACTCCAAACTGGGAGGGCCCTCCTCACCCTGCATTGCAAACAAAACACACATTGAGACAGGCCCCAGCCAGCAGGTGTTATGAAAAGCCAAAAATTGAAGCTGCTGGATACTCTTGGCACCCCAGTACCTTGGGGATCCCCTGGACCTGTGCAAGGAAATGCCTCTTCTGCCTCCAGACCATACTCTCTGCATTGCAGGACCCCAGCAGTTCCTCTGGCTGTTGCAGAATACCCACAGCACAGCGGAAGACTAGAAGCAGGTCTCCGAGTCCCACCTCTTCCAACCATGTGGTATTTGGAAAGCCAAGCAGATACACCTCGACCACGCACCGGATCTTGGACTGATGTGACAGTAATTTGTCACGTCAAATGTTACCCCGTCACCTTCACTGTGGCACCACAGCAGAAACACCGTAACACAGAGTTTCCATCTACAGTGCAGCTCTGACCTACTCTTCCTCCTCTTATGTTCATAAGGATTGCTTTCTTTTGGGAGTTTTCCTTTTCACTCTTAGTCCAAAGAAATCTGGGAAGAGCCTGATGCTTTTTGAGGAGAATATGCAAGTGTGAAACGTAACCCTATAACAACTGTATCTAAGTGCACCCAATTCACAACATGTGTTACTGACTGGTGACAGCACCCAAGGAGGGTGTTCATCCTCAGGGCAGCTGACCATGTCTAACCTGCTCAGATGGACACCCTGGAAAGCCCATGGAGGCCTCAGAGAAGTGGTCTCAGAGGACAGACAGAGCCTGGACATGCCTTCCTCGGAAAAGTAGAGAGAGTGTCTCAGTTTGGGCCCTGTGAATCTTCAGTCACTCATGAAATCTCTGTCCCAATTTTCACCAACCCTCACCCCACACTGTCGAACCACCGGCTTGCTGTGCAAACAAGCAGCATCTAGACACTCAGCTGAGGATGCTAACTGCTGGGAGCCCCGGATGGTGTTAATTCCGCATGTATTTGGTGTGGGAATGTTTTCTTCAGAATGCCTCTTGCTCTCAAACTATAGCTCCTCTAGGCTTCACCATTTATTAGGAAATAGTCTGTTTTGTAAGTATTAAATAATACTGTAAAATGAAATATCTTTCTGGGTACGTCACCCAAGCCAGAACCCCAAATTTCAAATCTGAAGACACAAGAACCCCACCGTTTGGGCTCGGTTATATTTAATATGATGCTGAATCCTCTTATGTTGCTGACAGCTGCTCAAGCCTCAGCACCCACAGGTACAGCCTGGCCTGAAGCGCTCACTGGACCTCAGACTGGGGCAGACAGACCCCACACAGCCCTCCTCCTCCCCGGGTCCAGAGGTACCTGTGCACACACTGCTTGTAGCTAGCATAAGACTAGGCATCAACCCCAGCTGGAGGCAAAGGCACTGCCCCTCCTCACCCACTCACCAGGTCTCTGCGTGAGGCTATGAGGGACACAGGGCACAGCACCTGCTCCAGTAGCCACTGGTTACTGGAGACCATGGGGGCTTTGGGGGCCTCTTCTGCCAGCGGCTCGCTCTGATGCTGAGGCGCTATCCCAAGAGAACACAAAGGAAAGGTGTGTGCCTGTGTGCCGGTGCAGCAGCGGGGGAGCAGAGATCTTCTCCCATCGCCACTTTGCCGCTTGCAAAGAAATCCCAGGGAGCAGCAGGAACTGGAACAGGGCAGCCTGAGCTCTCGACTGGCCTGGGTGTCCTTGAGCTCCTCCTCGCCTGCAGCACGGGATGGGTGAGAGGCTAAGCATCTCCCCAGATCTCTCCGCCCTGGGGTATCAGCAGGGTGGAAGGCTCAGGACCCCACTCTCTTCACAAGCCAGCCATCTCCTGAAGCCCTCAGAGCCCATTTGGCCATGAGTCCTTCTGGGGGGGCCTTCTGCACGAAGGGGCATCAGATCTCCTCTGAGCAAGAAAACTCCCTTCCCGGAAGGCATAAAAGACACAGAGCTCAGGTCCCCCTCCCACTACACTGCCATCCTGGCGGCATCAGCACAGGAGGGGGTCTCGCACACCCCTGCCTCGCATGCCGCAGCAGCCACGGCGAGAGTGCAGAGCTCCCCTGGGGTCAGCTGCTCTCACACGGTAATTTTCCAGCTCCGGGCAAGGACCGGCTGGAGCCTGCATGCCACGGCAACGCTCACCAGGGCTTTCTGGCCGACTGAACCTGCGGTGCCGGGCGCCGCTGTGCCCTTGGGCCCAGGCAGGGCAGCAGCACAGCAGCGACGGGGGGCCACGGCGTCCTTCCAGCGGCACACCAGGCCTGGCAGATCCAGGGCAGGAGGATCCCCATGCAGCCCAGCTTCAAGGACAGGCCTGATCTGGGACAGCCGGCTCAGCACGGGGGCCGGAGAGAGAAGCTGTCTTACAGCCCCACTTGCACGGAGGAGAGGAGGACCGCGGGTGGAGGTGGAAAGCAGCACTTACAAAGCAGTTGAGCATGGAGCAGGAGACGCGGCCTGGCAGACTCATGTTCACTTCCCGAGGCGGCAGCTGGGCCGGGCACGCGCAAGCAGCATCTCCTTCCTCCGGCTCTCTGCTGCTGCCGGCAGCGGCTCCGAAACCGTCGCGCCGGGATTGCCGCAGCCTCCCCGCTCCGCCGCGAAGGGCGGGAGCATCCCTGCCGCCGGCGGCCGGAGCAGGTGCCCGCCACCGCCGCCGCTCGCTGCCGCTGACAATGGAGGGAGGGAGGGCGGAGGACGACCAGACTCCACCTACCTCCGAAGGCCGCCGAGCACGACTCTGCCATCTAAGTGTCTCCCTGACAGGCGAGACAGAAAATGGAGAGACCGACGGAGGGATCACCCCTCCTCTCCCCCTCCCGTCCCCATACGCAGAGCCGGCACCCCGCCGGCGGGCGGATGCCGGCGAGGCGTCCCTTCCTCGCCGAGGTGCCGGGCGGAGCGGCTTGCCGGGAGATGCAGTCCGGCCCTCGGCGCTCCTCCCTGCCGGCACACGCCTCAGTGCCGCGCTGATGGCGCGGCCGGGAGCCCCGGGAACAATAGCGGCGAGGAGGCTTTGCGCCCCGGCCGCCAGCCCTCCTCCTCCGCCCCGGCCGCCAGCCCTCCTCCGCCCCGGCCGGTGCTTTCGGACGCTCAGCCGGGAGTTTCCTGCTGCAAACCTCCGCCTGCCATCCGCCCGCGGTCCTCTCTGCCCGGGCAGGCAGAGGAGGACAAAGGGGCGGCCCTGCCGCTTCCTCGCTGCTGAAAAGTCCTGCTTCCCAGGAGCTCCCGTGTGCGCAGGGAGTAGCGGGGCGTCTCTGGCTCCCATCGGCACCCGTGCGCCGGGGCTTGGTCCCTGGTGCGGACAAGGCTCCCCAGGGCCACAACTCCCCTCGCTGACCGCTCGGACGGTTAGCTCCCGCGGGAAGTTTCACCAGCTCCGGTTTCAATGCTTGCAGACATTGGGGAAATGCCTCGGGTGGAGGAAACGCTGTGGGTTGAACACCCAGCTCCCCACCCCAGTCCCCCAGGAGCTGACTTTTACTACCTGTTGTTCGTCAAGTCCACAAGCAAACAGCAAGCTCCCGAGGCCAGAGCCTGTTCCAGAAGCCAGAGGACAGCAGCCTCCTGGGCAATGCCATCTCCATTTCTATCATCAGCTGCCACCCTGCCCTCCACCTCCCACCACTCAGCCAGAGTGAGAATCTCTTTCTTAAAAAGCAAAATTAAAACCCAGCCCTTCATTAATCCTCCAAGTCCCAGGGCCAACTATTTTGCTCAAATCATACCAGCTTTTTTTTTGCTCCTGGACCTTCAAAACAGAGCACAGCCCGCAGCCATTAAGCTCCTCTTAAATGTGGTTGTCCCAAAGACACCACAGACAGCTCTACCTAGCAATACCAACAGCATCTCCAAAGGTCTTTCTCAAGTCAGATAAAAGATTTGGGCATTTCTCCACAAAATCGTGAAGGGTTAATTATTCTGAGCTGCTTTGACCAAGGGACAGCTTTCCAACACCCAGGCCTGCTGCCCGTTGTCACTGCAGGGCAGCAATGCCCAGGCAAAAAGCCGTTCAGCCAAATCCCTTGCTGAGAAAACAGACACCATGGACTACCCCACAGGCCACGGTCACACAGGCTTCGCTATTCAGGATAAAAGCCCTAGAAGAAAATGAGACCGTGCCTGGAGATAAGCCATGAAATCCCATCATTACCACCTTGGCTCCATCCAGCTCCACCATTTAGGTGGTGCATGGTGGGCGAATGTCAGGCACTGCCCAGCCTCAGGGGCACCCGACTCCACCTGGCACCCACAAACTGAAACCAATTTGCATTACATACAAAGTCAACGCAACGAGGACAGAGGGTTATGGATGAGGTTACGGATTTGTCTTGGCCAAATCTGAGCAGCAGGAGAGATGTCCTGCTCCCCACAGGTTCTCCTCTGGGGTGAATGCCAGAGGTCTGCTAAGAAACCAGAGCAGCAAAAGGTGGAAGGAACCTTTTGTACTGGAAAGAAAGTGTAGCTATAAAAACTGTAAAACAAATATTACTTTTTTTCCTGACATATATGAGGAGAAAAGCAACAAAGCATGTCGGTCAATAACAGGTGAAGCACAGAAGTCTTTTATGTGGAGTCAGAGCATACATTGCTATTTAACATATTAAGTGCATACAACACTTGACCAGCATTTATAACATACAAAACCATGGACAAGGCAGGTAAGACATCTGCTCCGACCCACGGTGAGATTCTTAGGACCAGCGCTCAGTTCAGGGCCTGGCATGGGGACTGCTTCCAGCTCGAGTTGCAGAAGGACCTTTGTAACCCAAAGCTGCAGCTGCGCAGAGTTAAAACGTTGCTCATCAGATGATTACTTTGAATTTCCAACCTAAGCTGACCTGAACATCCACAAATAGATCTCCTGCTTTCACTGAAATATTTTTGCACTTCTAGCATTAGAAAAAGACTCACACATGGCTTAGAAACTTCTGCCCAAGAGCTGAGCCTGGTGCAGAGCAGAAGTAGACCTTGCATCTTGGAGCGTTCAGCAGCGTCTCAGAGGCTCACAGTTTCAGGAGGAACTTGATTCAAACTCTGCCACTTTCACCTCCTCCTCCAACAGTTCACAAAATACCTGCTCCCATTTCCATCCAATCAACAAGATGAGGACAGGAGCAGCGGCAGTGAGACTGCCCGGTGCCGGGCAGCCTGGGTGGCCAGGAACAGGAACGCAGAGCGCTCACAGCCTCGTTCAGCTGGCTTAGCTAGAGGGATTTCCTAAATGCCACCTTAGATGCTTCCCCAGCTGAACAGCTGGTATTTTCTCCATTATCATTAACCACCACCAGACTGAACAAGGAAGACAAGGTTATTTTCACATAACTGGGCTCCTCTGAGTGTTGTCCATATGCACATTCATGCAGGGGGAGGGAGAAACCTCCCTCATTTTCTCCCAAACACAACAATTCTAAAGGTTTCATGTACTCTGAGGAAGAGAGGAGCTGATTGTAACATGGACAGCATATTCTTAAGGCCAGTTGGCAGTACCTAACCCTTTTTTCTCCCACTAGCACTGCATGCTGTTCATGCTGTGAGTGGTGCTCTCCTGTGCCGCTCCTCCCACCCCTCCATATGCCTCTGCTTGCACACTGCAGGTAAACAGCTTGCAACCTCTCTTTCAGGTCCCAGAAGGGATTTGGAGGCTCTGAGATAGCACAGCGCTTGGCAAAGATAGGACTGGCACTCAAGGGGCCATCCTGCAGCCTCCAAGGGAGACAATATTCCCTACAGAGACATGCCTGCATGCACCAGAAGCCCAGCCTGCAGCATTGGGGTGAGCTGCCATCTGGTCCCACGTGCCCAGGGAATTCGTACTGGGAGCACAGACAGCCACCGTGATGCTGAAATCTCTCCAGTCAACACCCTGAACTGCACCTTTTCGTTAACGGCTAGCTCAGCTTTCTGCAAGACAGAGAAAGGGTGGTCCCAAAGAGCAGCTAATGCCCACCCTGCCGGGCCACCTCCGATTCCTCTTCGCAGGTCTGCAGCTCAATCTCTCCCCTTCAAAAATTACAATCCACTCAAGCAAAGATCTGCAAGTGCCTCAAAGAGCTTGAATGACACATAGATGCACTTGAGGAACCCAAACCCCTTGTGAAATACAGGTGCTGGCAGAGTCTAACACTTGCAGAAAGGTGGAAGCAAGCAGCCAAAGGGTGAGAAGAGGAAAACTGGTTCAGTCCACTGCAGGGAGGTGCCACTGCCAGCATACTGGACTCAGACTTCTGAGTACAGGTATACCCTTCCCAACCCTGACATATCTTTATCCTCCATTTTCTTTTTGGCACCACAACTAAAATTACTGTAAATACTCTTTCATTAGGCAGCGGGCACCACTTCCATCCTTCCTACATATTAAGGGTGGGCTTTTCACCACCACAGCATGGTGCATCACCCTGCAGATGGAGAGGAGGCAAAGCAAGGGGCTATGGCCATGGATGGCAGAGATCTGAATCCGAAGCCCTGTCCCCGGTAGCACATCCATTGCACTGACTGCCCTAATCTGCCTCCAGCTGGAGAAAAATGACCGAAAAATTGGCAGGAGGAGGTGACTGTCCTGGGAAGGTACTCCCAGGACATCAGAAGCAAATTGACGGAAACTGGGGCAGCTCTGCCCAACAGCCTGGGGCTCCAGCAGTCACCAAGCCTTCGCCTGCTGCTGCACGCTGAGATGATCCCAGCAGCAGAGGTGTTATCAGGGTACTCTACTTTGCATCTGTCCAGGTCTGAATTTTTTTGATGAAGATCAAGGTAGGAACTGGCTATCTGGATCTTTTTACAGGTAAGGAGTGGAAGGGAGAGACTTGTATCATTTACCTCACCCTAAAAGTTAAAAATTATCCTCTTTCTGCTTAGCAGATAGCTACATCAGGGTGAGATGAACTGCACACATATTTCTATTTCTCTCCACTGCCTAGGCAGAGAATTTACATGAGCTGATGCAGAGAGCTGACTAGCTGTGGCCAAAGGGACTTCTTGTTCTGCCTCCTCTATTTTGTTGCACGAAGGACATCTTTTTTCAGGTCCCTCTAAAGAAATAGTTCATTTCCTCAAAGCCTAAGGAGGCCCTTGGGTAAACTAAAAGGCTGCTGAGCCACTGAGGTAGCCTCCCAGAAATAAACCCCTCAACTTGTGTGAAGAGAGCAGAAGTTACTATTTTATACCCTGTAAATCAGGACTGGGATGGTAAGTGCCATCCTTTCATCTTTATAGGATGATAGAAAAGCTTATATAGATCTGTAATACCACATTTAGTATTTGTTCAGAAAGCTGCCCAGAGACGAGCACCTAACAGAAATACAAAGCAAGAAGCCTTTGAGCAGAGGGACGAAAGAACAGAAGTCAAAGGCTATCAACTCTGTACACCAGCAAGAGTGGACAAGGGATGGCTAACCTGCGAAACCCCACCTATACTAAGTCATGGTCCCCCCCAAAGGGTATGAACCATTGTGGAAATCCAGATGTCTACAGTCCCAGTATCCCCAGCAGTAAGAAGAGGGAATGCTGCTGTGGGAGCTGTATGGCACGCTAAGAGCTAAGCCCTGACCTGCTGGCAGGGCAGCACAGCAGCTTGCACTAACTTACCTGCCAGGTTAGTTTTAAGTAATGTATTAAGGTACTGGATGCTTGTTAGGACTTCCATGAACCAGAGTTAAGGATTAAACCACCACTAGTGCTGTCTTCAAGGTCATTTTCATCAGCAGCCAGTCTTTGGGGAAGAAATTAGAAGAGTCTTACAATCAAAGCAAACAAAACTCTCAACTGACCCTAGACCCAGCATTCATAGCAGCAGAAAGGGGAGAGCAGCTGGTAATGCACATTTGGGGTGCTGCTGAGTAAGGCAGAAGCTTTTGGGCATGCCCTTGCTAACCAGAGGGCATTGGTGCAGTGCCCTCTGACTGTAGCTATCACAGGTAATTAAGTGCTCAGCATGCCTGCAGGGAACAGGGTTTCCAGCCAACCCTCCCAGCAGCCGAAGAAGGCCAGCCCAGAAGTACCCACAGATTAGCAGACTACCCCATGGAGCATCCATTAACCAGCAACTGACCTCCATCCCTCCCTGCAGACCTGCACTTAACTCAGAGTCACAACCCTCCAGAGAGGTCACAAAAGGACTCAAAGGAGGTTGTTAAAGAGTTTACACCAGCTCTCTACCTCTAACTGCTGACAGAAGCTCAGGTAGGTAGGTGGAGGCAAGTGCTTATTTCTACAGCTCACAATTATAAGTTGCTTTCTCTCCCCTGCCATGGGAGATAAAAAGCCTATACTCTCTTCCCAAAACAGTGGGTGAGAGGGGTGGGGTTTGGTGGTTTGTGGTTTTTTTTTTTTCCTTTTTTGTTCCCAAAAGGAAAAAATAATTTAAAAAAATCAAAGGAACATTTTAATAAAATATGAAAACCCCATAAATCCTTTTCAGAAGGTCCTTTGAAACTGTAAAGTCATCTTCATGTATTCATAAGGAGCAGAAGACCCTCTTGTCTAGAAGAAACCAAACTAAGGGCAGCCCATGGCCAGGTCAGGATAAGTATCTGTCGAGACACATGAAAGGAGTGCAGTGAAAAGTAAAAGCTTCCATGTTTTAATAAGTCTAAAGTTCCAGTCTACACACCCCAAAAAGAATACAAGTCTAGAGAGGCGTGACAAGGATTAAAGATGGCTTCTCTACAGAGAAGAATTTAAAAGACTAGAGCTCTTCAGATGTCTAATGGGAAGGTGACAGAGATCTACAAAATCCCAAAGGGCATGGGATGCTCACAGGCAGCACCACACTTCACCATTACTCTCAGTACAAGAACTGGGAACCATCAACCAAAATGACATGGGGCAGGTTCAAAAACAAAGCAAGAGGGGCTACCCTGCACAACTCGACAGGACATCTCTTTGCTGCAACGTGTTGCAACTGCAAATCTTTACTTGGTTTTGAAAAGCAGCTAGATGAATTCACAGAAGAAAAGTCTGCCAAGGGCTCATAAGACATCAATAAACTGTTTCTGGATTACCAAGTCACTGAGCTGCAGATCCTGACAGGGGAGGGCATACATCAGAGAGATGCTCTCCCCAGGCTCCCCTGCAGCATTTACCGGTGGCCCCCCATCAATGGGGTATCTGACTAACCAGGCCTTCGATGGACCCAGGCTGACCTTTTCCATGTTACCTGGAGGAATTTTTGATGTATTTTCCGTGTGTTTATTGACTTTTTTTTTTCATTCATATCTGGATACATCTGCATCAGTCTCAACTCAATCCCATACAGAGAAGTTGTTGGGTTTTTACACTTCCAGTCTGACACCAGGGTAATTCCAACTTGAAGCATAAGACACTTTATCGGGTTACAAGGGCACGCTTTCATCTCTCCACCCCAGAGCAAGCTCCTTAACCTGAAGTGTGGCAGAAAGCTCTTCCAACAGAAAGCACAGGAGATCTTGAGACAAAACAAGAGAGCATGAGAATAGGGACTACACTAAAAATGCTGCGTGCATAACTCCTAGAGCTGACAGTTCAATTAAGGCAGAGAACACATTTCCTTTTCTGTTCCAGTTGTTAATAGATCACATGGGGGACAATCCCATAGGAGACATCACTATTTCCTCGAGCAGTCTGCCATATTTTTTTAAATTTTTTCTTTTAACGTTTAACCTAAATTTTCATGTCCTCAATTTGAATTTCCAGCCCTTTGACTATTTCTGCCATTCTTCTCTGCACTCCTTCCAACATAATGATACACTTCTGGCAGTGGCGAGCATGAAGCTGATGATAATACCATGTTACTGCAGCAACGCTCAGGCTCCGTGCCTACCCACAGCCCAATATGCAGATCACCATGTTGCCTTCAAACCCCTATTCAAACTACCACCCTAACAACACTTTCAGCATATCTTTCAACATTCCTGGTCTCCAGCTTTCCTCCTCTCATCAGACCGTGCATATTTTGGGTTATTTCTTGCTGGAGGCATTAGAGGCACTTTACCCGAGTTTATCAGCAATCTGGCTGTTTTGGCTGTGTTTCAGTCTTTCCAGATTCTTTTATACCATATTTTTCTGTGACTAATTATTGTGAAATTTATGCTACTTTGGTGGCACCAGAGCACATTATTAACATGGTGTTAAATCTTCATTGAGAGGTGACAGAGGAACAGAATGAGAAACCCCAGCATTAAGTTTTAAAGTAAATAAATCAGTAAGCCACAAAAACTGGATGACTATGTCAGTAGTCCAAGGAGGCAGAAGGGGATTCCAATCTTTCTTACTTTTTTTCCTGTATATTCCAATAACAAGATTAAGGGTGAACTTATCCTACCAACAGTATATCTTGGCCACAGTAATAAAACCTCTCTATATTACATTATTATATATAACACACAATACTATAGCACTCTTCCTTCCCATTCTTGTATTTATTCTCATACATTTAGCAGCATTACAAGATTTGGACACACAAAGAAAGAACAAAACCACCCACAGAGGACAGAGGCAGACTAGAATGTATACTCACCATCCTCAGACACTGTCCAAAATCTTCTGGTTCAAGCACAGCTCAGTCTCTTCTTGCTCTTCCACTAGTCTCACCTGCAACAAAGCAGAGAAAACCCAGAGCAGAAGTTTAGATCAACAGTAATGATACTTCAGTATGAACATAGGGGAGGGGGAAAAAAAATTATAGAAAAAATAAATAAATAAAAAATCAAGAGGCCAGCACCCTGTATCTATAACTGCTAACCTCTATTTAGTGCCCTTTCAGGAGCTGCTGGAAATCAGATTCAGCATCACCAGGGAGAAACCAAATCCTTTTAGTCAGCTGGCCACTACACACAGCATGCAGGACTTGTTACCCATCAGCACACACCAGCCAGTACCCTAGAGGCACAAAACCCACACCTCGGGGGAGCACAGGAGGGAGCTGAAAGAAGAAAGGCTTGGTCATTATGGTTCAAGGACCTGGGGAGGATCCTTCTTCATATGAAACTGCTGTGCTTGGAAAAGATCATTGTGGTCTTGGGAGGAAATCACCTCTAAAATCAAATCTTGTCCTGCCTAGGAAGTAGGGCAAGATGCAAGAGACCGAAGTGCCGTGCAAAAACTAGCAGCCCCTTCTGCCAGCTTTCCCCCTGCTAGCAGGAGGACTGGTCACAGAAGGTGTTTTGTAGAAGGGAAAAAGCCAAGCAGAAAGACTTGAGCAAGGTCCCGCTCTGAGAAGATCCTTTCCAATACCACCAGATGGTCCTACAGGTGATCCTGGGATTTCCATAGAGGAACAGACCCTTGAGGTTTTCAGTTCTCTCCGATATGGGATTATTTGATCACCAACATATCTCTCATCTGTACAAATTCTGCCCTCTATTCTCCTCTTCCAGCCCCACACGGGACTGAATTATACACAGTCGAACACTGCCATCGGAAACATGTTGACAGCCCTGTAGCTGCTCTGTGCACTCCCATTCCCGGTGCCACTCACCCAGCTGCACAGTCCCTTCACTGTGCACACAAGTAGCATGGAAATCTGCACACACGTGTCCCAATGGTTTTTAAAAATAACAATGTTTTAAGTGGGGATGTTCAGTATTTAAGTGTAGCCTGAAGATGGCTTAGAGCTCATCAACCAAACCTGATTTCTGCCAGTCACCAGCAGCCTGTAGCACGACAAAGCTCCAGGAATGCTCAAGGTCTTTGGTAAGTTTTGCCACCATGCATTTTTAACCTTTTTCCTCATTAGATTAAATACAAATGTCAACAAATGTGGAATTAGAGACTGTCTAAACATCTTGCACAACATACCCCAGCTGAGAATTACTCCTCCTTCCGCCGTTGAGGAACTGGGTCAGCTACAGAAGAGTTTCTGAATACCTACTCAAGGCTTTCCTTCCACTCAGGGATTTCTTTCCCAGCCCAGAATTATGTGAGGTTTGACACCCACACGTTAGAAGGCCAAGCTGAATGCCAGCACTAAGGAGTCATTTCTGAAACATAATCTTCATTGTGAGCAAGCAGCACGTAAGCAAGTCCTTCAGCACTGCTGCGCAATGCGGGAGGCAGCTCCCACCCTGCTCTAGCAGTGCTGTCAGGTAGGAATAATTACACTTGTACTTTCAGTTAATTTCCCATGTCCTGCCATGCACTTGATGAGAAAGGACAGGAGAAAGGAATGGAGTACAGAAAGGATTAAAAACTTGTGCACTGTATTACCTTACATTTAAAAGCAGATCACCAAGTTTCAGGAAATACGAAAAAAACCCCACAGTGGGAATCAACTTTTTTACTCGGAAAATAGAAAAAGCCAAATACTGCAATATCTCCCTTCAAACCCAGATCCAGCCTGTCTCTTTTTAACTATAAAAGCCTTTTCCCCCACCTTTTTCCCCACTATTTAGCAAAATTACCACACTTATCAGACTTCATATAGAGAAAAAAAACCTAGTAGCAGCTTACCATGCCACCAGGAATTGTCACTGCCATCTGGTGCCTTACAAATTAGGTGAAAAGCACAATTAGCAAGGGAAGTAAAATGTTAAGTATGCTTTGTTCACTAGTCTGAAGATATCTGAATTATTGATAACACTGAATGACACACGAGTACTTTTCCTGTGGTACGCTTTGTACCAATTTATTAAATCATTGCTAATGGCTACTTCAGTTTCTCACTTCCTTCCTTGTAGAAGTTGGTAATTGCTAGAAACTGCAACTTTCTTTGACTGCACCATATTTGAGGATGTTCCTCCTTGCTCCCATCCCCCAAGCTATTCTTGAAAGCCCATTGCCCAAGAGCAAGGCAGTTCACGGCAGCCGGGACTCCTGCAGCAGCATTAGCTCAGCCTGAAGGAATGCCACTACTCCTCCGCCCCCAAGGGCTTCCTCATCCTGGACGGAGCAAGGATGAAGCTGAAGGGGCTCCTGAAGGTTTATGGGGTGAAGGAAGCCAGGAGATACCACAAAAACCCAAGTACTGCTTGGACCACCAAGGAAAACCTTGGGCCTCCAGCACTACCCAAATTACTTCTGGTCCAGTCCACCCATCTGCAGGCAACTTCACTCATGTACATGTGCAGCACATGCTCCTCCACTGCATCGGAAATGCATCCCCCCTGTTTCAGGGCTGGCTGTGGTCCTCCTCCTTTCAAAGGCTGCCATATTTGACTGGCTGCTGGCTCTGCTGCTCTGACTTCCAGCCAAGCGGTCTCCAGCCCTCAGGAGGGAAGATGGTAGCTGCTCAACACACCCAGCACCACTGCCCGACACCTCTCTGGGCTGGCACCTACCACCTCTCCTGGGGAAGTCAGGCATGTGGGTTTGCAGCTGCTCAAGGAGCTGTTTCCCATACAGGAGGTTGGATTCCCCCAAAATCCAGGTCAGAAGCTCCCCTAAAATCTTGGTCACAGGGGATGGGCTAGAGCTGGCCAACTGTTATGCCCAGCCAAGGCGGAGGCTGATGCTGCTGAAGTAAATGAAGAGGGGACCAGAGACAGAGACAGGCAAGACAAAAAGGGTGAAACTGGAGAGAAGATAAAAAAACCACAATGCCTTTTCAAGCATGGATGGAAACCACAGCCCAGAGCCTCATGCTGTTCTGCTGCTGTGCAATCACAGACAGAGTGCAGGGCTCACGCCCCACAGCCAGCAGCCTGCTGCCCTCCCCATTGCTCCGCTGGAGGGAGGCACCAGACAGCACTAGAGGTGCCGGTCCTGCTGACGAGGCCGGCGGGGTGATGCTGCCTGACACACCTGGGTTGGGGGAAGTAGAGAAAATAACTCACTTCACTTGAGCGTTTTTATAGACTGTATCCTACCCTGGAACTATTAATCTCAGAGCCAAACCCTCAGATAATAAGGAAGTGTCAGAGTTGAGAACACTTTTAAAAATCTTAATTTGCTCTCCCCATAGCCCTCTGGCCCACGTGACTCACGCGTGTTATTGTACACTTCGTTACGCAACCACATTATTTCCTCCAGGGATCTTTGCCTCTCCCAGTGCAAAACAGAGTGGCGGGGACTGAAGCAGCAGCTGTCTTGAAACCTCTGCCCCTGTTTGCTGCAGATGCTAGAATAGACCCGAGAGCTGCAAGAAAAAAGCCTGGACAGAAGGACCAAGCTCTGCCTGCAGAGCTGGACCTGTCCTCCTCCAGGATGTTCAGCCACCACCCAAGCCAGACATTTCGCAGACGACCAGTGACTATTCTCCATTTTCTGAATTACAGCTCCAGACTCAAACACCCAGGGTTGCCTCTCAGCTGCAAGCCAAGTCAAGGCGCAATATAAACTGTACATGCACTGGAAAACCTGACTCTCCAAGCAAACAATTAGACTGTCAAAAATCAGAAGAAACATTTACTCTCTTTCTGCCTCTCCACGTCTCACAGAGGTGCCACGAAAGCGTACGGCTGCTTCACCAGTGTGTATTTACAGGAGCCTCACAGAAAAGCTTGTGAAAAGCTTAATAGCCCTGCCTTCAGCACAGCTTGATTAGCAACAGCGAGCCAGAGCCAGGCTTAGGAAACACGGCATGGCCGCTCCCTGCGATCACCTGCTGTTGGCACACTGCGGGGAGCAGAGCTCCTTTGGGAGGGAGGAAGGATGCCCATCAGGGCGCACAGGGGTATTTCAGACATGGATGGGGAGCTCTGGAAAGGTGGGAAACGCAGCCGGCACCGATTACACCTTCCAGCCTCGTTAGTGCTGCTGCGATGCAGTTTTTGGTGCGCACCCCAGGCGAGGTGGGTGGCCCCTCTGGCAGCTCCACGCTTCCCGCTATGAGACTTGTTTTTAATTGCTTATAAAACTTCACCAATTGTTCACAGTTGGAGCAAAGCTCTCTGCGCTCAGTGCCTGCCCCAGGCAGAGATTTTGTTTTAATTTCAGCTAAAATGGTAGAGTTAGTCCTGATGTACTTAATGGGGAAAAACAAGTCCCAATATTAAACAGGGGATGTTAGAAGAAACAACCGGGAACACTGCTAGCCTTATTTCGACCTCAAATGAAACAGAACCGCCATCTCAAGCCTCTCAACTAATTAAGGGGCTAAAATTACAATTGTCAGACCACATAGTTACATGCAAAGCAGATTGTATGGGACAGTCTTTGTTATTTTAAGCAAAATTACAGGTCCGAGGGCTGTTCCTAATGAAGGCCGCTACCAGATGGTCTTCAACAACAAAAAACTTTTACTGATGAGTAACTATTAAAAAGAAAAGATTGGGTGGCCAGAGCTTAAGAATGTCACAGTAATACCAGATGACGATGACAAGTTGCCAAAGTATTTGGATTGCTCTGCAACGCTAAGTGATCATAATTTAACTGCATACAGGTATAACCAGAGGCAAGGTATGAATTCAGAGATCCAGAATTACTCACAAGATGAAGGGCTATTGGAAAACAGCACATTGTGTACCTTAGAGGACCCCACAGTCACCTCTGCGTGAGCTGCAGGACAAGTAGCAGGCAAAGAGTCTATTGCAGCAATACATAAAAGTAGTAAGCAGCAGAAGCGTCAAATTGACGGCATTTCTGTCCCCAGTGCTGCTGGGGCCACGGCTACAACTGCCTCCAGGTGGCCAGAGCTAAGACAGCAAGTTTGAAGCAGAAAGACAAAACCCATCTAGCAATCCAAAGCAAAACAAGCTCACATATGCAGCTTAAAAAAAAAAAAAGAGAAGACTTGTTCAATATGTTTAAGTATTTATGCGAAATATAGTCAGCTCTGGGCAACCCTGCTGACAAAGATATAACTCAATCCAATTACTGGTAGATGAAGTTTCAGAATTGGATAAATTCTATCAAGCTTATGAAAAAAGCTATCCTTTTTACTGCTTAGGGTACTTAGAACAGATCAGACACTTTTTTTTGGTTCAGGTCTGAATACGTGAATCCCCACATGCCTCTGAGTAAGTAGAGCTGCCCGCAATGCCCTTTGCACACCCCAACTCAGGCTGCTCTTCCCAAGGAGATCAGTGACTCAGGATTACAGACTGAATCTCACGTTCAAAGTCAACCTGCCTATGAGATGTGGGGAGGGCAAGAGACATTCTCCCAGGGGTGGGAAGTACCTGCCACAGCACTGCAGCACTGCACACACGTTACCCATCCCGAGTACCAGGGGATGGTCTCAGACCAACAAGGAGCATGACAAGGACTTCATCTTGCTCAGCCCACGGCACAGAACCATGTACTGCCCGAGAATGGAACCACCCTGGCTTACCCACAGCCACCGCAGCAGCCAGGAGAGGATAACAGCTTGCAAACCCTTCCTGGCCATCCAGTCTAAGAGTCAGTTTGTGATTAAAATGCCCTGAAAGCGTTTTCCTTCATATTTAAAAACGATCAAGACCTCTCTGAAGACCGATTAGGCTCCTCTTGCATTCGAAGCAGGAACATCTAGGTTTCAAACAGGGTTTTGCACCTCAAACAGGTTACACCCAAAAGATCAGACCAGGACACATAAAGCAGCTCTTTGCATGACTGCAGAGACACCTGGGAAAGCTGCTGTAGCCAGAAACACTCCTGACTACAC
Organism: Haliaeetus leucocephalus; assembly: GCF_000737465.1. Lineage (NCBI taxonomy): Eukaryota > Metazoa > Chordata > Aves > Accipitriformes > Accipitridae > Haliaeetus > Haliaeetus leucocephalus. Next base: position 2,445,746 of record NW_010972572.1, on the reverse strand, counting down.
AGCACCATCCTACAGGAGAAATTCACCTTTTGGCCCTCAAAAACATACCCAGATGTGGCTGGTGCTTTGCTAGTCCTCATGCACATTCTCAGACCAAGTTTATACAGCTGTACAGTGAAGATGTCAGAGGCCATCCTCCAAACCAGTGCCATTACCGGTCAGAGTCATGCGGGTAACATCAGGACAGATTATCCAGTCCTGCTTGACTGACAGCTAGGCATCAACAAGGAGAGAAACAGCATATGCATGTGCCAGCTGCAAAGGAGGGTAGTTGAACATGTGCGCATGGATAAGATTACAGAGAGCACAGAGCAACAGGACGGAAACCAGAGCCATGTTGGGAGAGCAAATCCCTGAGGAAGTGCTGAAGGAGCAGCAGAGCGAGGGAGAGAACAGGCAGAGCGAGTTCAGGGAAGGGATTTCAGGAGCACAACTGCTGTAGAGTCAAAACTCCTGAACAGGGAGATTTTGCCAAGCTCAAGGTTTTTGCAGCAGCAGGTAAGGGAGGTTAAGGAGGCAAGGGACTTCAGTCTGAACAGGTTGCTTACAGCGAACTTACCATGAAAGTGTGGTGGGGGGCAGAAATCAGCCACAGGAGGCGAGCAGGAGCAGAGGTGAACTTTGCCTTTAACAAGGGAGAAACTACACAGCATGGGGAAGGATTCAGAGGCAGGTGAGAAATTGAGAATAGGGGGGAAGGAGAATGGTGTAACAGGGAGGAAGAGACAGCATGTGATCAGAGGCAAGAGGACAAACCAGAGAACTTGTTTGGGCCTGGTGCAGGGAAAGGAGAAGAATGCCATGAGAAATGCAGAGGCAGGAAGGGATGTCGATACGGTATTTTGTCTTTTTCCCTCCAAAGAAACAGGGTCGTCTGCAGTAAAAAGGAAGGGGAAAGAAGACTGGAAAAGTCAGAGGTGTGCCCAGAGCAGCCCAGGCTTAATACCTGACAAAAGCAAAGCTCTTGTTTAGCAAAGACCAGAGCAGATCCATTACGAGCCTCGAACCCACAATGCTGCAGCAGGCCAGGAGGCCTGGCCCTTGAGTGCTGCAAAATGAAAATGAACATAAGAAGTTTTGCAAAAGTAAATACATGAGGAGAGATGGGCTGAAGATTGCAGAGCTTGGGAAGTGCAACGCAGACCCCAAGGGCAGAGATGCTGGTGGCAACAGGGGTCTCTGCTTGAGCTGGGCTGGGGTGAGTGACCCCAGGGTGGGAGCTGCACCAGGACATGGGCAGTTTTGGGGTTCATGCTGGTGAATGGTGTAGAAGTGAGGACTGCCAAGGGTAGAAGAAACAGTGAAAACAGCAGCCCTGGAAGGAAGGATGCAGGAATGTAGAGGGCGTGGGGAGAGCTGGAGGGGGAAATGGGCAAACAAGACTAGAGCTTGGGGGAGTAAAACACCACCAGAATTTGAAAAATGCCTAACCTGATAGGCTGGGCCAGAGATATGCATGCAGTGAAGATCTGCCACCCACCTTTACGCTTCAGGCCCAGGGAATAGCTTAGCCTGGGGACAATATGAAAATGGTCTAATGACAACTTGTTTTGTGGAAGAGTGAAGAAAAAGGAGAGGGGAAGATCCTTATGGCCCATCCAAGCTGCAGGACCACTTCTCCAGCACCATTCTGTCCACCATGTCCTTTCCTCTGCCCAGGTTGCCCTGCCACATCTCACTCAGCCAAGGAGTCAGGAGAAATGGATACATAGAGGAGCCAGTAAACAGTTTACACCATGTGCACGGGCAGACAGACTGAGAGACTCCAGTTCAGAGGACACCTACAGTAAGAAGGGTCCAGCAGTGCCACCCAGATGTCAAAGCGTGCAGGATTACAAGCAAAGAGAACAGAGCCCAGCACTTTGCCAGACCCCTAATGAGCACTACTATCCATCACTGCAGTGATTTTAAGCATAATTAATTTCAGCAGCATGCCTGCCTGCCAGCTGACTCCACTCTTTACATTAATGACAGTGAAATCAGAATTTCAAGGGGAAACCAGTAACTGCGAAGAAAGCTCCACATACTGCACAGCAAGGACCATTAGCACGTGTTAGTTAAGATCATCTCCTTTCTCTTAACCAAGGCTGTGGCAGCAAAATACATTGCTCTGCAGGTGAAGCAGCCAAGGGGCTGGGGGCAGCCGGTGGCACCAGGTGGCAGCAGCACACCAGGGATGCTCCCCTGCCAGGTCAGCCTCTGCCTCCTCCTTCACCTTCGTAAGGAACTGGCAGAGAACAGGGACTGGCAAAGGTTCTGCACGATGCCACACGCGCTGCCATCGCTGCACTGATTCATTTGCCATCACAGCCAGCGAGAAGCTGAGACACCAGCAGAGAGCGAGACAGACCCCTCATTCATTTCAGTGGCACATGGAGGAACCATGGACCTAAAGAGCCCTCACTGCCTCCATGCCATCCCCATCCTCAAGGCCTTTCATCCCAAGCCGGCAGAGAAGGGATTCAAAGCCAAGGCTCCAAGCTAAACTTCATAACCACCGGACTAACGGAGACAGGAAGCACAGCTTTGGCAAGCATTTCCAACGCCCCCTGTAACTCCAGCCTGTGGTCCTCCAGTTTTGTTTGCTTTTCTTTAAAAAAGCAGTTGGGACATTTCAAGTCACAATTAAGCCTTTATTCAAGTACAAACAGTTGCCTGGTCCCTACCCAAAACAGTGCAGATGGACCTGTCCCAGCTGCAATCCACACTCCTGCCTGCTCCTGGTTCTCTGCCTGTAGCCCTGGAGAGACATGTGGGCACTGGGCGCCCTCTCACTCCACCGCTGGCAGCCCTGTTACCTCCCTCCACACCGCACCATGCGAAGATTTTAACTCAATCTCAGGAAGGAAGCAGCAACAACTTCAAGGAAATGGTGCTTGTGCTACTGAGGTCACATCCCAGGCTGGAGTCTCCAGGCTGGAGAAGCGCTGTCTAAACTGGTCTCTGCAAACACTCACTTCCTATGCATCAGGAGAATTCACCTTTTAATTCCCATCAACTTGTGGACTCTTTAACAGCTGCAGTTTTCTTTGAAAGGCAATCTTTGTGAGTGCAGAAAAAAGCCTGAAATATGTGATCCAAATCCACCAGAAGGCTCAGAACTCAAAAGATAAAGTCCTGAAGTGTGCTGCTCCCCCTCTCCACCCCACACAAACTTTCCCCAGCCAAGGTCACGGCTCTTTGGAGCACCCACCTGCAATATACTCATACTCACCATCTTGGTACTTTAAAATAATTTTGACTAAATAGCAGCAACACAACTTCAGCTCAGTTGCTATTACAAATATAACTTCTATTACTCTCTTATACAGGTGCATAAACATACTCATCTGTATTATTTTAGAAGTCCTAAAGTTTATAAGGCATCTGCCTGCAGCCAGAGGACTGGACCAACGAGGGAACCATACCCCTCAGTAAAAGCAGCTGGAGACCAGGCAGGATACATTTGGCATCCAAACTGGTGCTAGACTAAACTGGTACCTGCCTGCAAGCATATGAATCCTCCCTGGGACAGACAGTCAATAGAAACAGTGTCTGAAAGAAAAAAATATTGCTGTTATTCCAGGTGATCACATGCCCTATAGTGGTCCCACAACACTAGTGGGTTTCACAGCCCTGAGGCAGCCACATTTCCAGCTCCAGCTGTGCCTCCTCTGCGCTGAAACCCCAGGGGTTGTTCTGCATGTGCTGCTGGCCAGAGGCAGACCCCAGGCCAGAGCCCATGCTCCATCATTCGCATACAAAATTTCTAGGAGAGCCTATTTTCTCCAAGGGTCATTTTCTTCTGTGGGATTAAAATGAAGCATTTTTTAGTTACCCACATAAAAATGTACATGAAAAAGCTACAACCAAAACTACAGCAGGTCTGAGAGGACAATAAAGCATCAAGATTTCTTCTCTTGACTCACCCAAACCAAGTCCAGGTTCCCTGGCAGCACCCTCCCAACCAGCTGCACCAACAAGATGAGGAGGATCCTGTGCCAAGGTCTGCAGCACTGACAGCTATGTCCAACCACTTGAAACATGGCTGGGAACACACACCTCTGCTCAACGCTCCTCCCTGCTCCTGGTGAAAACCCAGTTCCTCTCTAAAACTTGCAGTAATTGCACCATTATCAAATTAAGTACACAACTCCACCTTCCACAGGAAGAATGCTCTAAAACAGAGTGACAAACACCTGCTCAGGGTTTCTACCATCAAGCTACAGGAAGACAGATGACCACAAGATGAGAGGAAAAGCCTTGAGAGCTGTTATTAATAAGTTAAGAGCCCACTTTTGATTACATGTTCAACTTGAAATCTCTCACTTTTTGCTGAGCACAGTCATCCAATGGTCAAAGCTGTCAGCTCCTGCGGAAACGCCAGGTTTTTGGGCAGCTTCTCTGGATGGTATGTTATGACAACAGCCTGGATGTCCTCCTTCCCCATGCCACTGCAGAGAAGAGCCCTCTCAGGGCTTCATGTTGTCACTGCTGCTCTTCCCAACCAGACATGTACAGCAATGAACTCAGAAACTTGCCCTTCATGAGGCTTTTTCTGGGGGTGGTATCCCTCCCAATACCAACCAATACCTAACCTGACCTTTAACAATTCCCCTTTGCCACCCCAAGACCCCAAAATCTCTGGTTGGTTAAACTGGAGCCTCTGCTCTTTAATTTCTAAGTATCTGGAGCCTTTGAAAATGTGTTGCACTTTAGCAGTGGAAAATCATGTGAAGGGACTGCCTTGCACACTGACTTGCTTTCATTAATAAACTCACCTCAAATGACAGGGGCAGGAAAGCAAGTTGAGGTGAGCTTAATTGCTACCATGTCTGCTCTCTACCATGAGCTTAACTGTTTCTAAAAACAGTGCTGTCCATGACATCCTCTCAAAAGGCACTCTGAGAAAGGGAAATCCCCAGCCAATCAATAAAGGGAAAGAGAAGGCAATTCGATATATATAGCAAGTCCCCTGTTTATCTAGCAGTAAGAGCTGCATAAATTCACACACACTGTCCCTTCCCCGCTGCCAGCTTCTACCAGGACAGGGCATGAAGACAGCCACGTGACAAACTTGGTACTGAAATGAGCCTAAGGATTTATACTAATCTGTTGCAATTCACACAAATTTTTTTAGTGCTAGGAACAGAGCCTGGGATTTCTTACCTTTAATAACTGACTGTATTAAAACTCATTAAGCATCAAATTCCTGCCTCTAAAAGGTTTAGGACAAAAATGAAATGGATCAGATTTATTATATCTAAACACAAAGACAAATTTCAGGAGACAAGGGGATTTTTATCATCTTTGCTCAAATATGAGATAGTCACCTTCCTCCCATCAGCGCATCACTGATACGCACAGAGGAAATGCCACTGCCACTGAAACCAGCGGCAGATCTATTGGTAATTTCAGCTGAAACCAGATTTTCCCCAGCACTGTGCATTCATTTCAGCACATGCTCTGCAATGCAAGCCAGCATCCAGGGCTGCAGCACAACAGCTCTGGGTGCTGGCAGTAATGGAGAACAGGCAGAGTGGAAAGCTGCATCTTTGAAAGAAGTTGAAGTCGCAGCACTCGAGGAGGTATCCCACTTATCTTCTGTCGCTCCAGTAACAACCCTTTGCTCTGTGATTTTTGGGGGGTGGGAGGAAGCAGGAGCTGCAGCACGGCTATCTGCAGCACAAGTGTGGTGGGATCATACCCGCTGGGCTCCCTGCTCCCCAGGGAACTCCAACAGATGAACTGGCTGCTCATTTGAGCTTCGATTTTGACCGATTCATCATTAGTAAAACATGCTGAAAATGTGACTTCCTCTGCTACAAGACCTATTGAACCTTGTCTGAGAAGTCTGAGTAACTTCCTCTCATATTTCAATAAAAGAAGGCAAGCCCACAGGCAGAACAGTCTCTCTCATACTTCTGGAAATTCCTCTAGTAGAAACACCTATTGAAGAAGGAAAGATGCAGCAGAAGAGAGACGGAGGGAGGGGGTTTCACTTTTCATCAAGTCTGTGTTTTATTATAAAACAAAACTGTTAGTCCACTTTACAGGATGAAAACACTTTTGCTTCCTCTTTTGCCTCATTTGGCAATGGCAATGAAAGCTCTGCACGCTGTCTCCTAATGAGGCAGTCAGAAGACCTGCACAGAACCTTTGCATTCAACAGTTTTATATTAAAAAAATAATCTCCATTCACTCTCCATGCTGAACAAAACAGGCTCTGTCTAGGATGATCTTATCCAGCATCCAAAGGTGCTTGGCTACCCTATTTCTGACGGAAACACTGAGAACAAGCAGTAGAAAGGTACCCATCTGCCTGCTGGCATGCCAGGAGTGGTAACACTCCCCAGAGAGCAGAGCTAGCAGACTGAATATATTAACTTTTAAAATTACAGAAAGGGGAAGGAGCAAAGAACAGACTAGGTAAGAAATGATTCTGCCCCTGTCCAAGGAAGTGCAAAGGACAGGAGGGAGGGGTATGAGTTGCTTGTTGGCACATACCAGCCCTGGCATCCACTCCCCCTGTGATTCTGCATCCAGTTCGTGCTGGCTGCCTGCCGGTAACATGGCATTCCCTCCGGCAGCTGCCTGCAATATGTCTCCAGGCCGCCCTATAATGAGCACAGTACCTTGGATGCTAGAAGCTACCAGCTCTCCTAACAGGAACAGTCAGTGGTGTGAGTCAGCCACAGGCACAAGAAAGGACATTACCAATTCTTCAGACAAAAGCATGCCCATTCATTCATTTCTTCTGATCATTTATTCATCTTAAAGTACCGCAGGGGCTTTCCTGCAGGCCCTGCTCCTCTCTAAGTCCATCAAATCTCTGCCTGAGGCAACTCCATTAATTATCACTTCCTGCACCAAGTCTCATCCCTCACCTTCAGCAAGCAGAAAAGCTCCTCTCCAACATGGTTCTCCATGCTACCAACCTGCTGTGCTACAAAAATAAAGCATCTGCTCTTCTCAGCTTGGCACTATGATAACTCACAGAATCCCAACATTATACAGGAACACAGAGTCAACATGGATCGCTTAATGTTTAAGGCAAAGATTAATTTTGCCCAGGTCACCCCTCTGAAAGACACTGCCTCCCCAAAATTCCCACTTGGTATTCTCACCAGGCACTGCAGACACCCACTCAAAGGATCATGGCTGCCAGGCTGAGGAACAGAAACGAAGCTGTCACAGCTGTCGGGCCAACATCAGCAGAAGGATCAGAGCAAAGCTGCTCCAGCAACAACTTTGCTTAAGGTACCGTTTCCAGTCCAGGCAGAGGAGCACTTGACACTGCCCTATAAGATAGTGCAATCTGGCAAAGCTACAGGGAAATTCTGGGACTTGCTTTTAGGTCCCCTCGGGGATTTCTGCACATACGTCCAATACCTGGGAGTCTCCCACCACAGCCCCTTCCCTTACCGCAGGACTTCTAATGAAAACATTGTGTATTCTCACTGTTATACGCCCTTTAGTTACAACTGCCACTAGGATGACGCACTGCAGGTTCAAAAACCCCTGGAAAATAGGGACTTCACAGCTTAAACAAGCACTTCCCCTTTGAAATCAATGTACTTTCTCTCTGCATAGGCAGCTAAATCCAAACACGAAAGCCCAGCATACATCAATAACAGACATTCAGAGCCCAATATACTTTTCACCTGCCTGAGTTAGAGGCAACAAGGCCCTAGCAGGGCAGCAGTGTGGGAGCTGGAGCAAGAACGGAAAGGCTACACAGCACTGGGTTAGCCTGGGAATGATAAAACTCCCTAAATCTAGTAATAAAATTAATTTATAAAGGCACTGTACTGCGCGAGGTCTAGTACCAAGCCAAGCCTAGCAGTGTCAGAGCTGGCATCAGTACCAAAATTCACGATCACTTGGTTAACAGATCATCAGCTCAGGTAGGCTACAACTTTTATGTGAAGAGCCACCACTGACCTCAGCAATGTCCCTCTCCCTGGACACAGTGTTATTCCTTCTTCCTGCAAAAGGGAAGGAGGCAGCACACAGAGTCCCTCACACCTTGTGGAAACCCATTCCAGACAGAGAAGTTTCCTTGCTGCAAGCAAGATGAGATTTCTGTTTGCCCAGACTCCCTCTCTCTATATCCACAGCTACTTGCTGGGTTTGCACACACATCCATGGCCTCCGGGTATCACCAGGTCACTAGAGAAGGTGTGCAGAAACAGGGGCCACTGGGAGCTTCCCTTTCCTAGAGTAGTCGCCTCTTGTCAGCTGCTGTAAAGGGCACAGATCGGAAAAACGCAAGCCAGTAGCTCCCCTAACAGAGAAATACTAAGCACTGACACTTTATAGAAGCAGAAGATCTCCCCTCCATACCAGGCAGGTGATGAACAGCCTTGTTCAGGTGAGAGATGTGTTTGCAGTGGACTGAGAAAAACCAGGCACTTTGTCTAGAAGCACAAAGGATTCAAATACACAGAACAAAAAGCTGATACCCCAGAAAGACAAGACAGACTTAATCACCCTGCATGGATCCCAGCCATTAGACTGTCTAACCCATTGGTACTGTAGGGAAATGGCTGCCCAGGAGCATGGCAGACAGAGGCAGGCAGATACTCATCACACCAGAACTCAGCAGCAGTTCCCCAAGTCACGAGGGCCTCAGCTTTAAAAAAAAAAAACAACACAACAAAAAACACCCTCAAAACCAGCACTGAACTGTAGCATCAAAGGAACTAACTCCCACATGCAGAGGACATAAAAGGATCAGGCTGTGACAAACCCTGGAGTCACACTGCTCATCACATTGGAGAGGGAATGAGAGGCTGACAAGGGCCCAGATCTACCCAATGGCACAGAAAAATTGACAAAAGGACTCCAAAACATGAACTGTACTTCAGCACAGCCAGCAGGAAAATTTAACACCCCAGGTCACTGGTAATGTACAGCAGACACAGCATCCTCAGTGGTACATAAAGCATCTTAAAAAAACCCAATACTGATGCTTCCAAAGGAGCTCACCAAATCCCACTTCACTGTGCATCTTCTCACCAACCCCCCCCCAATACATTACAGCTGTACTTCCTCCACCCAAACACAGCTTTCTGCCCCACCACACACAGGCTGCTCCGTTTCACATCTCACTTCAGCTTCCCCGAGCCTTGTGCCTGAAGAGGCTCACTACCACTTACCCAAGTCTGACCTTCAGAGCAGCACAGGCTTTTTGGTTTGCACCCAGATGCTATGGACTTGCTCCAAAGTTTTCAGCAAGAATAGAACATTTTAGCCTTTGGGAAATTCAGTCTACCATTAGGGAAGGAAGGCAGAAGTGCCTTTGGCACTGGGGCAGCTGCAGCCCTGACCTGGTGGGAGGCAGGAAGGGGGCTGTGCAGTCTGGCCAGAAAGCAGAAGCAAGTACAAGCCCAAACAATGCTGACTGGGGTGAGAAGCAACGACTCCGGGGCTCCTTCTGTCCTCCTAAACCTACATCTGAACACCCCGGGTCACAAGGAACCCATCGTGGTGACAACGCTGCCAGGAGGTACTGGCAGGCAAGCCGTGCTGCAGGAAGCACAGGCACAACCCGAGCTCTGGGCTGGGAGCCAGCCATGCTCTCCCTGAGTACCCTTGGTGAGATATTCTCAAAACTGGATGTAGGTGCCTCATAAATGAGATACTTAACAGGACAATGGCTTCTCTTGTTCACATTAAAATAGTGACACAAAGTTCTACCTGGCTCTGTCATGCTGTGCGCTGGTGGTAACAAGTGCTATGTGCTAGTCATGGTCCAGCAATAAAGTGCACTTCCACCGATTACTTTGAAAGATTTAAAAAAAAGAAAAAAATATTGTGAATCCAGGCCGTACAGTTGAAATAACAGAGGCAACTGAATACATTTATGTTGGATTGCCACAAGGCACTCATCCACTCAGAGAAAGCTGGCTACTTCAACAAGTTTCTAGAATAAAACAAAGCAACAAAATCCTCTGAAGCTTCCAGAAGGAACAATGCAAACTGCACCCCTCGCTCCGAGCAGTCCTCAGTTTCAACAGAGACCATCAGAGAAAGACTGGCAGAGTCTAAGCAATTGAACCAACTGTAAAGTAGAAATGCTTTGAGGGCCCTTACCATTAAGCTGTCACTCACAAGCAGTACCATGTCCAAGCACGTTCTGCCAGAGAGAACAATTCCACAATTTCATTTTGCAATGAAGAACTGGTCAGGTTGGAAAAGGAACAAGGACTCCACTTTCCAGTCAGTGCTGAGCCATGAAATGGAAGAAAGCTGAGCTCTAGAGAATGCCCTGCCGGGAATGTGGGCTTAAGTTCAGATACAAGACTTTGCCCCCGAGCAGATAAGTTGTGAGCCGCATCTACCTATGTTTCTGCTGCCAGGACAAACTCCTCCAAAGAGGGGTGGAGCTGACGGTGGTTAGCAGCCTCAGCAAAAGTCACCAGATTTGGCTTCTTGATAGGTCTCAGACAGAAGTACCCAATATATAGCCTGTACTTTGCTATCAGAACAGTCCCATCCACCTTATTTCTAGCTAACCCCATTCGCAAGGCTTCCGTAAATCTCAGTCCTCATCGCCACCCCTCCTGTGAATGCCGTGCCCGTCCTCCACAGTGCAATCCGATCCACACCCTTGCAAAAGACAGCACGATATTTCTTTCCCCCAAGAAAATAAATATTGGCAAAAGCAAAACTCTATTGTGCATGCCCTGGACAGCTGACCTTCACAGGGTTTATAGTGCATGAGATCAGCTGTATCAAACATGACGTTGAGCAAACACTCCACCTAGAAGATAAGCGATATGATCCACAAGGGAAGGAAGATTGGTATTGCTCTAAATCACAGACTAAAAGGAGTAAGGCACCTACAAATACACACAACAAAAAAGGAAGCCTCTGAGGCCAGTCACTCGATATGTGTTGAAACAGAATATTACAGACATGGCCTATCCCAAGAGAGGAGAGTTACCTTTAGGCAGGCTTCTCCCTCTTGAAGAAGAAATTTGAGGGCATCTCTCAGCTGAGAAACAGCAACAAAATCAAAATCAAAATAACAACAAAGTCGTTACCACTGCTAAGAACAGGAGCCATCTGTTTAGTTTTGTTGTTGATATGTCCCATTAATGTTATCTCCCCTAGGAAAGACAAGACACTGCTTTCAAATCTACCGTACACAGATCACTCAAGTCTGTGGTAAGATGCTGCAGAACAAATCCCATGCAAAACTATTCCCACAATTTGATCCCAATCCCCATCCCCAGCAGAGTGCAGCACCCTGGAGAAGGGGAAGGAGCTCCTCCAGCTCAGAATCCCTCCATTCCTCAGGTACATCAGAGTGAATGGAGACTCCATGCCAAAACCTCAGCACGAGGAAGGCTAAGCATAAATGCAACAGGAGAGCTGTCAGGGAGCTGAGTCGGAAAGAGTCTTGATGGACTCTAAACCTCCACGTTCATCAAACCCTCTCAACAGCTGTAAGACTGACCAAACCAGAAATAAACAAAGCAAAGCTGCAGGGAAGTAGGATGGCAGGTAAGGGGAATGTCTGTGTGTGCAGCCCAAAAAGGACTCCAAGAGCTCAGGGTTAGACAGAAGGGCTCCCCAGTACCAGCACATGCTCTCTGGCAGGAAAACAGGCTCATTTCAAACAGGATTCAACCACTGAAAGCGTTTCAGTTTCATTTCAGCTCACGTTCCCAGTTAAAAGAGCTGAATTTCCTGCACAGGCAAGGAACCAGGCACTACCCTGGTGTACAGAGCAGCACAGGGCATTACTGCTGCCAGAGCTTTTCAAATCAATCACAACATCTAAAGCTCTGGCTGCAAAGGTGAAGCACCTCACACCAGGGGAGTTCCCTTCCCCACAGAAATTCATCATCTCCGACGGAAAGTATGCCCAATTTCCTTGAATTTGGTTCTGGGCCATGAGGTGCAGATGCAGCTGTACTTGTTGCAAAGGCAGAGAGCAAGACAGCAACCAAATAACACACACTCGCAAGTAGGCCTGAACAGGCATTTACTATTTATAAGCTAATCATCTGATCCCTCCTAAGGGAAATCCTATCCTTTTGGGCTGTTGAGAGCGCATGTAACTGCACAGTCTCCGCAGGATGGCTAGGGAGGAAAGAAGGGAGGCAATTATATCTGCAAGGAGCACACTCAAAAGTGCCAGGACAAAATTGCTCCCTGCTCTGTAACAGCACCAGGCATCCTCCTGGAGAGCAAGTCAGGGATTACAAACAGGGATTAACCTGCTACGCGAATTTGCTGAGAGCAAAGTAATTTGTAAATAGCAATCTTCTCCATTCATCGTTATCTAAAAAAAGATTCTGATCTAGTTCTGCAAATGTTGACGTTTTCCTGCAAGCAGCGATAGAGGAGAGTCTCACCATAAAAGCCCGCATCAAAATCCAGAAACACACCGACAAGCAGAAAACTGGCTGGCTGGAGCTACCTTGGAGGGTGGACAAGCAAGGATGGAAGAGAAAGGTATGAACTTTCATAATAGCTTGCTAGTTATTAATTCCTGGGGGAACATTCCTGTCCTAGGAAGTTAAGTGTGATGTGTAAGTACGCAGCACTGATTTTTTTTTCTCCTGTTCACCTTTCTCCCTCATAAAAATAATCCGGGTTAGATTATACTGCTTCATTTTCTTGTAAAACAATGCTCAGTCATTTTGAACACAACTGCAAACACTCTTTCAATGCGACCGCACACACACACCTGAGAAACAATCTCACTTTCTCTCTAGCCTCTTGATTTTTTTTTCACTTACCAGTTTATTACTGAGAACAACTCTCTCCCTCAGATGACAGCAGCCTCTAAAGATGAGCTGAGGATACAGAATAGGAGTGGAAATTGCTCCGTTTCAAACACCACAGATTAAAGTAATGTCTCTTGGAGGAGACTGCCCAGCTCCAGGAGCAATCCTCACAAATGGGGAGGACAAGAGCCATCCAGGTCTGGTGCCTGCCTTCAGGTGAGCAAAGGTCAGCGAGATGCAGGCCACCAGGAGGGGGAATCACTGCACACATCAGCCTCTTTACTCCCACCAGAGCCGGGACAAGGGTGACTTTGAAAAGCCCCGTATGAACAAAAACCAAAAGCAAGCCAGCGTATATTTTGGCGGATCGAGATAACAATAAAAGCTGGCACAGCACCATTCTGCAAAGCCTCCGTATCATGGTAAGATTTAGCCCTAAAGCTTCCCTTGATTTTGGTTGTTTTGTTTTTTTTTCTTTTAGCTTGCTACAGACAAATCTGACAGCTCAGTGACGCTGTCAGCAAGGCACAAGGGCTGGAAGGACATTGCCACAGAACTAACAGCAATGATACATCTGAGGAAATTTCCTCAGTTCAGGCTCTTTCAGAAAAATCAAATAACTGTCACTGCCAGCGTAAACAGATTCTTGTAAACGCAGCAAAGGAAAGGGGAAACCAGAGGTTCCTAGAAATTAGTAACTATAAGTAATACTTTTAAATTCATTTCCCAATCTTCATCTCATTAGATATTCATCTTCCAGCAAACACTCTGAAAGACATTATGGCCACCTTACAAACTCCCAAGCAGAGCAGACCACAGAACTTCCCAGGCTGTTAGCCAAGCTGCCATACTTGCTGTTGCTTTTATAAAAAAAAGAAAAGTATTGAGGCTTGATGTAAAAGTTGCCAGCAAATATGAAGTCATAACTTGACTTTGGGAAGTTTGTTCTCATGCTTCAATCTCTATCACTTAAAACTATACACTTTGATTTCCACGCACACACTCATCACCAGCCACACCGAATTCCCACAGTCCAACTTCTGTCCTCCACAAGTACATGCAGACTGACCAAGTCTCTCTCAACTTCTTGTTGGATGCAGCAGATGGAGTTCTCACCACCACATGGCAGCTTTTTTCACCTTTAATTCCACCCTCATACATCATCTCTGAACTCTGCCCAGCTTTCGCACCATGCACAGGCACCAAACTTGGGTGCAGCAGCGCAGAAGCATTTGCACCAGTGAGAGCTGAGCTAACACATCTCCTCCTCCTCCAGAGCCACAGTGAGGTATCAAAGACCACCTCTGCCTGCCTGCCTCCAGCACCACTCCATGTTCAACATAGTGATGAACCCAGGCAAAAACTACTGCTCCCTAGGACAGGCCTTGCTCCTTCCTCACTTGCTTCTCTGTTGGTGTAACAGACTATTCCTGAGCAGTTTGCTTTCTCTGGTAATAGATGCGTGGCCTCACCAGAGGTACAGTGCCAAACTAATCAGACCAATGGATCGGATCCTCATCTCTTATCTTCTGCTCAGCACTCTGAGTTGCTTGTGTGCTTCACCAGCTTTTAGCTGCAAACTTTCCTCAGGTCACTGACAAAATCAGCAGTAGGATCCTTAAGAGACCATTAACATAACGTCCCAAACAAAGTTCTGAGAGCCCCCAATTTAACATGGGTTATTTTGAGCTCACCGCCTTCAGTTAATTCAGCAGGAAAACCCGAAGGCATCACATCAAATGCTTTAGGGAAACCTACGTTTACAAGACATAGTTGTTTGAGTTTTTTTTCAGTAAGCATCAAACCTACAACAACACTGTCTCCACACCAAACTTCAGCCACCAGCAGTTTCCAGCCAGCACAGAAAGCTTTGCCGGCTTCTACCCAATACGGAGGGGAGGCACCTTCTCGAAAAAACTGCGAGGTGTGTGTGAGCACCGGGCTGACCCCACCCGGTGGGAGAAGTCTCTGGCAAAATAACCAGCTCCGTGCCGTTACCACGGTCGGTGTGGCACACGGATCTCCCGCCACCCGCCAGCCCCTTCCAGCCGGGATCTCCTCGGTCCGTGGGAGGCGGGCAGCGAAGGCGCTGCCCTCCCGGGGCCGGGGGAGGCGAGCCGGGCCCCCGGCCTCCACTCCGCAGGCGAGGTCTCCCGCCGGCGGGCACGGCCCCACGCGGGGCTGGGGAAGGGCTGCTGCTCCCGGTACGGCGGGGCAGAGGCCCAGCAGAGCCGCCGGACCGAGCGGCAGGGCCGGCAGCGGGCAGGCTGCCTCCGCCCCGGACCTGACCCGGCGGAAGCCCCGCGTCTCCTTCCTTCCTCTTAACGTGAGCCAGCCTTCACCTCCTCCCCCCCGTCCCGGCGGTACCTCGGGGCCGCCCCCCGCGGTCACCGGCCATCCCGCGTCGCGGTGGGCAGCAGCGCAGGCCGGCCC
>NW_010972572.1:2429942-2430364 GCF_000737465.1 Haliaeetus leucocephalus | reverse complement strand
GTCTCACCTGGCTCCGTCCGCGCCGCTCCCGCCTCTGCCGCGTGCAGCTCCCCGCCCTGCCGCCCCCCCCGACCCGCGCGGCGCAGCCAATCAGCGCCCGGCGCCGCCGGCGCCGCTGGCCAATGAACGGAGCGAACGCGTCCCCGCCCAGCGCCACCGGCCGCCAGAGCACGCCCTTCTCCTCGACCGCAAGCCTATCCCGTGACCCGGCGCGGAGCGCGGCGCGGGGCGGGACCCAGCGCCCGGCGCCCAATGAGAAATCACAGCGCGTCCCATTGCTGCCAATCCGCGGCCGGTCAACCTTTCCCCTCAGAAAAGGGTGGGCGGTCACGGAGGGGGTGTGTGTGAAAATAAGCGGGGGGGCATAACCGGAGCGGGGGGGCGCCCCCTCAAGTGACCGGCCGGTGACCAGGCCCCCTTCA
>NW_010972572.1:2420896-2429760 GCF_000737465.1 Haliaeetus leucocephalus | reverse complement strand
CAGCCCCCCGGGGGTACGTGTCCCACACCGTCCTCCGGCGCAGGCAGCAGCCGCCCGCCGAGGGCCGTGGTGTGGGCTGGCATCGGGGGAGCCCGGGCCCCTGCCAGGCAGCGCCGCGTCCCTCCCCCGCCCCGAGCGGTGTCCTGGCCAGGGCGGGGTGGCGCTGGGCTCCCGTCACAGGGTTGGGGCACCTCGGAGCCGCGGTGTGGCAGGCCTTCCCAACGGGCCTGCCGAGGCCTTTGGATGGAAAGAAGATCTTAAGGCCTCCCTGTTCTACCGGCCTGCTCAGCCTTCGGCAGCTGCAGTTCTCCGTGGCCAGCCGCTGCTTGCCGCTACCTCCCAAAGGGCTGGGTGTCCCTCTTCCCCACGGCTCAACCCCCTGGGTTTCCCCATCGTTGGCGTTACTTCTGCCATTGTCGCCTTACACTCAACCTGCCCTGCAAAACAGCCCTGCTAATATAGTTATGGGGCAACCTCAGGCTTTCTTACAGTCCAGATTTTACATTTCAGGCAGGCTCCCCATCCCCCCAGTGCCTGTGGGATGGAGACGGAGCTGGCAAACCCTTGGGTGGATGAGGATG
This sequence comes from Haliaeetus leucocephalus, assembly GCF_000737465.1. NCBI lineage: Eukaryota > Metazoa > Chordata > Aves > Accipitriformes > Accipitridae > Haliaeetus > Haliaeetus leucocephalus. The sequence continues at coordinate 2,429,179 of NW_010972572.1, read as the reverse complement.
CTGCAGGGTCTCCCTGCCAGCACCTGGACTGGGCAGCAAGAGGAAGGGATGAGCCAAGCTCAGCCACGGACAGGTCTGGAGGGTTTTGGGGGGTGTGAATGAGGGGGGTATTGGTCCTTGGCCCTGGGACTGTGAGCTGTGAGTGGAGCTGCCCTGTGCCTGGCTCTGAGAGGTGCAGGAGGGCTGGCAGCCTCCTCCTCGCCCCACGGGTGCTGGGTGTTGCGGCACTGGGGCCAGTTACTTGCGTTTATGATGTCCTGGTGTCATAGAGATGTGCTGAGCACCCTCAGGAGGAAGTCCAAGCATGGCTGCAAAGGGTGCAGGGGCTCTGGCCTCACGCCCAGCGGGCTCACAGGCGTGTACTGAGCTATATGTGACCACTGGGGCTTGGGCGGGGTATAGCAACAGCCCAGGAGTAGGGCAACAGGAAGTGGCTTGTGACTTGCTTTCGTTTTTGCCCCAGCGGAACAGACTTTCGCGGCTCCTTTGGCAGGCCCGGGGACTGAGGGGTGATGGCAGGTAAGTACAACCAGCGGTGCTGGGTCTCAGTGGTGGGACAGGGTCCTGCTCGCTGGGTCCTGCTCGCCGGGTCCTGCCTGGGTCCTGCCCGATGCACAGGGACACAGTGCAGCATGTGGCCTGGGGCCCAGGACACTCCATGCCTGAGTCACTGGGGCCCTGCTTCTTGCAAATGCATCCCGTGGGGCACTTTCTGCGGGTGTGTGGGAAAAGGGAAGGTGGGCAATGGCAGGGAAAGCCCCCTGGGTGGGCAGTGAAGGAGGGAGCAGCACACCTGGGTGGGCAATGGGGGAGGGGGAGCACCCAGGGTGGATGGTGGGGGAGGGATCAGCAGCTGGGGAGGGGGCAATACGGAAGGGGGCAGCACCCAGAGAAGGTGATGGGGAAGGGGGAGCAGCTAGAAGGGTGATGGGGAAGGGATCAGCACCCAGGGGAGGAGATGGGGAAAAGGAAGCGGGGGGGGCGGGGGGAAGCGGGAGCCATGGCATGGGGGCTCTGGCATTGATGGGGCTGCCCTGCAGATGAGCTGCTCATGAAGGTGCGGCCAGCCTTTGTGGAGCGTGTGAGCAAGCCGCTGATCTCTAGACTGCTGGATGAGCTGCTGGCCCAAGGGGTGCTGAGCCTCGAGGAGGTGGATGAAGTGCAGGATAGATACGTGGTGCGCACCGACAAGGCTCGCTGCCTCATTGACACTGTGCGCCTGAAGGGCCCCAAGGCTAGCCAGATCTTCATCAACAACCTCAGGAAGCACGATGGCACCTTGGCAGAGCAGCTGGGTCTGGCTGCTGACTCGGGTGAGAGATTCAGGGCCGTGGTCTGCCCCCGGCCACGCTGGGGCTCCCGGTGCCTCTGGCGGGATGCTAGAGGGAGACCTGGCCCTGGCAAGTGTCCGAGGCCTGAAGGCAAGTGGCTGTTGGGTGTCATCAGTGTCACTGCTCTGTGGCACTGAGGCCCCCTTGCCACGCAGTGACAACAGGACTCTCAGGGGTGGCTGTCCCCCCTGGGGCTGAACAGAGCCCCCCAAGGGGCAGAGCCCAGCTCCGCTCACCTTCCCATGCCCTGCAACAGCCCCCTCTTGCTGCAGGCGCTTCCCCGTGTAACTGTGGGGCTTTCTGCTTGCAGGGCCTCCCGGTGCGCAGCTGGCCTCCCCCAGCACTGAGGCCCCCCTTGGGCCCCCCATCAGCATCCATGGCCAGCAGTGGATCCGGCAGTGCTCCCTGAGCGAGTACCAGCGCATCAGGGACACAGAAGGAGACCAGGTGCTGCAGGCAGAGGAGATGAGAGGAGGGCTGGAACGTGGCCTGGCTGCCCTGCCGGAGAGGGCAGGGGCTTGCTGAGGGGAGCCAGGGTCTTTGCTGACCAAGGAGCAGGGCAGGAGATGTGGGGAGATGGCCCAAGGACAGGGAGAAGTCGTTGCTGCACCTGTGGGCCTTCTCTGCTATTAGCTGCCTCCCAAGAAAAGCCCCCTGCACCCACCCACCGCTGAGAGCTGCCTCCCTCTGTCCTCACAGATCTATCCCATCCATCTACCACGGGACACGCGAACCCGTAGGGCCCTGCTCATCTGCAACATTGAGTTTGAGCACTTGAGCCGGCGGGATGGGGCTGAAGTGGATGTAAAGGGGATGACAGAGCTGCTGGAAGGACTGGGCTACATAGTGGACATCCATTGCAACTTAACTTCCCAGGTAAAGGACTGCACAAAGCAGCTCCCACCAGTCCTGGGAGTGGTGCAGAGACCCTCCTTGCGAGTGTTAGTGATGGGGAGCTCAGGCACCACAGGGACACCTCTGTCCCCAATGGCAGTGGCTCCTGCCCACAGCTGGTGGCTGGGTCTCCACACAGGTGGTCATGGGAGGCTGATGTTCCTTCCTTATTTATGCTGGTTTGTAGGGGATGGCTACGGTCATGAAGGATTTTGCAGACCACAAAGACCACTGGACCTCTGACAGCACCTTCCTGGTCTTCATGTCCCATGGGGTCAGGGCTGGGCTCTGCGGGACCAAGAGCAGAGGCGAGACCACAGACATCCTTTCCCTTGACACCATCTATGAGAAATTCAACAACAAGCACTGCCGGGGACTGTTGGGCAAACCCAAACTGGTCATTATTCAGTCCTGCCGTGGAGGTGAGTCCCTGCTATGAGGTGCCTGTGAGGCAAGCAAGCTGGCCAGGCTCTCCCAGGGCTCTTCAGCCCTGAGCACAGGGTGGGGTCAGGACGGGACACCCCATCATCGCTGATGGCTGGCCCTCCCTTCCTAGACAAGGTAGGGCTCGTGATGGTGAGCGACTCCGCAGACCCTGCCATGCCCGCTTCCAGCTCAGCTCACACGATCCCTGCAGGGCTGGAAGATGACGCAATCTGTGAAGTCCACCTAGAGAGTGATTTCGCCACTTTACATTCCTCCACACCTGGTAAGCAGTTGCCCTGCTGGAGGGCAGGCCAGGAGAGGACTCCCATTCCCGATGCCATGGGTCTCCTCCACACCTCCTCCTCCTCCTCAGGGCGGGTTGCTGGGGGTCCCCTCCATCTGGTGACCGCTTGGGCATTGCTCCAACAGCCTCTGGAAAAGGCAGTGTCCACCAATGCCAGGGTACAATGCTGCTCCAGGACACCCACACATCCCTCTTAGAGGCAGCACCAGGGCCCAGGGCTGTGTGCCCCTGCCTGGCTGCCTTCCCTTGGCTCCAGCCCTCCCCACCAGCTCTGCCTGCACTCCTCCCCCAGCCAATTTATCTCACCACAGTGGCTGGCTGGGGGAATTATCTTCTCCTGCTGGGTTACAGATGGCTCCAGGCCATGCCAGCCTGGCAGCTGGCATGGCTGGGAGCATGGGAGAGCAGAGAGGCTTGAAGAAAATACATCCCTTCTGTCTTCCCTGAAATGCCCTGTCCTTTTCCCATGCTGTGGGTTTAATGGGCCAAATATAATGATTTCAGAGAAGATGCCCATCTCCCGCTCCAGCACTCAGCGTTCATCACTGTTGCAGTGAAGGACACCAGTGGAATCACACTTGGCATCTTCTGTCTCCCCAGATACTGTCTCCTGGAGAAGCCCAAAAACAGGCTCCATTTTCATCCAGCGCCTGATAGAGCAGTTTCGAAACCATGCCTGTAACAGTGACTTACAGGAGCTCTTCCGAAAGGTGCGGCTTTGTAGTTAAGTGCAGGTGTGCCAGCAGATGCAACCATGCCAATGGCCAGAAATACTGCTCAGAGCAGAGCTCGGGCCAGGGCATGCCATTTCTCGGCAGGCCTCTTGGGAGCAGGCTCTGTCAAAAAGGGATCTGGTTTGGCCTGGGAAGTCAGCTGGATCTCTGGAGCCATCAGCACCCTGCCATGTTGTGGGCACGGCACGCAAGAGCCCGGCCTGTTGGCACAGCCCACGGCATCCCTTGTGCCACCAGAAACGTGCCTGGGGATGTCCCTGGGGATGCCTCATGACTCCCTGCACCCTTCCCATGCTGGGAATGGAGCTGCTTTCATTTCTCTCTACTATCTCTCTCACCCCAGGTCCAATATTCCTTTGGAAAATTCCCTCAGCAGTTGCCATCACAAGAACGGACTACAATGCTCAGGAAGTTCTACCTCTTCCCAGGCTGCTGATCTCCTTGCCCATGGTGAGTCTCTTTACCTCACACCTCTGCGGCAGCCTTTTGTCTGTGCCCTACACCTGGTACCCAGCCAGCGGGGAGGAGCAGGGAGAAATTCCCTATTGTTCCTGGGCTCCAGACTTTGTGGATCAGATAGGATATCCAAAGGACTTGTGTGCTGGTAGCCGGGGCTGGGCTGTGGCCTGATGAAGTGTAGGGATTGTGGAAAACGAAAAGGAAAGAAAGAAGACAGAGAGAGAAAAAGGAAGAGAGAAGATTTCACTGGTCCTGGGTCCAGCGTTGGTTCAGTCAGCCGAGGAGTCCAGTTCCAGTGGACTTGCGCACCTGGAGCTTCAGTTTGTGTCCTTTTATCATCCTTGCCCCTCCTTTGGGTGGGCACTCGAACTCATTAGGCTAATGAGCAGTTTGTGAGCCTTTGGGCTTGGGGGTCGTTTGGGGAATAACTTCTCCTTCCCTGCAGACTCTGCCATTGTTTGATCTTTGTATCAGAACAGCTTATCAGAACAGGGACCGGCACACCCTCCAGCACATCCTCCCCCTCCTGTTGCTGATGTCTGAACTGATGGGCTTTTCACCTTGGTTCCTTGCTGCTGCAGGGTTTGTTGTTATGCAGAGTTCATCTTTAAGCAGAACTTGCCCCACCACAATGTTTGAGATATTAACTCTTTCAGTCTCTCACACCTCCCAGCTGGCCGTAGGAAAGACAGGTACTCAAGCAACGCGTTTCAGTAGCCTGTGTCTCAGGAGCTTCTCGGTCTAATGTTCTTCGCAGGTGAAAAAATAATACACAGACAGCAAAAGTGTTTGAATTTGGGGTAACACAGCAGAAAGCTCAAGTTCAAGGTGAACACAGCCCTGTTCCAGAGAGAAAGGACAAGAGGAAAAGCCAAGCAGCTCTGCAGAAACACAGTCAATCTCTAAACCAGCTACTTGTACCTCCTCTGCTAGGCAATTACAGACCTGGAATAAAATATTCCTTGATCTCCTGTCCTCCCTTCCTTTTGTGGCCTCCAAACAACCCCAAACTGAGCCAACTCTTGCCAGGGAGCAGCAGAGACACCTGACTCTGGAGCACCAAATGCAAAGCTGGTTAGTGTCTCTTAACTGTTCCCAGACAGTTGGTCCCCAGTTGCAACAGATGATCCATCACCCCCAGAGCCACTTCCACCCCATCTCTGGCTTTACCTGTTGTCGAATAAAGGGATTTTCACAGCAGACGGCACTGCTCCTCTGCCTTTAGCCTGACTGGCAGTAGCTGCTGTTACATTGCCTTCTCAGGGGATGCTGAGTAGGTGGGAGGTGAGAAATGAGGGGGACCTCAGGGAGGAGGGGACGCCCACTTTCAGGGCAGGCTGGGCAGGTGCGCTCCAGGGGGATTTCCATGCCTCACCCTTGCAGGCTCGCAGCATCTCCTTGCTCACAAGGCAGCTTCCCCCACTCCCCGATCCTCCTGCTGCCCCCAAGGTGGAGGAAGGACGTGAATCCTCCTGGGAGCCAAGAAAGATCCTCAAACCTGTGTCTTAACGTGCGCTGCTCCCACAGCTCGGCACGTTACAGGCCCAGTTCAGTTGTTACCTTCCACCAGCATCCCCGCTGGTAAGCGAGAGCGCCTTCCTGTGCCCACCGCCACCCTCCCTGTCCTCTGCAGCCACATCCAAACCATATTCTGCCTTGGCATGGATTCAGCTTTATTGCATGTTCTGCAAAGTCATAGCCAGATCCACAACCAGGTGGTCTGGCAGCAGGAAAAAGAGAGGGCTCTCCTGCCCCCTCACAGTGTTTGAGACACTCCAGCTCAGGCGGGCCAGGCTGCGCAGGAAGGGCAGTGTCCTGGGCCACTGCCACCCCACATCCCTGTGAGGTGGCAGGAGAGCTCAGTGGGATGGAGGTGCCACTCTGCTCCGGCTCCAGGCAACCCAGGGTGAGAGAAGGCTTTGCAGGCAGGATCAGACTGCAAAGTGGGCAGCCGGTCCAGGCCAAGCCCCTTCTCACAGAGCCCCACATCACTGCCCGGGGCTCCTCAGGTCCCACACGGTGCTTGCAGAAACCCTAGTCCCCAGCGCTATGGTGGTGGCAGGAAATTGAAGACAGCAGTGATGAATTCTTCAAATTTATCCTGATGGACTATGTGGCCTGCACCTTCGATGTACTGGACCTCCGCCTTGGGGAAGAGGCGCTGGATCTCCGGGTAGTGTTTGGAGCTGCAGGACAAGGGAACATGCGATGGGAAGTATGGTCAGAGGTCCATCCATCCAGGTGTCTCTCCTCACTCTCCCCAGGCAGATAGGGATCCTGCAACTGACCATGTCCCCTTCCCTGCTGGGAAAGCCAAGGGCTGCCCCCAGGTTCCCTCTCGCTCTCCAGCACGTTGGTGTCACCAGCTGCTGGAGGCACAGAGCTCGCTCCAGGACCTTCCCCATCTCAGGGCTTTCCTCCCACCCTTGGCAGCTGCAGAAGAGCACAAGGGGTCAAACCACAGAGTTCAAACCGCTTCTCCCCAGTCCCACCTGATGTAGGGAGAGTTGGATCCTCCCAAGAAGAGTGCAGGGCCAGGATACGGCTTGTGGAAGGTGGGGAAGTTCGTAATATCTGCCAAGTGGTGGGAAATAGCCTCCAGGTTCACCCTCCAGATGTAGCGGCCCTCCACCTCCACCAGGTTGGTGAGGAGGAACTGTCTCAGCTGCGGGAGCTGCCACAAAAGGGTATTGTACACTCTTCTGTAAGAGCAACAAGCCCTCAAGATGTCCTGGCACCCTCCATCCTCCCCTCCACCCCCTTCTGCCCATCTCCCATGCTGTCACATTCCTCATCACCCCTGCAACCCTGGTGAGATGTCCTCCAGCTGCCCACGAAGTGGCGAGTGAGCAAGGATGGAAAGAATCTTGTGGCCCTAAAGCCCTGTGCTCTGGTCCCAGGGACAGGCTGGGAGTGGAAACCCCATCCAAGGAGTGGGATTTCCTACCTGGACCACTGGACGCAGCTGATCATCAGCCAGCTGGCGGGCCACAGAGCGGGGCAGACCATCCGGGATCTTCAGTGACTTCATGGCAGAGATGTAGGCAGAGAATTCGGAGACTGGTGCAGCTGAGATGGGACTGATGTCTACAGAGATGAGGCGCTCCACCAGGTCTGGCTGGGGGCATAAGCGGGGCAGATGGATGCCAGCCGAGATCTCCCCAGTGGGACTGGGCACGGGGCTCTGCTCCCACCCAGACTCCCTGAAGGCTTTTAGCTCCCTCCTGCCTCAGCAGAGAGCTCCACGTGCCCCTCCCCAAGTTCCTATTTCCCTGTGCCTTGGCATGGGAGATCTCCAAGCTCCCTCGCCATCAGTGCCGGAGGGACAGGGCAGAGCGTGGGCTGGTGGACAGAGACTTGCTCCTGCTCCCACAACCCAGCTTACAGCTCTGAGCAGGACAGCACCCCCGCCCGTGGCGGAGAAAAGCCAGCTCCTGTGGGGCTGTGGGCAAGGCTGGCACCCGTGAACAGCCCCCACAGGTGCCAGCCCCCCTCCTACAGCCTCCCGCTCCAGGAGCACCCCGCCCCCCACCAGGTCCCCCCACCAGCCCCCGGGAGCCCCGCGCCTGCCGACCCGCTGCAAGGCCAGCGTCATGGCCGTCTTGCCCCCCATGCTGTGTCCCAGGAGGATGCACTTGGTGATGCCCAGGCGGGTCAGGAGGTGCTGCACGTCCAGGCTCATCGCTTCGTAGGTCATCAGCGGGCTGTGTGGGCTGCCGCCGTGATTCCGGGCGTCCAGCGCCAGCACCTGCCCGGGCAGGGGCACCGTGTCACCCCAGCCCCGGGCACTGCCCGCCCGTGACCCCCCTCCTCGGGGCGCTGCAGCCTCCCGCCGGCCCCAGGGCCTCACCTTGCCGCTGCCGCGGCGCACCAGCGCCCTGGCCACCGCCTGGAAGTTGCTGTGGTTGCCGAAGAGCCCGTGGAGCAGCACCAGGGGCGGCCGGTCCCCGCGGCCCCCCACCTCCGCGTGGGCCAGCTGCACCGCTCTGCCGGGGACAGGGTGGCATGGGGGCGTGGCCGGGGATGCGGGGGAGAAGGGGGCGTGGTCGGGGATGGGGGCGTGGCCATGGCGGGGGGGTAGGGCCAAGGGCTGCCCTGCTGGCAAGGAGGGTGAAACGGCAGTGGGGGCTGGGGC
>NW_010972572.1:2420035-2420391 GCF_000737465.1 Haliaeetus leucocephalus | reverse complement strand
CCTTCCCCGGCCCGGCCGGTGCCAGGCAGAGCCCCGGGCCGGGCAGAGCCGGGCAGGACCGCCCTGCCGACGCGCTGCCGATCCTTATCGCAGCTGCCTGCCTGCCTGCCTGCCTGCAGCGAGCGGGCAGCCAGCCGTGCCGGGCAGCGGAGCGGGGCGCGGCCCCGGGGGAATTTGAGCCGCGCAGATCACCTGCCTGCGAGCGGGGCGGCGGGGGCTCCGCCGAGACAAAGCGCTGGGGGGCCAGGCAGGCTCGGGCTGCCCGCTCCTGCCTGCGGCTGCATCCCAGGCCGAGGGTGGGGAAGCCTCCCGCTCCCGCCTGCCCGCGGGCAGCCTTTTCCCAAACGCTGCTCCGA
>NW_010972572.1:2419154-2420024 GCF_000737465.1 Haliaeetus leucocephalus | reverse complement strand
GGGCAGCGGGGCGGGCAGCCCCCAGGGCAAGTTTGCAGGCGCCTGGGGAGCCCGCTCGGCCCCGGGGAGCGCGGGCTCCGGCCGTGCACCTGCGGCAGCTCCTTCTCCCTTTGTCCCTGCCCGCTGGAGCGTGGCGGGGAAGGCAGGTGTCGCGGCCGTGCCGCGGCGAGGGGAGCGGTTGTGCAAGGACGCCTCGCCCCAGCCGCTGCTCTGGGGTGGGGGTGGGGGGGAAGCACCCCCTGTTCCCCTCCGCGGAGCCAGACTTTGGACCGGGCGGGCAGGGAGTGCCACTGCCGGATTTCCGCGGCTGCTCCGCGGGGGCTCCCGCCCCGACGGCTGCCAGAAAGCTGCCCCCGAACGGGCAGGGGGGCGACCGGCCCTCCCCCAGCAGAGACGCTTTCCCGCCCCCCCCACCCCGGGGTGGGGGGGACGAGGGGCTGCGGTGTGAGCCCCCTGTCCCCAAATGTGGTGCTGCCGTAGTAGAGGGTGGGGGGTGGCTGCTTGGGGGGGGGGGGGGGCTGGAGCCTCGGCGCCCGCTCACCGTACCCGCTGGGGTCCTGCCCCCCCGCCCCCTTGCCCCAAGGATACTCGGGCTACCAAAACAGGACACGTTTATTGACAAATGTAACCGGTACAGACCACGCGTAACAGGGACAGGCGGTGCCCGGCCGCTGGCTATTGGGGGGGGGGGACACGACGGCGACGACGACGACACTGAGGGGGAGGCACCATCCCCATCCCCGGCCCCATCCTGCCCCATCGGCGCGGGCAGGGGCACGCCGGGCGCCGCTTCCCCCGCCGACCCGAAACCGCCTCTTGTTTAACCGAAACCGTCTCTATTTACACAGCCCGGCCCTGACCCCGCAGCCG
>NW_010972572.1:2407499-2418985 GCF_000737465.1 Haliaeetus leucocephalus | reverse complement strand
CTCAAACATAGTTCCTCTTGTCGTAGCTGGTGACGGCGGAGCGTGGGGCAGAGTAGGCCACCTTGCCGGTGGGGTACCTGTCATCTTTGGGGGGGCAGGAGCAGCAGAGCAGGGCCCCCCCCAGCATCAGGAGCGCGGAGGCCGCCCAGCCCACGTAGAGCGAGGTGCCCAGCTCCCGCTTCTGCGCGTCAATCACCAGCGGGTTGTAGAAATCCCGGATGATCGTGTTGGCCGACCAGGAGACGGGGATGAGGGTCATGACGCCGGAGAGGAGGAAGATGACGCCGGAGACGATGGTGATCTTGGCTTTGGTGCTCTCATCCTCCACGCAGCGGGTGCACTGGGCGCCCACGATGGCCACCAGTAAACCCAGGACAGCCAAGACGATGGCCACCACCAGGAGGGCACGGGCGGCTTGCAGGTCCTGCGGCAGGGCCAGCATGGAGTCGTAGACCTTGCACTGCATCTGCCCCGTGCTCTGCACCACGCAGTTCATCCACAGCCCTTCCCAGATGATCTGGGCCGTCACGATGTTGTTGCCGATGAAGGCCGTCACCCTCCACATGGGCAATGCGCAACAGATGATGCTGCACAACCAACCCAGCACCGACAAGGCCACCCCGCCGATCTCCAATCCCATCGACATGGTGGCCGGTTCGCTGCCGCGCTCCGGGCGATGGCGGAGAAGAACCCACGGACCGAAACCGTCTCCTTCACCCTTCGCTGCTCGCAGCCCTTGGGGGATCAGCTTACACCTGGGTGCACCTGTGTTTATAAGGGCTGGCGGGGCCAGCTCAAGTGCCCGCCCGGGGTGGGGTTTCACTGCTGGACGCTCCTCTCCGCTCCTCCGTCACCGTCACCCACGTCCCACACCCTCCCCTTTGTTTGCAGAGATGGCACCGAGTTACTGGAGAAGGGCGGGAGGGAGAGAGACGCCACCTGTTACGGCCATCCCCTTGGTTTCGGGGCGATGGGTACCGGGAAACACGGCCACCGTGCTCATTCGGACCCACCGGACCCCCTTAGGGACCTGGAAATCCCTCGGCTTTGCCATTCCCCCCCAGAGGTGCCAGCGGGTCAGGGTTTGGTTTATTTCTGGAGAGTCTTATCAGTGCTCACGTTTAACCGGGGTTCGGCAAGCGCTGAGCACCTTTGTGTTGCCGTGCAAAGTGCAACCCTTTCGCCGTGCCATGATGCTTGTTGTTTTGGCACAGCTGTCCTAGGGGAGCCATGGGTGGTCACCGTGCCGGGCAGGGAACACTGGTGGGAATCCCCCAACCGGATGGTAAATATCTTTACTCATCCTGCTGATATATTTTGGCCTTGAAGGAAGCAGATAAGGCACGTAACTGCCCCGGCAGTGTCACCCCATCAACCCAAGCAGGCAGCCAGCAAAGGGAAAAAAAAAACCACAAGGCAGGTGCAGGCAGGCTGCCGGCAGTCACGCTCAGACCTGGCAGCGGCAGCCCCATGGCTGTGGGGGTGCATGTGTCTCCCCCATCAACCATCCCCCCCAACCTTGCATGCTGGTGGTGGTGCCGGTATTTCCAGGTCCCCCCCTCCCCAGGAATGTGGTTGCTGGCCCCTGCCGGACACGGGCTTGCTCCTGCCTGTTCCCTGCCTGCACCGAAATCTCCCCTACGACTTATTAACTATTCAAGAGCGCAGCGGGATGCTGGCAGCCGGCATGGCGGTGGGAGCCCTCCCTGCTCGGGCACCCGAGGTCTGCGATGGGGGGGAGCCCTGTGTCTGCCTGGCTGTACCCTGCAGCACCCTGACACCCCATAGCCAGGGGGGTGTTGGCTTCAGGTGCCCCACAGCGCTCCGAAACCCCATATCTGGCTGGGTCAGCTTCTGCTGCCCTGCAGCATCTCATAGCCAGTGGGGTCAGCCTCTGCCACCCCAGAGCACCCCGACACCCCATACCTGGCTGGATCAGCAGTTGTCACCCCACGTCACCCCAGCACCCTGTATCCATCTGGGTTGGCCTCCAGCCCCTTGCAGCACCCTGTATCTGACCTACAGCACCCTGTGACACCCCAATACCCTGTATCCAGCCAGGTTAGCCTCTGCCAACCATCTTGCCCCATTTTGGGGCATCCCCAAAATACCCCTTATCTGGCCACGTGGGCTTCTACCACCCCATGGCACCCCAAAACCTCCTGTATCTTGGCTGGGTGGGCTTCTGCTACCCCATTGTACCCTAATCACCCCACTGAGCCCCTCACAGCTGGCCAGGATTGGTGGCTGTGGGGGTACCCAGGGGTGACCCCATATGTGCTGCCGAGGGGGAGCCCATGCAAGCAGCACCCCAGGGATTTGCACCCTTGTTGTTGGGGGGTGCTGGGGGTCCTGGCCCTCGGGGGCACCCTGGGGTGCCCGTGATGCCAGTGCTGCCAGCAGGCGATGATGGGTACAGGGCCAGGCCTGCTGGGGTGCAGCTGGCGCTACACTGCCAACCCCCAAACAGAGCGGGCTCTGGGCTGGCCGAGGGCCCCCCAGGTCCGCAGGCAGGGGTGCCGGCAACATGCACCTCAGGCAGCGCGCTTCTGGTGGCCCTGGGGTGCCGGTGCGCACAGGCACACAGATGCGCACGCACACGCACAAACGCACACCCCCTCTGCCGGCAGGGACACCCGGACACGCAGCTGCACACACAGACAGACACACGCTCACAGACAGAGGCGAACAGGCACACGACGGCGCTACAGGTGCTCACACGCGCACCCCATGGCACGCACACGGCTGCAGATACACCAGCACGTGCACCCACAGACACACATGGCTGCAGGGGCTGTGGGGCAGGGGGGTTCCCCAGGCAGGGCTGTGGGGCAGGGGTAGGGGCAGAGTTATACTACAGGTGGGGGTGTGGGGCAATGGAGATACCCCAGGTAGGAGTGTGGGGCAGGGGGGGATACCCCCAGGTGGGCATGTGGGGCAGGAAAAGAGGGGGATACCCCAGGTGGGCGTATGGGGCAGTGGGGATGCCCCTGGGGTAGGGGCTGCTGGGGCAGGGATGGGGTGAGACGGGGCAGGCAAAGCACCGCAGCCCCCGACCCTGCAATCAGAGCCCCACACGCCGCGTCCCCACTTCGTCATCCCAAATTGCCCAAAGTACAGGCTGCGCGCACTGCCGTGCCGGCCCGGGGCAGCTGCTGCTACCTGACTCACGACAGAAGAAGGGGCAAATCACCGGGGTTTCGGGGTGCCGGCCACCACCGCCACACGCTTCAGGATGCATTCTTGTGGCGAGCAAACCGGCTTGCCAGTGTTTACCAAAACCAGCTGAGTGGGGCCAGCATCCCTGCGGGGGTCCTGGGAGCATCTCCATCACTTCTGCTGCTGCATCCCCCACCCTGGTGAAACCGCTCCGCTCTCCCCCTGCAGCTGGGAAGGGATGGGGAGTATCACCCAAAGCAAGTCCCCCAGGATGGGGACAAGGTGGGATGGCCGCATGGAGCCACCAGTGACACGGGGACAGGTTTGCACCCCCAGTAATGTGGTGATCCCAGATGAAAGTCAGACCCAAAGGTCAAAGGAGCATTGCCCGTTTGGTGGCCCACGCTGCGGGAAGGACTCCTGTGCTGGCAGAGGGGGACACCCACTGCAGGCATCCCCCCATCCCCACCCAGCACCCAGCACCCCCGGGGGTGAGCAGGAGGTGACAGCAGAAACCGCCCCGGGCATCGCGGGCCGCGTCCCGCTCACGTGCATCCAGCAGCCAGCACAGGTTTTGGGGTGTTCCCCCTCCCCTGCGGTCTCGGGAGTGACGGCGTGTTTCCCCCCCTGGGGGAGCTGGGCCGGGGCGGTAAGTGCTGCCTCGGCTGCTTATATTTCAGGCGTGGGGCTGCTGGCTCTGCCCCGGCCAGGGCACACAGGCAGCCCATTGTTGAAGCCCCTTCGGCGGCGGCGGAGAGCAGGTAAGGCAGCTCCAAGCATCAATGGTAGCTCTGTCTGCCGGCGGGGTGGGGATGGAGCTGCCAGCAACGCCGGCGCCCGACCGGCACATGGGGAGCTGGAGGGTGGTGGGGGGCACGGTCCAGCGGGACCTTGGAGGGGGCTGGCAGCTCGCACGAGGAATGCTGGGACGCCCGAAATCTCAGTGTGCCTGGGGCATCCCAACCCTGATGGCTTCAGATCAGCTTCTCTGGGGCTTTGCTGCAGCACCCTGCTTCCTCCGAGCATCGCCTGTGGGGGCACCCCCATTGCACCACTGGCATCCCCCTTCCTGAGCCATGGCTGTCGTCTCCCCCATCCCTTTGACAAACACCTCGGCAGCACTTGGGCATATTTTCCCTGTTCAGAGATGCTTTTTGCTCAGCAAATTGGGCAGGGCTTTTATTTTCAGAGCGACTTCAGGCCGAAGGTCCCATTTCTCGCAGCAGCACTCGCTGCCTGGCGGCTGTGTCCCTCTGGGGACCCCACAGCTCCCGGCACACCGCTCCTCTCCTGCCGAGCCGACAAGACTTTGCTTTCCCCTAGTGGGAAACAACCTGACTCTGCATATTTGAGCCCGTCGCGGGGGTTTTATGTTGGGCAAGTACTTTTTTTGGGAACATTTAGTCTCTGGGCTGCCGGTAACTAATCCCCGGCCGCTGGCAGGGAGAGGCTGCCCAGCTCCGTGCCGGCTGAGCAGAAGGGCTGGTGCTGCGCCTCGCTTGGTGGATGTGAAGCTGGAGATCCCAGTGGATCACCACTTGCCGGCAAGTTTTCCCAACCTTTTCGGGACCTCGAGGTAGCCAGGGTGGCGAGTCTGTGTGTGGGTGCTGGGGGATGAGGGGCTTTTGGCTCAGTGGCATGGGGGCTGAGCCGGTGCTGGGTGCGCACATGAGGTGGGAATGTCATGTGTGTCCTGGGTGGAGATGTCCCAAGCCTTTTTGCAGAGGGCTCGTGCCCCAAGCTCTCTGCCCGTGGGGTGTCCTCTGCCGTGGGCAAGGTCAGGGCGGCGCAGCCTCCGCCGGGCACCTAGTGTGCCTGGCTTCATGGTGACACCGGGTTTAATGCCACCTCCCTGCCCAGGATGGCCTCGCTGCCCAGCCGTGGGGCTGTGGTACGTCCCCATCCTGATGAAGCAGGGACGATTGGTGGAGCGCGTTTCCAGAGCCACGAAGGCTGGTGGCTGATGTGCCGGGATGGGAGCTCTGAAGTCACTGGCCCTGTTAGCACACAGTGGAGTAGGACAGGAGCTCAGGCCCCTCCGCCCTGCAAATCTCACTGGATTTGGGGCAGGGCACCCGCACCCAGCTGGGTGCTGGGGCAGGTGCTGCGTGGCAAAGGCTCAGGATGGGGCAAGCACCCCGTTTTGGAGTGGAGGAGCTCCCTGCTGAGCGGGTGGGCTGTGGTCCCATCACAGCGTGTCCCTGTGCCATGTCTGCTTGTAGGTGGCACCAGGACGAAGCCAGGGCTGAGGTCCTGCAAGATGCACCCAGGCATCTGAGATGGGGCTGTGGGGCTCGTGTCCATGCAATGATGGCCCCAAACGACACGTGCTGAGGTGCTTGTCAGTGCCACGGTCCTACCCATGCCGCGCCAGCACCCTCTGGCTCAGTGGGCATTGGGGTGGCGTGCTGCCCCAAGGGTTGGCTGTTGCTCCTCCGCTCCCTGCCGAGCTTGTGTCCGTCTGTCCTGCTGGCTGGCAGTGCTGGCAACACAGGGCTGGCTGTGCTGGCTGGGTGAGCGTGTCGCTGGGGGATGTGGGGAAGGGCACGGGGGCTGTTTCTGGGTGGCAGCCGCCAGTTTGAATATATGTCACGTTCCAGCTTTAATTACAGTAATTGGCTGTCGGAGGGCTGTGCTGGCGCCTGCTCTGGCTCCGAGGGGGAGCGTGAGCAGCTCAGGTGTTTGATGCTCAGTGCACAGAGGAGTCCCTGTCCCCACCTTGCCATTTGTCCGCAGCCCAGAAGCATGTTCCCACATGCCTGTGGGGACACGGCCCATGCAAAGTGCACACACGCGTTGGCACGTGCCTGTCTCCAGCCACAAATAATTTGGTGGTTATAGCAGCTGGCTGGGAGGTGAAAGCCATGCTCAGCCTCAGGCAGAGTCTGGCCCCGGCGGAGATGCTCTAGAGCCCCACAGATTAAAGGGAGCTCTTGACCATGAGGCTCCAGCCCCGGGGTGGGCACACTGGTATGTAAGCAATGCGGGCGCTCCAGCAGGATAGACAGATGAACGGATGGAGCATCCCAGTGTCTGGGTGGCTCCTCCGGCACAGGTCAGGCAGGCAGGACCCCGGCTTGTCCCCATGGGTCAGGGGCTGCAGCAAGACCCGAGCATCCCTGAGTGCCTGGGCTCTGCCCTGCCTGCTGCTGCCGTGCCGGGCACTGGCATCCCCAGACCGGGCGCCGTTGGCATCCTCATGGCACCGCGGTGGATGGAACACCCGGCTCATCCCACGGCATTGGGGCACGATGCTCAGGGAGGTCCCGGAGTGGGCAGCGACAGCTCTAGAGCCTGTTGTGCTAAACAATTAGCACAAGTGATTGGATCGTATTGGTAACCCCAGTGCTTGGAAAAACTAAGATTATCTCAGGCACTGTTATCTTTTCTGGAGGCCCAGGATTAAGCTGGGGTGGGGGAACGGTGCAATGTCCATCTATCCGTCCTTGCAGTCTGTCTGGCCTCGTGCTGCACCTGCGCGGAAGCTGGAAGGACTTTGGAGGTAGCAGGGAGGGGATGTGTGCGGGGGGGCTCATGGATTAAAGGAGAAGAGGTCGGGCAGTGCCCAAAGTATCAGCATCAGTATTGGCATTGGCATTGGTATTGGCACAGCCTGGCCAGCGGAAATGGCTGGTTGTGCCAAAATGCTGTCAGCAACAGGCAGCCCTGCAGGCCCCGCTGCCCTGCCTGCACCTGGCACCCTGGTCACCAGTGGGGCAGCAGCGGCACTGGGACACCTCGACGCCACCTCTGCCCCCTGCAGCCCTGACTCGCTGAGCCTGGCCAGCACTGCAGGCAGTGCAGGCAGCGCAGGCAGCGCAGGCAGCAGGACGTCGGCAGGGTTGGGACCAAGGGCTGCCGTGTGAACGGCGTCTTGGCAGTGGAGCACAAGGTGGGGTGGGTTTTGGGGTCTGCCCCCATCCTGCCCCGGGCAGGGCCGTCTCCCCTCCATGCGGAGCCGGCAGCCGCTCCAACCGGTTTATGGGTCTGGGCGGTGACACCGTGCGCCTGAGGCCTGATGGAGGGCTGGGAAGAGCTGGTACAGACGCCAAGGAACAAACAAGAGCCGCTTGTGTCCTGCTGGGCATGGAGCCCAGCAGCGGGGCAGGGACGGTGTGCTGCTCCCCCAGCACAGGGCCGCAGGGGGCTGGAGGGTGGACTGCTGCCAGAGCAGCCAGCCCCACGAGCTGGGGGGAAACTGAGGCACGAAATCATGGAGGGACCCCATCTGGGTGATGGAGCAGGAGGCTGTGGCAGCGACAGCAGAGACATCCTGATGCCCGGACACTGGCTCTTCCCAGGCTGAGCCCCAGCAACTGCCCTTGGCATCTCCCGCCTGCCCACAGGCAGCAGTGGGATGCACTCCTGCGCCTGGGTGGCCTGATGCCAGTCCCCTGTGTCCTCCTCTGTGGGAGCAGCCGGGATAATAAGTGTCATCGCTTCGGGGAGAAATGCAAGTGGAGGAATCCCGGGAAACTGGTTTTACCCCTCCGTCCGGTGCTGGCGGCAGGACGGCGGCTGCAGCAGTGCTCCTCCCTCTGCAAAGGCATATAATGCCTGCCATGGTCCCGGCAGCCGGCACTGCGCTGTGGGAAGTGGGCAGGGGTGCAGGCGGCGAGCGATGGCCTCCATGGGGCTGCAGGTGCTGGGCATTGCCCTCTCTGTCATCGGCTGGTTGGCCTCCATCCTCTGCTGTGCCCTGCCCATGTGGCGGGAGACGGCCTTCATCGGCAACAACATCGTGACGGCCCAGATCATCTGGGAAGGGCTGTGGATGAACTGCGTGGTGCAGAGCACGGGGCAGATGCAGTGCAAGGTCTACGACTCCATGCTGGCCCTGCCGCAGGACCTGCAAGCCGCCCGCGCCATGGTGGTGGTGGCCATCGTCTTGGCCGTCCTGGGCACCCTGCTCGCCGTCGCCAGCGGCAAGTGCACCAACTGCGTGGAGGACGACACCACCAAAGCCAAGGTCATGATCCTTTCCGGCGTCATCTTCATTGTTGCCGGCATCCTCATCCTCATCCCCATCTCCTGGTCGGCCAACACCATCATCCGGGACTTCTACAACCCGCTGGTCACTGATTCCCAGAAGCGGGACCTGGGGTCATCCCTCTACGTGGGCTGGGCGGCCTCCGCGCTCCTGCTGCTGGGGGGGGGGATCCTCTGCTGCACCTGCCCCCCCCAGGGCGAGAAGCCATACTCTGCCAAGTTCACAGCCGCTCGCTCGCTGCCAGCCAGCAACTACGTCTAGGAGCCGCTCCGCCTGCCTGGACCCCCCCAAGCCACACCAGGGAGCTGGGACCTCCCGGGGTGCCCCTGGCCCACAGCCCCCCCCGGCCGGGCTGGGGGCTGGCCGGGAGCCGGGGCAGGGAGGGCTGGGCGCCGGGGCGGTGCAAGGGGGGGCCAGACAGAGCTGCCTTTGTTCACTGGGGGATTGAAGCTGGTTCTTTAATCTCGGCTGAGACAGGGAACAGGGAGATCCTGTCCTGGCTGCCCCCCCCCCGCCCCCCCGGAGGGGGTCCTGCTCGCCCTGGAGCACCCAGCCGTGGCATTTTCTCCGAAAAACCACCCGATCCCCACCCAGAGCATCTGCTGGCTCCCAGTATCGGGGTGTGCCGCGCGGTGATGCAGCTCCCAGCGCTGTCCTGCGGGTGGCATGGGGCTCTCGTCGGGTAAAACCACCCAGGACGCATCCATCGGGGTGGGCAATGGTGCTGGTGGGGACACCAAACCTGTCCCACGCGGTCATGGGGTCGCGGTGGATCTGCAAGCCCCAGCAGGGTCGCGAGGGGCAGCGGGGGCTCTCACCTGCCTGTACCCTAAATTTTGACTTTGACCTACTTTTGGGGCTTGGAGCGGCTGTACAAATATGTGATTTCTCGTGGCAGCTCCCCGGGGCGGGGGCATCATTATCCTGGGAGTGGGAAGGCAGCGGCTGGGCTGGGAGAACCGGTCAGGGAGGCGGGAGCAGGACTGTGCACCGGCATGGAGGGGGGGTGACTCCCGGACCCGACCCTATCCCCTTGGGTGCACCCATCCATGGTCCCCCTCAGCAACCACCCGAGCGGGGTGCCGGGGCCAGGGGCAGGAGGAGGTGGCTCGCGGTGGCCCCCCCGACTGTGCTGCCATCCATCCCCGCGTCGCAGCCTTCCCACATTAAACGGCAGCTGCTCAGACCCCGCTGTGCTTCGTTTTCTTTACCCTCTCCAACACCCGCCTCAGTGGTGGGACAGCCTGGCGCTCCTGTGCTGTGGACCCCCATCCCCCTGAGATCTCCCAAATCTACTCCCTGGAGCCTCCAGCTATCCCAGCAGACCCCTGCTCCAGCCCTGGCATCGCCCACTGCACCCCTCCTCGGGCCACTCCAGACCCTTGCTCCCTGGGAGGGGGTGACAACGGGTGCCTCCGTGGCACGATGCCTTGGCAGCGCCGAAGGTGGCTTGGAGCTGCCCCATGCCTGTCCCGGCGTGATCTGTCGTGATCTTCTCACCCGAACAGGAAGAAGGTGACGGGCGCTGGCAAGGGCGGGTCAGGGTGTGCTGGCCCCGGGGCTACCTGACAGCCCCGGCTGGGAGCACCCCGGGGCCAGTGTGGGCAACGCCGGGTGTTTTGCCTATCTTGCTTCCGGCACGACAAGTTGTGCCAGGGTGCAGCTGGCGCTCCACTGGCTTGGGAACATCCTTCCCTCCTGCCTCGGGGTGCGTGGGGATGATGGGTGACACCAGCTGCCTGGCTCCGGGTGTCTCATCTGGGTCAGGGGGCTTGAGGGCTCCCAGCTCCCCCATCCCTTCACTGGGAACGGGAATGGTGGAGAACGTTCCTGCAGCCCTGTGCTGCCGGTGGCTGGGTGGAAATGTTAGCATGATGATCCGTCAAGCGTCCCTGCCGGGATCCATGGGGCCACCGCTTGTCACTGCTGCGGGTGGTCATGCACCTCATTTTGAGTGTCTCTTGTGGTCCCGGTCCCGCTGGCTGGGGAGAGGTGCCTGGGATGGGTTCCCATCATCCTGGCCCCCTGACCTCTTGGGAGGCTGCTCTCCCTTTCACAGGGAGAGGGACTTTATTTTTGGCCCAAAGGAGCTTTCATGGCCCAGGGGAGGCAAAGTCCCAGTGCTGGGTGTCCATCGGGATGCCAAGGGATGAAAGGTGCTGGGGAAGGAGTGGGGACACAATAGGGGAGGAGAGGCTGCAGAAACCGAAACTGGGACTAGAGAAATGATGGTGAAACCTCCTGCAAGTGCCGCAGGGTGTGCCAGGCACAGTCGATACCCCGCTGCCGCTTGGGGCTCATAAAAACTCAGCTGGTCCCAGCTGCTAAGCACAAGTGCAAGCACCCGAGGGTGCACTCTGCCCCATGGCAGTACAGGGGCTCTGCTCCATGTGGGGATGAGCAGTGATTTGGGCTGAGCCAGGGGCCACGGCGGCCATGTGTGACTGTGGCGGAGCCATTGGCGTGTCTGGTGTGTCCCCGTGTACCAGCCACCCCTCTTCCAGGGGTGCATGACCCCAGGCTCTGTAACCCCTCGCCGGGAGTTTGCCCTCCCAATGCTGCTCCCGGTGTGAAGGAAGAGCGGGTATTGCTGAAAGTGCTGAGCACCACAGCCAGGATCAGAGGCAGACCTGAGCTCTGACCCATTTCCAGCGCCGCAGAGAGGAAATCCTGGGTCCAAAGGGTGCTGCAGGGTGGCTGCCAAGGGCAAAGCAAAACCTACCCTTGAACAGGGAGCAGACGGTGCCACAGTGAGGGCAGGGGGCTGCCTCGCCTGCCCGTGTCCCCCAGTGCGATGCTTGTGGCCAAGGAGGCTGAAGCACCAGTAACAGAGCAGGGCATGGGGTGGGCGCTGTGGGGTGGCTACCACGGCAGGACATGGGGTGGGTGAGGTCTGTGCTTTGGAGTGTGCTGGGATGGGCACAGCGAGCCCCTCATCCTGCTCCCTGAAAGCCATCCCCTCCCTAGCGCTTGCCATGCACTCAGCCCAGCTGGGTTGGGGCAATGGCAGAGGACTGCCCTGTGCCGTGGGGACGTTGTAGGGGGAAACATGACACATGGGGGCTCCTGCACCTCGGCCTCCTCGGGACCTGGGTGCTCAGTGCCACACATGTCCCCATATTGACATGCAGCAATGCCCCGTGACACACATGTCCCCATGCTGATCTGCAGCAATGCTCTGTGCCACACATGTCCCCATGCCGTCCTGCAGCCATTCCCACCCAGATGGGGAACAGGTTGCATCCAGCATGAAGGCCATGCTCTTCAGAAAGCCCACCTGGCTCCGGGGCTGTGTCTGTGATGGCTGTGCCTTGTCCCCGCAGGTGCTGTCGATGGC
>NW_010972572.1:2407193-2407489 GCF_000737465.1 Haliaeetus leucocephalus | reverse complement strand
GTGGTCACCTCCATCTTCGTGGCCTTTTTTGCCTTCCTCACTGCCATCTCAGGTGCAGACTGCACCCGTTGTGTGGATGATAAAAGCACCAAGACCAGGATCTCCATCGTGGCAGGGGCCCTTTTTTTCCTGGCCAGCCTCATGCTGCTCATCCCCGTCTCCTGGTCTGCTAACAGCATTGTCAGCAACTTCTACAACCCCATGGTGCCTGAGGCCCTCAAGAGAGAGTTGGGGGCTGCCCTCTACATCGGCTGGGCCTCCAGTGCCCTCCAGCTCTTTGGCGGGGGCATCCTGTG
>NW_010972572.1:2404424-2407183 GCF_000737465.1 Haliaeetus leucocephalus | reverse complement strand
CCCCCCCGCCCACATGCTGCCTCCCCCTGCCCATCCCCATGCTGGCCGCACTGCTGGCCCAGTCCTCCCATGTGTGCCCTTCCCCAGCGTGCAGGGGCCGTGCTCGTGATGGACTATAAACATCTTGGTGCCACCGAGACTGCCTGGGCTCATTTTGAAGCGGTGTGGTGGGGAGAGGATGGTGACATGTCCCATGGGTCTCGTGCCCTGCCAGCCTGCTGCCAGCTCAGGGGCTGCTGCACCAACGCCTGGCACGTCCCCAGGAGGATGCGGCAGTAGCCAGGCAGGGCACTCCCTGCATATCCCCCAGGAGGGAAACTGAGGCAGGGAGAGGGTGCTGAGAGCCAAGAGGGGCATGGGGGACACACCAGGCTCCCAGAGCTCAGTCCTTTGAGCCCCCAGGGACTAGAAGGCAACCCCAGAGAAAGGCCAAATCCCCCCCTCCCTGGCTGCTGGGCTCCCTCCCCTGCCCCCTGCAAAGGGTCCGCAGCCCCCCTGCTCGGGGAACACCACACGGCAGGCAGGCAGTGGAGGGAGGTTTATTCAACAGCCAAGTGCAGGGATGGGGACAGCCACGACCCCCAACTGCCCAGGGGACAGTGCTGGGGACAAACAGGGGGAGAGGGGAGCAGGGCAGCTACCCACGATGGGTGCAGGGACCCCAAGACGTGGGGGGGCAATGCGGAGGGGTGACAAGAGCCACGGGGAGGACGAGTGTGGGAGATGTGGGATGTCCCGGGTGGGGGACAGGGACAGACACAGCCACTGTCTCTCGCTGGTGAAGAGCTCCTGAGGGGAAGGAAGCAATCTATTCCCCCGGGCCATGGGAACGGGATGAGCAGGAACAGGTCTGGGGGAAGAGAAAAGGAAAAAAAGAGAAATATCCCAGCAAGAGATTTGGGTAAAAAACTTCCCAAGGGAGCAGCGGAGGAGGAGGGGTGGAGGCAGCATGGCAAGGGGCTTGGGGAACAGGCTGGGCAGGCGATGCTGGGTGGCTCCTGGGTGGGGAGCGGCCACAGGCTCCTGAAGTCCCCTTCAGCCTCATTTCCCACCCAGACCATTAACTACAAAGCTGTCGGAAGATGAGAGACTTAAAGCAGCTGTTGCAGGATGAAAGGCTGGTGTGGTGCTTGAAAAGCTTCTCCGGCTGGGTGTCACCTTGGCACAGCTGCTCCTGGTTTGGACATGGAGGTCTCCTGCACCTCAGGGTGTGCGGGGTTAACTCCTGGGGAGGATGAGGACGGGGACCACAGGATGTGGCAATGGGTACCCACCTCCAACAGCCCCCAGGCGAAGACCACAGGGGTCTGGGGTGGGGAAGATGAAGAAGGATTCTGATTTTGACCATGAGGGCTGAGAGGTGGGCATGGCGGGGAGAAGACAGCCTGGACAGGACATGGCTCTGAACAGCCAGGTGGGTCTGTGAGATGTCACGCTGAGGGCCAAGGTGTCGGGGACAGTACCTGAGTGTCAGAGCTAATGGTGGTGCCCATGAGACCCTGGTGAAACCAGGAGACCCTCCTCATGCTGAGGAGCAGGCAAGGCCCCCAGGGGCCAGACTTCAGGGGGAAGGAGCCAAGGAAGAGAATGGGGATGCTCCCCAAAACTGTCATCACCCTCCAGCAGCCCCTCTGCTCCGGGAGGGGGTCACTGGGCTGGGTTTTACAAGGGGCCGAGGGGTGTCCCCCCTCCCCAGAGCTGTGTCGGCTCTCAGCCCTCCTCGAGGGGGGGGATGGGGCATTTCTGATAGATGTAGACCACCCCAGAGATGTAGCCGGTGCCCTGGGTGCTCTCTTCCTCAGAGGTGGCCCTCTCCCAGCGCTCCACCTCCTGGGCCAGCACCTTCTGCCAGGCTCCCTGCCTCTCCAGCCTCTCCAGCACTGCCTCCAGCTCCACCTTGTACCGCAGGTTCGAGGGGTTGCTCCTTGTCGTCAGGCAGAGGAAGCCTCCTGTGGGGAGAGGGGACGGGTGATGCTGACGCCGGGCGCCTCCGCTGGGGATGGCATCCCCTTGGAAAGGCAGGGGGTGAGGGGAGGCAGCGGGACCCTGGCAGGAGTCAGCTGGCAGGCCAGCGGGCAGCGGTCAGGCAGGCCCCGAGGCCAGCGGGCAGGGGTTGGGCAGGGCATCACACCGAAGCCCACGCTGTCACACACCCTGAGTGCCACCGCCACCTCCTGCCGTGTCCCCCTGCCCGAGCCTGGCCGGCAGGCAGGGCCAGGGACCGGGCAGCCACGGCACATCCCTGCCTGGACCGGGCAGCAGGGACAAGGCCACGTCCCGGCTGTGCCACGGGGCCAGCGTCGTCCACCGGGACCCGGCGTCGCCGTCCCACCAGCCCGGGGGTCCCGGCAGGGAGACGACAGCGTGGGGGACGCGGGGACACCCCCTCACCCGGCTTGGTGACACGCAGCAGCTCCGGCACGGCCGCGCTCGGCACCTGCCCCTCGCCCAGGGCCCCCACCACCGTCACAGCGTCATAGTGCTCTGTGGGGACACGCGCGGCATCACCGGCGGGCGGTGGGGGGACCCTCCGGGGCAGCATCCCCGCCCCCGGTGCCGGCCCGTTACCTGCGGGCGCGGGCAGCGGCTCCCGGCCCACGACGCAGGGCAGCAGCCGCTGGTAGAGGCCGGTACTCCGCGCCCGCTCCAGCATCCCCGCGCTGCCGTCCACGCCGTGCAGGCAGCGGAAGCCGCGGCGGTGGAGCTGCGGGGACAGACGGACACACGGCACCGTTAGCTCCCCCCCCCGCCCCGCCCCG
>NW_010972572.1:2404109-2404397 GCF_000737465.1 Haliaeetus leucocephalus | reverse complement strand
TACCTCCCGCGCTACGAGGCCGGTGCCACAGGCCACGTCGAGCAGCCGCGCCCCGGCGGGCGGCGCGGGGAAGGCGAAGGCGAGCGAAGCGGCGGCCAGCTCCGGTGCCCGGTACTCCAGCGCCGCCACATCCTGCGGGGGGACACGGCGGTCAGCGGCGCCCGGGAGGGGAGGGGAGCGGAACGGCCCCGGTCCCCCCGGTACCTGGTCGTAGCGGGCGGCCCAGCCGTCGTACAGCCGCAGGCGCTCGGGCAGCCCCCCGCCGACGTGCACCGCCGCCACCCGCTC
>NW_010972572.1:2300675-2403984 GCF_000737465.1 Haliaeetus leucocephalus | reverse complement strand
CGCCCCCGCCCCGGGTACGCCCCCCAGAGCCCCATTGGCTGCCGGACCTTGGCCGTCACCTCCACCGCCTCCGTCCCGCGCCGTTAGGGGGAACGGCGAGCCGGGCGCGACCAAGTGCGGCGGAGGGGGAGGCAGGGGGCAAGGAGCAGGTGGGCCGGGTGTGACCAAGTGCCCCAGGGGGCCACAGAGTGTCCCGAGGGGGTGGCACCAAGTGCCCTGGGGGGGTGACCAGATACCCAGGGATGGTGACACCAAGTGCCCTGGGGGGGTGACCAGATACCCAGGGATGGTGACACCAAGTGCCCTGGGGAGGTGACACCCAGAGCCCTGGCAGAGCTGGCACCAAGTGCCCCAGGGCCACCGTTCTGTCCCTGCGGTGTCCCCAGGCCCCCTCCCACCCCGCTCCTGCTGAAGACCCCCGCTCTGTCCCTTGCACGGCTCAGGCGCTGCTGCCTTGTCCCTCGTGTCACTGGTGTCCCACGCGGGGTGACTCTGCTCCCTGAACGGGTCACCTCCTGCCCGGCCCATTGTCCCAGCCCCGCAGGGCCCTGGTGCTGTGCCGTCACCTCCGCACCTGCATCTGCACCTTCCGCCGCTGGGACTCGCCGCCCAGCGCCGAGCGAGTGGTGACCACGCTCCCCTGCCACCACCTGAACCCACCCTGTCCCACCACGGGTGGAGGTGACATCCTAATGCTGAGCAGCTCTCCCAGCCCCCCCGGGGAAGGGGACACCACCCCCTCTCCCACCGGGGCAGGTCTTTCCTCTCCTGCCCTGTCTGCCCATCTCCAGCTGCCCAAGCACTCCCATGGGGGGGTCATTCTGTGCGGCCCCTTGCCCGTGGACAAGGTGTGCAGCAGCGGGCAGGGCTTGGGGACGGAGGACAGGAACACGGACCCTCAGGGCTGGGAAGGAGGAAGAACATCTTGGCTATATCAAGTTTGGGTTTTGCTCGTGGGAAGCACGACAAGAAACGTCACTGAGTGCCAGCACGACGCGTGGGGAGCTGGTAAGATATCTCCTCCGGGTCGTCCTTCTCTGGAATGCCTGATCCAGGTGCCCAGCATTTGTAACGTGCCGT
Organism: Haliaeetus leucocephalus; assembly: GCF_000737465.1. Classification (NCBI taxonomy): domain Eukaryota; kingdom Metazoa; phylum Chordata; class Aves; order Accipitriformes; family Accipitridae; genus Haliaeetus; species Haliaeetus leucocephalus. The sequence continues at coordinate 2,402,904 of NW_010972572.1, read as the reverse complement.
ATCCAGCTGATTGACGAGAGATGTTCATTAGCTCTTGGGTAGCTAGGGCCCCAGCTGGAGGTACTCTCTGTGGGAGGTTGCACACTTGTTGCTTGGTGAGTCTGCGCTGCATTGGGAGTGACTCTCGTCTTCTGCTGAACCAACCTTTGATGTTCGTGGTGGAGGTCGTGAGACAAGCTCTGGCCTGGGGGAACTACCCTCAACTGTTGTGACCCATCACTTGGTTTCTGGCTTCTTCCAGGAGCGAAGCAGACAAATCCAGCCGCTAATTAATGACAGAAAGAAAATGAGGGTGCCCTGAAGGAGCCGGTGGCTGCCCCGAGCTGGTGGCTCCCATCACCTCCTGCTCTGCTCGGCACCTCGGGCGCCTCGCTGACGCTCCTCTGTCGTCCCTGCGTCCTCCTGGCCACCACCCGGGGTGGTGGCCGCTTCCCCGCCATCCAGCTGCTCCGGGGCCGGCAGCCCCGTGGGGACCTGCCCACGGTCACGCGTGGGGGCTGGCTCTGCCCCCGGGATAGGCAGTGCTGGCCGGGGACCTCGAGAGGGAGCCCTCCGCCCACGCTCCGCCACCGCCGGCGGGGCACTGCCCGGCGCCCGCCGGGCCCCCGGTGCGGCAGCCCGGTGTCCCCCCCGGTGACCTCCTCCGAGCATCCCTCGGGGGCGGGGGGGTGCCAGAGGGGACACGTGGGGCTGCGGGGGGCGGCGAGGGGTCGGACCCAGGAGAGCAGGGGTCGTCCCCACCCGCGCCAAGGACACACGGATGGCTCCTGGAGGGGGTCCGCGGGGGGCTGCAACCCTGCCACAGCTCCCGCCGCTGTGCACCGGCACTTTGTCCCCTCTGCAGCTGCCCGCGCGGGTCCGATCCTGCCCCCCCCACCCCGCCGAGCTCCACACCTCCTGCCCCGGCACTGCGGTGACCACCAGACGGCTTCGTGGCCAGGCCTCTAATAACGGCTTTCACGCTCCCAGCGTGGTTCCTGCCGCTAATTGAAGCCTGACCTTCGTTTACAAGAGAAACCAGAGGCAGGGTACACCGCCAGCAAGCCCCCCACCCCTGTCTCCACTGCCCTCTGGGCTGCAGCTGGGTTGTGCCTTCCCCGAGCCTCGACCCGCACAGATCCAGTCCCAAATTAGCCAGTGCTTTTCCAAACATTGCCTTCCCTGGGCTGGCTCGCTCCACTGTGCTGTGCACAGCTGTGCAAACAGCTTTGCTCTGCGCCCCACGTCACGGCGGCTTTGGGCTGGCTTGGACCCAGCGCCGGCCAGCCAGGCTTTGGACCAGACCCAGTGCCAATGTCGGAGGCCACAGGCTGTCCCCCGAGGATGCACGGCAGGACGGCAGGGTCCCCCCAGGCCGTGGCACCAGGTTGCGACAGGTTAGAGCTTCCCCAGCACCGGTGCCAATGCCGAGGCTGGACTTTGTCCCGCCATGTGGCCTGGCACTGGAGGGCTTCCCACTGGGGCACGTGCCATCCTGCTGCTGCAGTGCAGTTCCTTAAGGTGCTGTCCTTGTCCCTTGCCTGGTGACTGGGGGTCTGGCTGTGCCCTGGCTGTGCCAGCTGCACGGGGCACGTTGCCCTGTCCTGCTGGGACCCTGGACCTGGGGCTGGACCAGCTCAGTGCAACCACTCCGGTGGGGTGTTCCCATCACCCCTCAACGGGGAGGCTGAGGGGATGCACGTCCCCGAGGCAGGGGCTTGGGTGGCCACCCTGAGCCCACAGACCTCCGGCATGACCTCACCTGCCCTCCCTCACCAAGAGAGAGCTGCAGGGGTGGAAGGGCAGCTTAGGTGGGTCCTTCACCCTCGAACCTGCCACTGAGCTAGGACAGGCAATGGGAAAAACCATGTCTGAGCTGGGTTTGGATCCTCCGCGGTGCCAGGCTTCTCCAGGTTGGGCTCTGCCAGCTCTAGCAATGTCAGCTGTCTCCTAAACTGCCTGCAGGTCCCACATCTGAGCCAGTCCTGGACCCCTGGGTAAAGTGTGCAGTGGCAGTCAGTACACCAGGCAGGTGGGCCTGCATTTCCCAGGGCTTGTGCAGGGCATCCCTGGCATGCCCTTGGCCCTTGAGTAGGACTAATGCTGTCCCTGGACAAATCAATGCTGGTGGGAAGTCCCTAAGTCTCTTCATCAAGGTGGAGCTGCAGGATGCTGGGTTCCACAACCTTGTGTGCCCCAGAGACTTGCTGGGTTGCCCGTGCAGTCATGTGTGAGCCCAGTGGCATCAATTAGAGGTGGACAGCTGGTTCCCAGCAAGAGCACGGAGGGAGGCACGTGCACAAGACTTGTGCTTTTGTGGGCAGCCTGACACGCTCAGGTAGTTTGAGATGATATCCACCACAAACGTGCCCCTGCATCCCAGGCCATCAGCAGCCACGACGGCTGTGCTTGTGAGGGGTGGGATGTGGGCTGGAGGCTGCAGTGAGCTCCTGCTCTGAGCAGGTCCTGCTGGCAATGGCTGCTGGGAGCTCACAGGAGCGGCAGGCATGCCAGCCTGAGCCCAGTTGCTCCCCTGGCAGGGCTGCCTTGGCACCCACATCCATCCCCTGAGTTTATGGAGCAATTAGACACCTTCAGCTTGTACTTTGCCAGCCTTCCCAGGTGCCTCCTCTCTGCTTCCCCTACCCCAGCACCACAGCCTGGTGTATCACCCTGCTCCACAGGTGCTCTGCCCCACACAGCCCCTTGGGACAAGGGCCCTGCAGGTCCTGGGTACCATGATAGCCAAAAGACGCCCCCCCCCAGAGCAGCATGATTCTGCCTTCAGCAGCAGCTGAGAGTCCAGCTTCTTGGACACGATGAATGGGCAGTAATGATGTGCTGCAGGGGCTGGGGTGCGCTGCGTGGGCTGCGTGGGCGGGTCCGTGCTGCACAGGGGTTTGCATGTGCTTCTCTGGTCCCAAATATTCACAGTGATGGGAGCTCATAGCCTGGCACTTCGGTGTTTTCCAGCCCCTCTGTCCAGCTGTGGGGTGGACATGTTCCCCGGGGTCGAGCAAGGGCACAGATGCTTGATGGGGCCAGCTGAGGACTCGGCAGCTTCTGGCTCAGGCGACTTTAGTGACAGTCACGGTGACTGTCACTGCAGGCTGTCAGGGTCATGGACTGCACCTCTGTACTTCTCTCGCTACTCCAGGTCCTCCTTGGTGGTGCAGGGAGGATGCCAGTGCTGGGGAATGTCCTCAGGGCACCCCAAGGCATGCACAGCTCTGGGATGAGACCCCTCATGGTCCTCTGAGCTCTCTGTTGCACATCCTGAGCCTGGGGCAGCAAGGACAGCCATCCTGTGGGGCATTTGAACTCTACAAGGTGCAGGACTTGCCCTGCTGAAGTGGGGTGCTCTGCAGGGTGCAGGAAAAATAGGGCAGGGCAGGAAAACCCCATGGAGTGCCAGCCAGGTGGGACCTGGAGAGCCTCTGTGGGGAGCCAGAGGCAGGAGGGTGCATCTCCCCATGGCCCAGGAGATGGCAGACAGCAGGATGGACAGGGTGGCTGGTGGGGTGTTGCACGCCAGCGCTGCTGCAGGCTGGGACAGCTCTGCACTTGCATGCTTAGAGGACACAGTGTTTTCCTTTCCCAGCATCCAAATGTGGCTGGAATCTGTTAAGCCTCTGAACTGCCCAGTCTTTCCCTAAAACCCAGCCCTGTGGTGTCCAGGGACAGGAGGATTTTGCTGCCTAACACACACCACTCAGCACCACGAGCCCCCCCTGGATTGCTGGGCTCCTGCCTGACTTCTCAGTTTGTAAATCCAAGCGTTGCTGTGATTGATGGCAGCCAGGGCTGCTGTCACTAAACCATCTGCACCGGCCCCTAACGCCCGCATGGCTTACAACCAGGTAGCAAGAAAAAGCTGAGATATAAATCAGCATGGCATGGCACAGAGCTGGCCGGAGATCAGACTGGCGAAGCAGGCAGACAGACTGGGGGAGCAGCTCACATAGCTGATTCATGACTGCTCGCATGGCTGGGAACGTTTGTCCCCCTGCCAGCGAACCATGCTGCCCACACCACACGCAGCCCCTGGGGACCTGATACGGTCCCTGGCTGTGGCCTGCCACCCTGCAGGGCTCTGACCACGGCTGCTCCCCAGGGCCGGGTCGCAGCAAGACATGCCTGCCATGCCGAGAACATCCCCAGGCCATGGTGCTTCCACATCAGCCCCAGCCTCTGTACAAGCATCACATGCATCCTATCCTACCTGCACCCCCAATGCATGGTGCTCCCACCCTTCCTGTACCTCCCAGTGCATGGTGCTCCCACCCTTCCTGTACCTCCCAGTGCATGGTGCTCCCATCCCTCCTGCACCCCTAGTGACACAGTGCTCCATTCCCCTGCACCCCCAGTGTATGGGCTCCATCCCCCCTGCACACCCAATGTGCGGTACCCGAAACCCTCCTTCACCCCTCGTGCATGGTGCTCCCACCCCTCCTGTACCCCTAATGCTTGGTGCTCCCCCCCCCCCCAGGGCACAGTAGTCCCACGTCAGTATTTCATGGGGGCACGGGGCTCCCACACTGGTGACATTCCCATTTCTCACTGTCCCCATCTCAAATGCAACCTTTCTCAAATCCCCAGCTCTGCTCGCAATGTGCACTCGTTCTGCAGCTCTCCCCTGAGCAGCCGCTGCCCAGCTCAACCTCTTCCTCACCACTGAGCAGCCCCACGCAGACCATGTCCGCACCCCCAGCCCATGGACCTCACTCCCATCTCTGCCCCAGCTGCACTTTCCTCCTTCCCCCTTGCTCCTTCTTGTTGTCCTCATTTGGCATCTGCTCTCTTCCCCTGACCAGAGACTTCCACTTCCCACCTTGGTCATGTCCAACACACCTTGAGAGCCTGCTCCCTCGGCTCAGCTCCCACCCACACCCATACAACCCCTGCCTGCTCTGTCACACCCCATCATGTCCTCTACACTTCCCCTTCCTCGCAGCCCTGCTGGCAGCCAGGCATCCCACGCTGCCGCCTCCCCGCTCCCACGCCCACAGGCAGTGCCATCGCATCGTGACCACCTCGGCAGACCTCAGCCCCGTGGCTCAGCATCCCTCGTGGGACAGCACCCTCGTGACTCAGCATTCCTCCCCGGGCACACCCCAGGAGCTCCCCGTTCCCACCCTGAGATCCAGCGTGACTTGCTGATCACATCCCTGCCACGTGGTGTAAGTCCTGAAGCGTGTCCCTGGGACTCCAGGTAGGACTGCAGACCACAACCCCATAGCTGGGTGCAAATCCCCCCGACCGCCTTCCCTGCCACCAGCCTGACTGCCCAGATTGCACCCATGAGACTCAGCCCAGCTCCCAGATCTCATCCCTGAGAGTTCCCTGGTTTGCCCGTGTATCTCGGGAAGTGACTGCTGCCTCCTGGGAAGCGTCAGGGACGGGCTGGATGAGATCCAGGGGGTGAGAGCTGGAGTCAGTAAGGTTCAGCTCAGTAATAAGGTGCAAGCTTTCACCAGAGCAGGAATTAATGACCGGATTAGTGGCCATAAATAAACAAAGGATTTCTTGTGACTTGTAAGAGGTGACTCTGTGCTTTCAGTGAGGCTGGGTGTAGCCCAAGCAGACAGCATAGGGAGCCCTGGGTAGTCTGGACCTTATCTGTTGAGGTCCATCTTGATGATCCTAAAGCACTTCTGGACATTTGGTGAGGTCAAGCCATCTCAACTCTGTCTACACCGGGGCATAGGTGGTATTTGGGTATCTGAATTTTAAAAAGCAATTTTTAATTCCCTCTACCAGCACCCAACTCTACAGATATTCAGAAAAGAGGATGGGCTGCTGCACCGAATTTGCCTCTAGCTATTTTATCCTCAGGCTCTTGCATTATCTCCTGGAGCCCAGGCCTTTCTTTCGCAGGGGCATCTGTGAATCCCAGCTCTGCTGTGAGGCCAGCAGCTCGCCTTTGGTAAGAGGGACGGAGGATCCCTCGGTTGCTTCATCCCCTGCCCATCCTGCCCAAATGAGAATTGTGGGGTTCCTTTGGGGAGTGGAGCCAAATAGATCAAACTGTTATTTTTTTCTTGAACTGAGCTGAACCTGAGCTGAGCTTTGCCAATTCCAACTGGAGCCAAATCACCAGACATGGACCAGGTAACACATTCAGGGAAAGCATGCACAGAAGATAGAGGAAGAAGTGGCTTTGAGTCTGGATTGACCAGCAGAGAGCAATGGGCTGAGAGGTGACAATGGTTTGGGTGATAGTGACCATGGACTGAGAGTTCATCCGTCCTAGAGCTCGATGGCATGTTCTTTTGTGGTTGAAACGATGTCAACCAAGCAATCCTGGCTGTTGAGTCTTGCCCTCTCTTTGCCGAAGGATTTCAGCTTTGGAGGATTTTGCTGGAGGATTGCATCTTTGGATTTCCTGGCTTGAGCTGCTTGTCTGAATGCTTTCCAACCCATGTTGATCCAAATGACCTGGTTAGGCAGTCTAGTGGTGGGTCTATCCTAACTCACAGTTGCAGCTGGAAAGAGGATGTGCAATTAATGTTTTGGAAAAGGAAGGAGGGAGAGCAGCAAAAGGAAGACTACAGACTGAGAACTGCTACGTAATAACTTCCCTGAAGCACGTGCGAGGGAGGATACCTCAGGGCAGCTGCCTGGTCCTTCAGAAACAGCTTTAAGGGAGTAAGTTCAGAGAGCGGCTAGGAATCTGGCAAAATGGAAATCTCTGAAATTATCTCAAGAACAAGGAGGAGGGGCCCAGACAGCAGAAACAACATTAAATCATTAAAGACAGGGTAACATGAGTGCACAGGCAGATACAGCATGACCTGCTGGAGATAGCTGATATCTTTCAAAGAGTCTACAGGGAAGGTGAAGGTGGTCCCAGTGGTCCCGGGGAGGTGTGACCGTGTGTGGCTCTGGGATGGCTGGTTGGTTGCTTTCCTCTTCTGCTTCGGCATTGGGTGGGGAGTGCAGCCGATGTCCTCCCAGCAGGGCTGAGAGCTCAGCCTAGGGTGGGCTGGAGGTCTAGGCAAAGGGTGTTTGGATAAACCCCCTATTTTTAAAAGCCTGATGATGGAGTTTTGTCTTACGGCACTTTGAACACTGGCTGAAGAAATCTCGTCTGTGGATTATTTTTGAGAACAAGAAAAATAGGAGCTCACGTGGGTTCAAAGGGTGGGTTCAGCACAAGTTCATGGAAGAAAAATCCACCAGGGATTATCACATAAAAAGGCTCAGCTCTGGCTCAGTAGGTCCGTGAACTGCAAACTGCTGTAAGCTGGGAAAGTATTTGAGGATGTGTCACCCTGTGCGGGTCCTGTGCTTCTGCTGTTCACCTCTGCTGGTGGGATGCACAGTGCCTTGGGGCACTGCAGCCACCTTTCAGTGCAGGGGGAAGGCAATGAACCTCCTTCTGCAGCAAGTGAAAAGTCAGGTGGAAAAGGCACATGTCTGACCCTTGGCTGTAGGAAGGCTTCTCATGCTGTTTCACGCTGGTCAGCAGGGAGCATGAATCACCTGGGACTATTATAACCTGTGTGCAGATGCGGTTTCCAAAGAGAAATCCTCAACACCCTTGAATGAAGACCAGGCATTTGCAGACTCCACGGCCCTGTGAGAAGCCTTGAAGGACCAACTCAGAGTTCAAAATAATCCTGACATGTTGAAGAAATGATCTTATAAAAAAACCCCAGCCCATAACCCTCCTCATTAAGGGAGATGCTATACAAGGAAACTCTCAGGCAGGAAGATGCAGCCAGGCTGACCGTGCTGGGAAGGAAGGGGGCTGGAGGAGCACCATGGGGGTTGGAGAGCAGGGTCAGGAGGGACCTGGTCTGATCGGCCTCAGCAAGGGAAGGACAATTGCCTTGCTGGTAGGGCTAGGATTTGGGGGTTGAGACGGCAGCAGTGAAGTACCAGTGTCAGAGCAGACTTCTGTGCCCAAAGTCCTAAGAGAGTCTCTCCAGGTTCATCCTATCCCTGCTATTGAGGTTTTGTCTCTTGCAGCCCACTTGACATCACATGCTTGGCCAAGCCAGAGACAGCCTTCCTCGTCCAGACCAAGCTGTACTCATGTCTGCTCTCTGCTGGAGCTGTCCTGCCACGAGGCTGAGGCAGGGAGGTCACCCCTTGGTGCCACAGCCAGGTGATCTTCACCAGGTCTGGTCTGCAAGCAGTGAGTCTTCGACTGGCACAGCGGGACCTGGAGGAGGATGTCTGGTCTGGGGTTCACCATGGGGTGTCTAGGATGGATGGCAGAGCTTAGTGTGCCTTGGCTCTGAGACAAACGATGGCAGAGCTGGGTGGAAGAGACCTCGGGAGGTCCCTCATCCAACCTCTACTACTGCCAACACCAGAGACCAGCCCGATGCCAGGTCCCGTGCTGGGGCTTGGTGCGCCATGGGCAACAGGAGCAGTGAACTTCTCTGTGGCAGTGTCCCAGCTTCTGGCTGGGACAGGAGGAAGCACAAGGGCTCTGCAGCTCTTGCTTTGGACCTCTCTCCTATGGTCCCCGTGGGCTGTGGAGGAGCTTGGTCCCCTCCTGGGCTGTGGGTCAGCAGATAAACCAGGTGTTGGGGACATGAGGGGGTGTCTGAACCTGGTCCCAAGGTGGGAAGGTGGCTGGGCTCTGTGTGCTTGCTTGCAGCTTGCTGGAGAGCCGTGCTTCACTGCCGGGTGGATGGAGCTCAGTGCTTCACCTCCAGCCACCCAGTGCATGCTGGCTGCTCACCACCAGTTTCCCGAAGCGTTGGCCATATGTGGGGGTCCTTGCTGTGACCCATTGCCCCCTTGTCAGGCACGCAGATACACGCACGGCCCCAGTGCTTGCAAGCTGTGTGCAGCACAGATGCTCCAGGTCATGCCAGAGCTTCTATGTTTCTTGGCCCCCAGTTCCTTGGCCATCTCGCCAGGTATGTAACTATCCCAGCTATTTCCTGCTGTACTGAAAAAAAAAAAAAAATTAAATAATACAACCCTTCCCCCTGTTTGATATAAATACACACTGCAGCTGCCCGGCCCCCTGGCTGGACAAGCAGCATTGCAGACAGATTGCGTCTTGTGGCAGCACAGCCAGCACCCCAGTGCCCTGCTTGTTCCCTTTGGCAAAGGGAGCAGAAGGAGCTGCCATGGTCATGGCCCAGACCCAGCTCCCATCACAGCTGGAGTGATTTATGGTCTGCTTTCCTCCTCCTGACAAGCACACATCCTGGGATGGTGTGCTTCTGCACTGAGCAGAGAGAGGGGACCTTGCGGCTGTCTGGGGCCGATGGTGTCCCATGGAGCTGCCCTGTCCCCTTGCAGGGGCTCGTGGGCAGAGAGGGGCAGCCTACTACCAATTCTGGGAGCCTGGGGAGTCAGGGGTGATGAGGCACCCCCCGCAATGTATTTTCCCAGGGACTACTTTACATTTTCTGTCCCATGACGAGAGTGCCAGGGGTCCGATGTTCCAGGATTACACCCCATAATCCCAAATCTGCAGCCCTCTTGCTGCCCTGTTCCAAGGCTGGTGTGAAGGGTGCTTCCAGCCCAGAAACCTGCCCAGGCAGGGAAACCCATCACTGATGTACAGCTCTCTGCAGGGGTCTGTCACTGCTAGGATGGGGCTGACAGGCTGTGCAAGGGTGTACATTGCTCCAGGACCTTTGCTATGTGGGTGCTGTGCTGGGGTGCGGGGCTGTTGGGCACAGATGCATGGCCCCGAATGGCGTCACAAGAGCCTAAAAATGCCAGTGATGTACAGCTCAGGGGAATGCATCCACAGCAGATGCTCTGCTCCTCTCAGAGCAAAGTCAATGAGTGGATTTGCTGCGCCTGGGCTTGTCCCTGATTGCCCTCTGCGAGCGTGACTGATCTTGGTGGGGGGATGGACACGGCAGCGGGACTGCGGTGGGGAGCAAGCACTGGAGGCCTGATGGCCACTGGGGTTACTAGTATTTTGAGCTCTTTGATGGGGCTTTGGGTGGGAGCAGCTGGTTTCCCCATGGCCCTACCAGACATCCATCCTGGCTTGAGGCAACGGGAAGGCCAAGACAGGCTCAAGCTCAGGGCTGCATCCCTGAGTGCTTTGAGGGTGAGGTTGGGGTGGAGAACAGGCTCTCTCCTCCATGTGCCTCCAGCTCACACCCTGCCAGCCCCCAGCCACTCACCCCCTTGCCCCTGCTGGCTCCCTGCTGACAGGGGGGCTCAGTGCCCTGGCTTTTCCTTGCTTGGCCCTCAGTCTCCCACTCATGCAGAAGGCAGAACAGTGATTTTTACAGTTATGGGGTGCAACTTGGAAGAGGGAATTGCCTCAGGTCATCCCCCATGGCTAGAGCTGTGAAGCACCAGGGATGTGTCTTGGCAGGGCTCAGACTCCATGACTGCGGCTGGTTTTGCAAAAAAAATCCCAGCCATTAATCAAATAAGTGAGGTCCTGGGCACCATTTGCAGCCCTGCCATGAGGGGCAACGCTGGGAAAGTGTGTGGGATCTCAGACCCCTCTTTTCCTCAACCTGTGGGGGTCAGTGGGCATAGCCCCCAGGGTGGGGCAGGATACTCACCCGGCACCCAGGCTGGCAGTGCTCTGCAGAGGTCAGATACCATAAAGAGCCCCACAAAAGCCTGCCTGGGTGCCACCAGCCCCATCCGACTGTGGGCACGACCCCCTGCCCCGGCTCCTGCCAACGGCGAGCTCTCTGGGGCAGCGCTCAGCAGGCAGAGGCCAGTGCCTGGGTGCGCGTGGTAGGTCTTTTGTTATTTTCTCCGCTCTTTTCCCAGACAAGAGCAAGCAAGCCATGGTTTGAATTCCGTTTCACTGTAACTGTGCTGTTATCTCTCCGCCAGGGTCTGGTTTCACTCATGCTTTGGGTCGCTGTCTGCCGTGAATCGATGTCTCCATTAGCAAGGGCTGTTCCAAAGCTTTCCCTGTCTCTGCCCTTTTCCACTTCCCATGCTGCCCTCACAGACCTCCATGCTCCCCTCGGCCCTGAGCCCAAAGCCGCTGCAGTGCGGGCAGGGCGAAGGCTCCCAGGAAGCACAGCACCTGCAGACTTGGATGTAACAAGAGCGCGAGTGCTCCCACCAGCCACCCATCCTCCCATCAGGGCGCAGGGCTGTTTTGGCCAGGAGACAGGCCAGGGCTGTGTAGCAGGATGATGGGGCTGAGGAGGAGGAGGGGAGCAGCAGGGAAGGGGTGCCAGGGGCTGCATGGTTCCATGCCCCGCACGGTCTGGTGACCTCGCTTGCTGGGGTGCAGCAGGAGGACCAGAGGTGATGGCTACTGGTTGCAACATGGGGAATCATCAGAATCTTTCCTGCTGGAAATTTTTTTTCCCACCATGAGGGTGGTCAAACACAGGAACAGAGCGGTTGGTGGGATGTCTGCTCTTAGAGAAGTTCAAGTCTTGACTGAACATGGCCCTAGCCAACATCATCATGTTAGACCTGCTGTGCTGGGGGGAGTGGGGCTGGACCGGACATCTCCACAAGCCCCCTCCAACCCCAGTTACTCTGTAATTTTCTGACAGCACACAGGGATGCTTGCCCAGCGAGGTGACAGTCGTGCCTGAGGGGCTGAAGGCACTGAGAGATGGCACCACCAGGGCTTGTCAAGGAAGGGGCAAACCGTGAAGGAGGTTTGCAGAAAAGGGGTGAAGAAGATGCAGGATGGGGCTGCTCGCTGAGGGTGCCCTGGGACCCTGACCTCGATACCGAGCCCTGGGCTGTTCATTGCAGACTCTGGTTAAAGGTGTTTTTCCAGCTTAGTTGCCTGGGATGTGACCCTCCTACTGGCTCCAGCACCTGACCCACTGCCAGGATGGTCCTGACCTGCCAGCATCGCTTTGCTGATGGAGCTGCACATCCTCTCCCAGGTACCAGAGCAGGTTGTGATGGGCTGCTCCTGGACACGGTGCCTCTGAGCATGAGCCTATGTCCCAGGGATGATCCTGCTGCCCCATCACCGTGCAAACTCATCTTTCCTCACTGTCCTCTCCAGCTCTCAGGGCCACTGTCCCCAGTTTGGTTTCTCAGACCCTTCAGGGGATGTCCCCCATGGACCAGCCATGGGATCCGAGGGTTCAAGGGCTTTGCTTCGCTGCTCTCACGTCTCTCTGTGCAACAGCAGTCCAGCTGCTCTGGGCCTGGTGTCCGCGGGGCTCAGGAATGGATCCTGAACCTCCTCCTAGGGTGGCTGGTGGCCACATAAACCATGACACATCTCTGTGCCCCTCAGCAGTTCCCAGGAATTGCTCCATACTCTGGGCCAGGGCTGGTGTGACACTACTCGGGACACTGAGATGCGTGTGGGTGCTAATCTTTGGGGCCATCAGACCAGGCACCGTACCAAAATCCAGCTCTAATTGGCCTCTTCCAGTAATTCTTCCTGACAAAACAATTAAGTTTCTCAGGCAAGAGATGTTCTTTGCAAATGGTCTGTGCCAGATGCTTTTGCTTTTTTTATCTGTGGTATTTAAGGATCTTTTCCTAATACTCACTCATTATTTTATGAGGCACAGACTGGTTCTGCCTACCCTCTTGAAGCTTAGTATCACACTCATGTTCATTTGTTTTCTCAGGGCTTCCCTAGCTCTAGCTCTATGTGAGTTTTTCTTTTTTTTTTTTTATTAATTATTTTAAATAAACATTCTTGATTTGTAAAGGGCTGGGCCCTGCGAGACAGGGCAGGGAGTGGGACCAGCACCAGCCCTCCCAAGCCTGCTGAGGCTTCACGTACTGCAGCAGGACTGAGGTCAAAGCTGGAAAGACTTGCAAGACCAAATTGCAGAGAAGGCCCCCAGCCAGCAGGAGCCTGGCTTGCAGGCTGGCTTGTCAAGGGGATGGTGCGGTGTGGAAAACATGAGCTGGGGGCAGCTGCAGTCACCATGCACGGGCTGGCACTGCCCACAGTCTTTATTCTCTGCATCCTTGCCCACCTCTGGAAATCATAAGGCGTCGGCGCTGCTGATGGGCTTGTGGTCTTTTGTGTCCTCACCTGGAAGTTTTATGACTCCGACTTCCTGCTATCAACTTTTAGTGGTTTCAATTCGTCCTTTGGGGCAGCCTGTCCTTTGTTTTCCCAGCCTGGGTGCTCTGGTGAGGCTGCATGTAGATGTGTTAACATCTTGATGAACTGCTAATCCGAGTGCTGCCAACACCTTCTCTTCCCAGGACCCTTCTCCCAGCGATGTTTCCCCCCCTCGCCCCATTCATACTGGTCTCAGTGATGCTATTCCTGATCTTGGGAAAGGGAGGCTGCAGCATTGGGGAATGGCACCCCAGGAGGGTGCAGCACTGGTACCGTGGGGGAACGGCACGCTAGGGAGGGATGCAAAGACTTGCTTTTCTTGGAAGTGGTGTGTTAGCAGAGCAAAAGAGAGCATCTGGATGGGATGTGGTGTAGGGTGAGACCAGCTGGGTTTTGGGGTGAATCTGTGCTGTCTGTGGGGTGTCTGGGCACTAGTGCTGGATATGCATAATCTCTAACATCTTGCCCAGTGACTCCAGCACTGCTGGCTGCTCATTGCAGAGGATCTGGGCTGGGGTGGGTGCTGTTTGATCAATGATGTACCAGGTGTTACCTTCCTTGGCCTTTGCTGGAGCCAGGATAGGTGGGGGCTGGGGGCTGGGGAGGGGAGGGAGCAGGGCTGTGGGCTGGGAGGATGCCGAGGGAGCGTGCAGCAGGCATGCAAGGTGTGGACTTGACATGAGCATCCTGATGCAGCAGCCCCACAGCAGGTCCCAGCCCTCTCGTGCCACCAATGCATTCCCCTGGTTAGGGGGAAAGCTCCAGGGGAAGGGGTGATGGCATGCCTTCTCGATGCATACCCATCACTAGGGGCTGTGCTGGAGGGAAAGAAAACCCAAGCGGCTGCATCTGTGGCAGGTGCTCCTGCGGCTCGGGATGACCTTTCCTAGCTTTTCCAGTGGGCTCTCTCCCAGGGATTCAGTCACTCCATAAATCTCCCTTCCTCTGCAGTGTGGACAATGGAGAGGCAGCCCTGACTCAAGGCTGGGAGTGTCCAGCTGCGGACGCTATCTCAGCGGAGGAGCCATGTGTAGGGATGCCAGCATTTCCAGGCGAGACACAATCGTGCTTTATTTCCCTGCCACATAGGAAAATTAATAAACATTCCTTGGGTTTGTTTTCAGGCTGCTTTGCGGAATAAATCTCAGACTGTTGTTGTCTCCCCGGGCTCCCTGGTCCTGCAGAACTGCCTGTTCTCACTCCATGAGTCACCGACGCCCGCGCTGTTGCTGACGGCGCCTCCGAAACCCCACGCGGTTGCCCAGGGGCTGCTCCATGTCGGATGTGCTGTGGACACCCAGAGCAGAGCTGCTCCATACCCATGGGGAGCTCAGATGGGCGCTGGCATCTGTCAGGATTGATAAGCTCCCCCTGGACACCTCTCTCTGCTGCCAGCAGCAGCCTGGACAGCCCTTGCCACCTTGTCCCCTGGACCTGGGTCTTCCTTCCAGGGTCCTGAGTCTGACAGCACAACAAACTGCAGCTCTTCAAGGTCAAGGGTCTGCCTGTGGGACAAGGGCTCTCCTGGAGGAGACCAGCATTGTGCTGGAGCCAATAGCCTTTCCCATCCCGTCTGCCTGGGTGGGAAGGAGATCCAAGGGATGCTATGGCCTCTGTCTTTCCACGTGTGGGAACATCCGTCAGCAGTGCCCATTTTGGTGTGGTGGGATCTAGCCTGCTCCCACATGGTACAGAAAGCTTGGCCTGATGTGGACCTTCATGCTGGAGATGTGGCTCCTTGGGGGAGGACGTGACCATACCCCTGCCCTGGCTGATCCCCACGGAGGAATCCAGATGCCATGGAAGGTGCATTGAGAGGGAATAGTCCCTGCAACATGCTTGGAGCCAGGTTCATACCATTGCTGATGGACCAGTCACATGTGCTGTTGGGTAACATGGGGGTGGGAGACAGCAGGCAGCACTGGGTGGGCACCTCCTGGAGCAGCAGTTCTTGGTGTGACCAACAAGGAAGCACTACCCACATCATCTCCAATGCCTAGCAAAGTGTGCCCGGTGCCAAACTGCATGTGGAGACCTTATAATCTTGGCATCCAAACCTTGCCAAGTTTCTTCCTGCAAATGATCCCACCTCCTGGGAGATCAAGGAGGTCCCAGGAGCTTGGTGTGGACCGTATGTGTGAGTAAGGGGAGCTGGGTGGGCACAGGACCCCGGGTCAACTGCTGCTGGGTGGTCCCCACTGTGAGTGACCTGCGCTGATGAGCTGAGCCCTTTGGCACAGGTTTGGGGCATCTGGGTGTCAGAGCATGTCCCATGAGGTGGGACAGGGCAGAGGAGCCTCCAGGAGGTCAGTGTGTGCACGTGGCTGGATGGCTGACCTCTGCAGCAGCATCACTATACGTGTCCCAAAAATAGCTGGTTTTAGAAACATGAAGTCTTCTCATGCTGTTGCCCAACACTTGATACAAATATAGTGGCAGCAGTCAGTCTAGTGAAGCTATTGCCAGAAATAGTGCAACTTGAAGCAAACAAACCGGCTCTTAGGAACGAAGGCGGCTGGAAGGACTCAGTCCCCAGGGCTGCCAAAAACGTGGCAAAGGACTAGCCTGAACTCAGGGTGTTTGCAGAGCTGTCCATGGCGAACAATGAAAAAAAACCCCAAAGGTAAAGTATATTACTGTTTCACAGGGAGGGAAAAATGGGATGAGGAATGAATGAAGCGCTGTTGCCAGGAGGGCTTGTTCAAGCACTGGGACAGCTGATAAAAAGGCTTGATGAACACTGTGACCCCGGGCACACAGCAGCTGCAGGGAGATGCACTGGCTTGACCCAGGGGCAGGAGAGGAACAGACACCATTGCTGATAGCTCTGGCATCCGCATGCAGCCCCGCAGACAGCCGAGCTCCTTTAATTAGAGATGGGGTCGTTTAGGGGAAACGTGATTGCAGCTTACAGGAAAGGCTTGTGGAGGGAAAGAGCTCTTTCCCTGGAGATGCCTGGTAGGGGCTTAACGGATGTCTTGTGCAGCCAGCAATGTAACTTCTCGGGAGTTTCTAAAAATCACAGATAAGTGCCGGTCATTATGGAAAGCTCTGGACACTGTCAGGGTAATGAGCAAGCAGGCTCTGCTCTGCTCTGCTAATGACAGGCTAATTGCTGGGCTTGGTCGTGGGGGATCTGTAGGCACTAGAGAGTGGGGCGGCTGCACTTGCCTTGGAGATCAATGAACAGACTGTTTATTTGGACGTCTGAAAGGTCAATTTGCTAAAATGCGAAACAATCGCTGGCGTGACCAGCTGGGACTGTAAATTTAGAGTGGGAGGTGTTAGCAAAAACTGGGACTCGTTCAAGGACATCCCAACAGTGCCCCAAAAGCCATGATTTCATAGACCAAAATAATTCTCCCAGGGAAGAAGCTGTCAGAAGCGGTTTGGACGTGTAAGCATGGTGGCCCGCAGCTGGAGGGGGAGGACCACTCTGCCCTGAGTGATGCAGCAGGTGGGAACCAGGCGGGAGCCTGGCCAGCATCTGGGGTGGAGGGAAGGAAGCTGGATGAAGGCCGAAGTGTTTACTCTGTTTTGCTGCCTTGGAGAGGGCAGCGTGCCTTCCCCTCCTCCTCATCCTCCTTCTGCTTCAACCATGCATTTTGGAGAGGTGACTCATGCTGAGTCAGATGATGGGAAGGCTGATGGTGTGGAGCAGAGTGGCCATTGGATGAGAAAAGAGACCTTGGTGGCATCTTCTGGGACCACAGGATGACGGCAGCTGGTGAAGACTTCAGAAAGTGTCTACCCTTAGACCCAGCAGAGCAACCAGCCTCCTGTCTGGGCTGCTCCATCCACCTTGGGAAGGGCTCTGACAAGTTGGCTGTGGACAGACACAGGATAAGTTTGTAGGTGTGGTGATGAAATACCTAGGGTTAGCATTTTAGACAGAGTCCGTCTGGTCCATGGGATGCTTCCATCTGTCCTGCCATCTCTTGTGCAGAGCAGGCAGGAGAACTCTCCTCCTACATGGAGAAGGCTTCCTGCCAACAGACTGGGATGTGTCAAAACCCAAGGTCCAACTGATGGGCTGGAGAAGGTGGAGTACCCCAGGGAGGATGGGGAAAAAGGAGGGCTGCAGCAACATAAAGAAACTGCTGGTGGTAGAAGGGGAAGCCAAAGAAATCAACGAGCTGTTGCTGGCTAATGGAAGTCTTTGAAAATATACATTTTTTTATATATATATATATATATATATATATATATTTACCAAATCAAGCCAACCCCCACTCCCAGCCCTGCTCAAAACAAATGGAGACAAATCATAACAAGCAAAACCATAAGTATTCAGTAGATGACTCCAGCCTGTGCTTGTGTCAAAGCATAAAGACACGTTCAAGCCTGGGGGGAGTTTAAGAAATTAACATCTGTAATGGAGGAGGCTGTGCAACCACAGACCAACAGGCCTGGTTAACTTACACCCTCAAGCTGGGAATGAGCTGCTGGAAGAGTCCCTGAAATGCTGACACTGACATTGAACAAGTCTTGGAAAGACAGGACAATACCGAGGACTTGGAGACCTGCCAGGAGCCAGGGCTTGATGGCCCAGGGAGGGGGACGTGCAACCAGACGTGGTGTCCACTCATCATGGACCCTGGTCCCATGGGCTGGGAAATGAACTGCAGGATGCGAGGCTCAGTTTATCCCGCTCACTCAGAGAAGCCTGGGAGGTGACGTGATCATTTTTATAGGTACTTGCACATAAAGATGTTTCCTGGTGGGGGAGGCTTTTGGGAGTGTTGACAAATGCATGCTATGGTCCACTGGCTGGAAACTTAATTTAGACAAATTCAGCCTTGAAACAAGCTGCAGTTTCCCACTCCTTGAGGGTCACCAGGCACTGGAGGAGATTTTTGGATGCTGGGAGGATTCACCGTTGCCTGGAGATTTGGCGCTGCAGCACAATGTCTTCCTGCAAGCCAGGCTTTGGGCCAGCTTGTAGGAGAAATTCTCCAGGTAACCTTTGCTAATGAGGATCAAATCATGGTGTTCATCCTGTTCCTTCATGGCCCTTGTGGGGAACTGGCTGGTGTGTTCATGGTGTGCACAGTTTCTTGTTAAAGGAAGGTTTCTGATCAGCCTCAGGGCTCCAGGCAGCACCAGGATAGAAGACATGGAGACAGTGTTGTGGTTGAGCTGGAGGATCTTGGACCACGTTGCAGCTCCCAGGGCTGGGAGGACACCTACTTACTGTGACCCAGGTTCATGAGAGGATGGGACACAGGTTGTCACCTCTCCACTATCAAGGTTCACATGCAAGGCAGTGCAGTGCACGTGAGCTAAAGGCTGCGGCTCTGGTACCCCAGTTGGGAACTGGAAGAGAATGGGAGTGCCTTGGCCAGGTAGTGCGAGGCCACAAGCTACAGAGGAGAGGGAGGCATGGTGTCTGCTCACAAGCCGCAGCATTGCCACATCGCTGAGAGCCACTCCAGGCTGTTCAACAGGACCAGCAAGACCATGCATAGAGCAGGTTCCCAGAGCAGGAGCAAGTGCCTGCTCGTGTCCCCTTCCTCCCCGGTGAGGACAGGCTGCTGAGAGGGGACAGAGCAGTTTTAATGCGGGGAAAAGGGCTTTACCCTTTGGTAGGGGGTATCCAGCTATGCAAAGGGTCAGAGTGCTTGCAGGAGAGTGGGTCTGGGTCCAGGTCTAGCAGCAAAGAGCTGCTTGGGACACAGGATACACGCCACCCACAGAGGACCATGAAACCAGGATGGTGGTGGACATTGGAAATAATAGAGACCGACAAGACAGTGCAGAAGAACGGAAGATGCTATGGGATAGAGATATAAGCCACCAAACATGATAATACAGACAAGCAGCAGACAATGCTGGGGACAACAGTACAGCCAGTGGTGCTGACACCCACCCGTGTGTCTGCAAAAGGAGCTCACTCAATCTGAGAAAAGGTCTCCCATCTGCCCGTCATCACCCAGCAGAGGTGTCCAGAAGATGGCATGGGCAGGATCAGGCACTGGGTGCAGCTCTTTTCCCAGAACATCCACCAATGTGCTCGGATGCTTGCTGTGGTGATGCCCATCTGCCTGGGGGCATGCTTGCTGTCCCACCTCTGCCTGCTCCCTCCTCCTCTCCTCCATCCTACAGCCCGACCTCAAAAAGTGAGGGAGGCTTTACTGATTCTGCGCATCGCTGTGGCTGGGGCACAATTCACCTCCACCTTGTGGGTGCCCCTTCCTCCAGGAGCTCTGGGGAAGGGGAGGGCTCTGGCCAGTCTCTAAAGTGCCTGTTTCAGTGCCAGAATAATACTGGGCATTTTGCCTGGTGCCATTTGCACAGCTTGTGCTTTGGCCAGTCCCCAGAGCCACCCAGTTCTTTATTTCTATGGCACTTGTTCAACAGGCAGGAGGGAGAGGTGAAAATAGATGCTGAGAGAAAAAGCAGATGGGAAACCACATCCTGAAGGGGAGGGGATGTGGTCAGAGCAGTGCACCTGAGCCCTGTAGGGCACTGCTATGGGAAGCTCACAGCACTGCATCACTGGCTGGCACCGAATCACCCCAGCAGTGGGGGGATGGGACCCATTCCCAGTCTCAAGGATGGGACCAGATGAGCTTCGACTGCCAGGGGATGGTACCAGCTGCTTTGAAGCTCTGCCCAGCTCCTGGGAAGATGTCCTGGCAGCACAGGAGGGGCTGGGAGTGGGACTGTGACTCTGCAGAAGTGTGTCCCTCCAGCCAAACTAGGTGGTGATCCCAGGGGACATGTGTTGGGGAAGGTCTCCTTTCTCCCAGTGCTGCCCAGGGTTGTGAAAGGGCTCCGGGGGTGCTGGGGTGGTGGTAGCATCCACGCCTGCTTTCCTGTGTGGATGCAGCCTCCCGCAGTGCCTGTGTCCCTGCCTGAGCGGGCTGTGCTACCCCCGATCTGCTGCTTGGCCTGGGATGGGACCTGGGGTGGTCTTGGTGACCACTCCACTGAGATGTCCCCGTGCAGCTCCCCGGGGCTTGGGCCAGGTGGCTCCCACTGCCGGGCACCCTGCCCAGTTGGGCTGCTCTCGTCTCCGTCCCCTTGACCTCCCCGGGGAGCCAGCTCCACAGCTCCCATCCATCCTTCCAGCCCTAGGGAGAGGTGTCCGCTGCCCGTTCTATCTCACTGTCTGGGAATTTCTCCTGAGACTTTGCCTGCATTTTGCTGTCCTTATTTGCACCTCTTCAGGCTCATTTATACCCTTGCATCGTCTCCTTTCCTCCTTAGTGCATTTCCTTCCCTCCACCAGCTGCCCTCTTGCTCCTGGACCTCTTTTAGCGGTCCTGGGGCCATTGCCCAGTGCTGGTGAGAAGGACCATCACCTCTCCCTGCTGACCCCCATCTCCAGGGCTGGTCTCTGAACCCACAGAGCTGCCTCCACCCCCAGCCAGTTCCTCTCTGCCCTGCTGCAAGCTGGCCACCGGGTCCCCCACCCTACTAGCTTGTGACTGGCCTGGCCCTGCTCATAGTCCCTGCTTTTGAGGCTGCTTTTTGCTTTTCATCTGTTTCTGAGCTGAAGCTGGAGCCAGCTGGTACCTGCACTTTTGGGCTAGGTGCAGCCTGCATGTGTTTGCCTGTTTCTCATCCCTCCCTGCAGCTTTGGGGTAATGCAGCACATCTGGATTCCTTGCATCCAACCCCCATCTGATGTGCCACATCTGGATTCCTTGCATACAATCCCTGTCTAACAGGCTGTGTCTGGCTTCGCAGCATGTGATTCCTAGATAACAAGTCACTCCTGGATTTCCTACATGTGATTCTTGGATAACATGGTATATCTGGATTCCTTACATTCAATTCCTGGACAATATGGCACATATGCTCTCTGGCCAAGGCTGGGGCTGGAACAGGACTTTCTCTTTACAGTTTAAAGGATTTTTTTTTTTTTTCTGGAGAAAATGAAGCTTTGACCTGAATTGCTGGCTGCTGAACAAAATCTCCCTTCTACCTCGGCTTTGGCTGCTCTTGGCTGGGAGCCTGGCTTGAAAACAAAGATCCTATCTCCCCCCACCCCCTGGGCTTTGGGATTGCTGGCGGTGGACACACTGCCCCTCGCCAATCAGTGCTTACAATAATATTTTTCTCTAGGATTGAGCTTGGAATAACTTTGTTTTGACATAATCTGAACTAATGTCTCCCCGGCAATGACAGTAAACACTCGACAATAAGTCGCAGCACAGCCCTGAAGCTCTGCAGAAGGGGCTCAAGCGGCCGGACATGAGGGAGAAGGTATGGGGCACAGCTATAGGGAAGGACCTGGTGATACCAGGGTGGACCATAGCCCCAGAAGTCCACTTTGCACCTTTTCCCTTCCAGCCACATCCCTCACTTGCTCCACAGAAGGTGATGGAAAATGTAGCACGGGACCATTGCTAATCAATTCCTCAGGCCCCAGGAGTTATTGTATCTGTGGCGGTGGCAGCTCCAATTTAAACACTGTCACTGCACTATTAATGGTCCTGGCACTTGCTGACTGGAGAGCTCAGCCTGGGACCTAGGTGCAATAATGTTTGCGCAGCCCAGAAAGAGCTGCTGAGCTTCAGTCTGTGTCTTGTGCTGGCCATGCCCTGCTTTCTCCTGGTGCTGTCCCCATAAGCTGGTGTGGTCAGGGTGCCTTGTGCTGTCGCTGGCTGATATTGCCATTGCACACCACATCAAGGCATGATTCCTCCCCATCCCTCCCGGGGGAGGACCCTAGGAGGTCTCCCCTTCATGAGGTCAAATAGCACCCAATGGAACAGCTGCAAAGAGGCCTTGCGGCCACACAGCATCCCTTAGAGACCAGCTCAGTGCTGGACCCATCAGTCCAGCATCAGGGGAGATGGTTGTGGTGGGAAAAAGACAAAGGGCAGGGGCTGGGTCCTGTGGGGAGCAAGTAGATAAAGACAGGAGCACCTGAGAGGTCCCTGTAGAGAGGACGTGGGCAAGAAGTGGTGGGGACAGGTTCCTTGCCAGGACCCTCCTCCTGTCCCCATGTTAGCCAGACCCTGAGGGCATGCTCTGCCCCATGCTCCCTTTCAAGTGACACCCATTATCCAGCTATGCATTGAGCAGTAGCTGGACCTGGACCTGATGTTAGCCCTGGGGTTGCACATGCAGCAGTGGAGAGCTGCCCATGTGCCTCTGAGCTCTCCACATGCCCCAAAGCCTCCAGCTCCTCAGGACCAGGCAGTGTCCCACTGGTGCTGGTCCCCTCCCGTCTCTTTTCCCCCACTGTGCTGGTCTTGTGATCCAGTCTCCCATGCGATCTCTCAGGTAGCACTGGTCCCAAACTGACAGCTCTCTTACGCCCATTCTGATTTGTTTTACGAGCCAGCAATGTCTGTCCAAAGGCTAAAGCCCTGCCTGGAGAGCTCTGTTCCCCTGCTGCTTCCCATCCATCCCACCTGCACTTCCTTGTCCGGTCACACACCGAGACAGTGCAGGGTGAAAACCAGTCCTGAAAGCAAACAGCTTCCTGCTGGTTCACCTCCCCTTTTCAGCTCCCATTTTTTGGTGTCATTAAGACATTGACAGTGCTTTAGAACAGTGTCCTTAATGTGTCAGAGGTCTGTGCATTGCAGCTGAGTGAGCTGTGCCCACACACTGCTTCTCTCCATGAAGGCAGCATTGGTTATGGGCAGTGTGGACCTGTTTCTGTCCCCGTGATCAGGGCCTGACTGCAGTGCTGCTGCTTGCACATGGGGACCAGGGGAGAAATCCTCCCTCATCCCTCTTTTTTGTGAGCCAGACATCTCTCAGTGTGGCCCTGATCCTCACAGCAGTGAACAGCAGCTCTGAACTTCTAAGTAGTGCAGTGACTTCAAATCCCAGGGCTAAGGACACTTGAGAGTAGGTGACACCAGGTAGACCCAGCCCTGCCTCAGCAGCGTTATGGCTCTGTGGGGAAAGGCAGAGCTGCAGACAGGAGGTCCATCAGGGCAAGCAGGTCTTAATGCTGACAAAGCTGACAAAGGTGGCTTTCCTAGAGATCTGCAGCCCCATCCCTGCTTCTTGCTGGGGACCGTGGGGGTTTCCACAGCACAGGAACACAGAAGTGTCATCTCTGCGTGGAAACTCAGCGCTGCAGTGTAGAGTTTGTAGACCAGTTCTGAACATCTGAGGGATGTGAACTGCTCTCAGCATCCTTCTCCAATGGGATCCTCGGGTACAGCCAGAGCTGCACGTCCTCTGGTTATCCTGGAAGACCACAGGTTGCTTTTTTTTTTTTTTTTTCCCCCTTGATGGTTGCAACCATTTGCTTGATATTGGGGCAGGGAACAGGAGCTATAGAACAATATCTGGGAGACTTCTGAATGTCAGTGGAGCGAGCCCTGGAAGACTGGAAGATGGACTGATGTGCCTGATGTGACTGGTGCCAAGGACAGTAAGAAAAGTCTGTGCTGGGCTGCATGTTTCATGCAAAGGAAGCAAAGAAGAATTCCTTAGGGAGGGTGTGAAAGGGACAGGAGGCACATTTAATAGCTGCAGAACCATTAGCTGCTCCAAGTGGTCAGGGCAGAGGTCGGGCAGTTAAGGACCAATGTCCCTGCTTTGCAGAAAGGAGCTCTTCACTGATGAAGCTGCACCAAATGGCTTGTCTGATTGCATGCTTCAGAGAGGAGGAACAGAGGGGCCAAGCGGGCAGTGACAATCTGGGCACAGAGCAGGTGCTGGGGTACCTCTCCTCAAGGGGATGGTGGGCTCCCAGAAAAGCCTGGGACCTGTCTGGGTGGCCTTATTCATCCCTGTCTCCTTTCCTTTCCTCTTTGTCATGTTCCAGGAATCCTTTCATCCGCATGTTTGTTTTTCTTTCCCTCTCCTTGCAGATGCTCAGTAATTCTTTGAACATATCAGATGGGTTTGTGTATCCCTGTATCTGAGCTGTTCTGTGGATTCCCCCCAGAGGAAAACAGGCACCTCTGGAGCATGTTGCACACTGGCCTGATGTCATGTCTAACAGCAGCCTGGCAAACTCTTGCTGGAATGCTTGCTCTGAGCAGAGGGCAGGCGGCGAGCTCAAGGGGAGAGTGATGCTGCATATAGGAGCAATTTCTGAGGTGGGGAGAGATGGTGGGCACTGATGGGAATAAACACTGTGGTGCAGAAAGGATAAGGCAGCAGTAGCTTGTGAGTGCAAAAGCCCGGGGCCATGGTGGAGCCATGGACAAGTCTGGCAGCTCCTTTGGAAGAATGAATTTGCAGATCTCCTTTCCCTGGATGCCTTGTGGAGCATTGAATGGTGGCTGTGGGATGCGGTCTTTTCTGTAGGCACATCTCCCCTCTGAGGCCAGCCTGGCCCAGGACTGTCAGAACCTTCTCTGCCCTTGGGCGAGTGCCAGGATACCAAGTCCTGAGGGTCCCTCTTACTTGATGTCTTGGCCACATTGGATGTTCCCCTTCAGTGTTTGAATGAAGAGGTGCCCCAAAGCAAGAATCTGATCCCTTGGAAAGCCATGGGCACATGACCTCTCCAAACACTGTCCTTCACATGCCCCAAACCAGCCACTCCATGTGGTGTGGATCCTGTGTCATGCCCCACTTCTTCATTTGCTTGGGTCCTCATGTACTGCAGTGACCATGCAGCACCTGAGCAGCTCAGGGACCAGGGTGCTGAGGATGCGAAGCTGAGGAGTTCAGAACAAGATGCACAAGAGAAACCATCAGCAGTTGGGAGAGCAATGTTGCTGAATGAACGCCACATGATTTGGCAAGAGCTGCTGCCTGCACACTCCTACTGCCCTTCAGTGCGAGGCCTTAGGATGTCCATGAGCAGTGGAATGGATGTAGGTCGGCAGTGTGAGCTGGGCAGCTGGCAGGGGTGATGGGGATACCGGGGACCACTTGGAGGATGTTTCTGTGGATGGTGAACCAGTGATCCCTACTCTGGCATGGTTAAACCTTGCTGTATCTGAGCCAGTCCCTTGCCAAACTGCTGTTAGTGCCCTCAAAATGTTGCCTGCTTCCCAAGAAAGCTTGTGCCAGTACATGTTGGATGAATTTGGAGGCAAGCAAATCGGGAGTCAGGTCCTGCTGGCTTGTGATAAAAGGGGTGAGACAGCAATGTACCCAAACTTTTTAGGAAAACTGTGGGTGACATAGCCAAACCCAGCACCCAGCGCAGTCCCTGAGCTCTGCACCCCCAGGCACAGGTGGGTTCAAGTCACCGAGGCTGGCTGTGGGGGCTCCTGCAGGCAGTGGCTGAGCTCACCGGTGGGATCTGGGCAGGGGAACAGAGTCCATCTCAGCACAGGCAGGGATCCCTGTTCAGGTGCTGCCAGCCCTGCCTGCCTGGGAGCTGCCTCACAGGGTCCTCCGTGGCTGGGGTTACCTCCCTTGGAGCAGCCTCGAGTGCTTCACAGGCAGGACCTGATGTCTGGACCGACAAAGCAGATCCCCATATCTTTATGGTAATGGCATTACAGGGGGGCAGGGGTCAGGCAAATCCTTTTCAAGTGCCCAGTCCTGGCCTGCTGGGCCAGAAAGAGTCTTCCTTGGGACCCCAGGGCAGCCTCGCTGTATTGCACAAGAGCTTGGCCAGTGCAACCCAGTCCTTCTCTCACACCCCGTGCCTCTCTCCCTCCTTCCCATGCCCTGGTTTAGCTCCCAACCCAAAGGGACTTCTCTTGCAGGTTGGTTCTGCATTGCCCATCACCTGCACATGCACACCCAGCACCATGTAGATGGAGGATGTGGTGGTTACACATGAGAGTAACTCTTAGGTCCTGCCAAGGAGTCACTGGTGAAGCAGGAGGACACAAGGCTGTGCAGCTGTGTGCTGGGGCTGGGAGGGATGTCAGAGGAGGGGGACCATCACCAAGTGCAGAGAGCCAGGTGGCTGAGCATGGTCCTGGAGGGCAATGGCAGCTGCACTCACAGGATTTCTGGAGGGGCCCCACAGGAACGACTTCAGAGGGAACCATGGACAGATCTTGAGAGACGTGTCCAGACTTTTGCATCTCTAGATCTGAGAGCTGCAGTGAGGAAGCAAAGGGAGCCTTGTTGCAATCCTGGCAAATGCTGGTGCAAGACATGTTTTTGGATAAATATCTACTCTGAAGACTTCCATCTTTGAAGACTTCCATATTATTGGTGACAAAGTATAGAGGTCCTCCTGCCTGTCACACTGAGCAGACATCAGTGTCCTAAATAGGTGACCAAGAGGAGGATAAGAACAGAGCTACTGGCCCTGTCACTCCCCATCACTCCCAGAGATGGGACACGCTTGTTGGGGCTGACCAGAAGCAGCCAGGAGCAGCTCTGCAGCCACCCCCTTCCCACAGCCACGCGACAGCTCAGGCAGAGCAGAATCCACTGTAGCAACTGGGGTCTCCCCCAGCACCCATGTGGCCCTTCTGCAGGCTGTGGCTGCCTCTCCCGTCTCCCCGAAGGAATAATGTGAGCACAGCATCCAGGAGCCTGCCTCTGCCCAAGTGCAAAGGAGGCCTGAGGACATGGATGGGGAGGGGGGAGCAGAGGGGGGCAGCACAGAGGAACAATTGAAAAGAGGAAAAAGGAAATCCTCCTGGAGCTGTGAAAGTGTTTTCCCAGACTGTCTGGCCGCTACAATGACCTCATTCTCTGAGGTGATGTTAACTGGGCTGAGAGACTGGAGAACAGGATGTCCAGCCCTGCCAGCCCCACTGCCATGGTCACCTGCGCAGCTCCTTGTGTCCAGCAGCTCTCCCTAAAATCCTGACCAGGCTGCCCCTGCCGGGACTCCGAGTCCCCATGCTCCTGCCAGTGGTTGTTAACGAGGGTTAACAAGCCACAGATTTCCGTGAGTTCATCTCAACTGTTTATCCTGGAAAATCCCCTTTGCAAAACTGGTGATGTATGCGCAGATCTGGAGGGAGGGGGAAGCATCTGAGCGCTGTACAGGCAAAGAGCCTGTCTCCAAGGTCTCCACTCATCCCTGGCACGCGAGTGCCTCCTGTGATAGCAAAGCTCAAGGGACCATGCACGGGGGAGCAGAAGCCAGCACCTGGAGCTCGGGGTGCTGGGCTGTATGGGAGAAGCAGGATGACTCATTACCAGTGATAAGGAGCTCATGGGGTGGATGTCCTGTTCCATGCGCAGGGTTTCCAAGGGGTTGTCTCAATATTTTAACTGAGATAATGGAGGTCTGAGTAATGGATCCTCTCCTGGATCATCTACTCTATAAAGATGTGGACACCAATGAAAGCTTTTTCCACATTCTTCCCTGGAGGAATTTTATGGGGAGGGAGAGAAACCAACAGAGCTTCTCTCCTCCCACACATTTCCCTGATTTTAAAAAATCCTTAAAAGCTACATCCTAAGGCCACTAGCTGTCTGTCAAATTTGCCTGAATTTGCTTCACACATTAGGAAGGTATGAGGAACAGACACATGATTGCATAAAGCTTGCTTCCTTGCAAAATCAAAACACGAAGTGAGTACTCAGGAGCTCTTTTATTTAGCAGAGAAATTAATACAATGAGACTCAAAGGCTGGGAGTTAAAGCTAGACCTGCTCAAATGTGGACTAGCACATATTTCAACACTGACCATGACTGGAACTAATTGCAGAGGGCAGAGGTTGAATTCTCCTCAATATCATCACATGCAGACTGGCTGCCTTTCCAGCAGAGGATCGTAAGCCAAAAGATAGTTCCTGGTCTCAATGGTCACAGGGCAACATTGTCAGGCCTCTGATGTTCAAGTCATATTTATGGCCTCATGGTCATAAACTTGGTGCATTTGAAAGACTGCAAGCGCAGTAACAGTGCCCTGCTGCTGGCTCTTGCTCAATGATGTCCATCAGCCACCTGCTCGCTTCCAGGCAGTCAAGCAACCAGATCAGTGGTCGTCTCACAACTTCTGTGCTCTCTTTCCCTCCCCAGGCAAAATGTGGGTATTTTTAAGGTGGGAAAAAGTTCCTATGGGCTTTATATTCCTATTAGAAGAGGGCATGGTCAGAGCCAGGCCACTGGAAGTGGGAGAGCAGTGAGTCTGTAGACCTGGACCTAGGGCCGAGGGACTGTTTCCCCAGTTGGATGAGCTCTTCCCTTATGGCCAAGCTGCAGGCACCACAGGAAAAGCCACAATATTTGCTAACCTCAGTCTTCTTGTCTGTGTTGGAGTTGCTCAGGGCAGGCCGCCAGACAGGGACCAAACCTCGATGTGATTTGGTTTCCTCTAGAAACTCGCGGTCACTCCTCTGGGGATCCATGGGCAGCAAGAGCCGGCTCAGGGTGTCACAGGGGCTGGACCCTCCTCACTGCACAGAGCTGCTGGATGCTCCTGTCTGCAGACACGAGGGCCCAGGATGAGAGAGGAAACTGAAACTGCAGACCAAACCCACAATTAGGAGCATGACTCCGCAGGGGAAGGAGCCTGCCCTGTGGTTGCACTACACGTGCTTTCCCCTGGCCACCTGAAACGATGGTGAGCGGGAGCCAGGAGAGCACAAGCTGCCAGAGCAGCAGCTTTTGGGAGACTGGGGGGCTCAAGCATCCACAGCAACCCACAGAGGGGACTGTGCAGGGTGGGGGTGGCTCTTTGCTCCCAGGAACTGACTGAGTGCAGCCAGGCAGCCTTCAACACCACATCCTTCAGTTTCCTCTTCTTTTCTGCTAACCACTCCACTGATAGCAGCCTTGTACCTTCTCTGAGATTCCCTAAACATGAAGCATTCAGTGCTTTTCTCGGCTTTACTTGCTGCTTGGTTGCAAATGTCCTGCAAGCACCTGTCCTCAGGTCATGATAAGTTATTTCTTGGCCATCCTATCCAACCATCTCAGTCATTCCTCTTCCCACACTGAGACCATAAGACATAACTGTAGTACAAAGTGTCTAAAACAGGTTTTTTTTGCTGTTTGGCTTTCAAGAGTTAAAGGAGCTTCTTTTTAGCATCAGCATTGCTGAAAAATAGGCTCTAAAATGCCAAATGCCGTGTATTTGTAGCTTTCTTTAAAGATAAGAGAGGGTTCCCTATGGTATTGGAGACTCTGTTCCCACCCACGCTGGATGCTTTTATAATGGTTGTAGTACCATATTTGTCTATTCCAAACTGTAAAATGTCTTAATATCTTCTCCAATGCTGGCATGTTGCTATGGGATCTTAAATGCCAGTAATGAGCAGGGACAGATAGTGGCATTTTTTGTGGTGGAACCTCATCAGCTTTTCCTCCAGGACAGATAGCAGCAAGGAAAGCCAAGAAGGCCTCTTGGGAGATTCTCTGCCAGGCATTAGCCATTTCTAGATTGCAGCTTTGGATTAGAGATCTCGCTTGCTGAAAGCAAGCTATGATACCACTGACAGCACTTGCAGGGCCTCTCACATCCATAGGAGTGGAGCTGGAGGAGACACTTGTGCCATGTCCATGCAGAGCCATTGCACTCGATGGGCAACCAGAAGTCGACCTGCAGAGTGTCTAATCCATCTGTCTCCATATTTGTTCCCATGAGAGATACCTGTGTCTGCCAAAGTGGTCATAGCCCTCATCCGATCAATCCCAACTTTTCAAATAGTTGGGAGACATCTAGTTAGCTAGACAGATCACTGTCCAAACCTTCATTCTTCATCATTAGCTCTCACCTCCCGTGTGTCACTTTGCAACCCTCCCTTATAGGACTGCTTGGAAAGTTTTGCAATGAAGTGCAAAACATTCGACTTTTGCACACAAACGAGCACAACGAAGGAAAGATTTTTAAGACAAATAACAGATGCCATCTGGTCCCAGTGCGCCCAGTACTTGTTTTTGTTGCAGGACCTCTTAACCATTTCTGTGACAATCTTTAGGTTTTGTTTTTTGAATATCTTCTTTTAATGTCGACAACACTGTTGTCTTGTCCACATTATTCTCTGGAACTGGGTAGTCTCTTCCAAACCTGGAATGTTAGGATCTGCTCCTGCTGATGTTCAAGATATCCTTTCTTTTGTTGGTAGTGGAGAGAGTTTTGTCCACGTGACTTGGTTCTGATGCAAGAGTTTTATATTTTTTACATTTGTCTTAGTTCTATCATGAACATTTCAAGTTGTATGACTTTCACATACTTTTTATTTCCTACTAGTTTTGCTGTTAGTCCCTTTGGAAATGGCTTTAGGTTGAGACTTCAAGCCCCCCTTTTTTTCAGGATACCGCTGATTTTTCTTATGGGATGACTTTAGCTGATGAGTTATGACTTTATCTCAATTTTTTAAACTACTTGGGAAGCAGCTGATGTTAATTGTTGAGTCGTAGTGATGTCATGGGATTGCATTTGGAACAGAGCTTTCATTACGCTCTGTCTCAACTTAAATTGCAGATTCTAATAGCGAAATCTTGCTGTCTTCTTTGCTGTCCAAATTTGTTTGAAAAGTCTCTTGCAATACCGATGAGTCTATCTCTTCCTTAAGGATGTCACTAAAAGCATTGTTATTAAGCATGAGAGTATTGACCTCTGCATCTGGTTATGTGTTGTTTTGAGACATAACTTGAGATCCAGATTCTTTGCTAATAAAATCATCATCTCAGGCAGAATTTAGAGCTGGCATATTTTGTCCTAGTACTTATGTTTTAATTTTCTCTATTTCTGAATAAACAAACCAGACCTGAATATGGTATTTCTTCTTTTCCTTTTTTTTTTTTTAGTTTACTTTTTAGTCTATTTGAGCCAATAACTTTACATGGGTCCAGCCCACACTGTTACTCACCTCTCTTGCCTAATCTAGATCTGAACTAATTGAGAACAGCCTTGCTTTCCCCTGATGAGCTACTGATGTTTCGTTAATGATGTTTTCTACTCCAGCACTGGGACACCACTCCCTCTCTCCCCTTCCCTTGCCAACTTGTTGGTGGGCAGCGGTGGGTCCTCTGTGGCTGGAGAAGGGCTGGTGCTCAGCAGATGCTCTGGAAGTGGTCCAGCTGTCATAGCAGGCAGCACAGAGTCCACCATCTGCATGGGCAAGAGCCTCCCTGGGCTGGTAGGTTGGTAGAAATTGGCCAGACTGGCATGGAGAAACCACGTGGATCAAGACCCTTTGCTCTAAAGCAGTCAGCCATGCCTTGGAGAGGGTAGGGGGAACGTCTTTTTCAGGTGGCAGTGCTCTGCTCTGCTTTGTTCACCAGAGCCAAGCACTGGTGCTGGGGAGCAGCATGCTGGTGGACCGGCTGTACCGAGCTGTCCTCCAGGGCAGGAGGTACCTGGTAGGGAAATGCGTGGTGACACCATGGGCGCTTGGCTCATCTGCTCAAGGGTCAGAGCAGGCTGATCTGGGCTTGCTTGGCAGCAAGGCCGGGAGAGGGGATGGGTTTCACCTCTGGATCTGTGCCCTGTTTCAATGTAACTGGTGCTTTTGCCTGTTTTATGCAGAAGTGATGCTTGTGGCACTGACAACAAGAGCTGATAGACCCAGCCTCCAGCCCCCAGGAGGGCACCCAGGTATTATCTGCTCTGGGGGACTGCATCATCCCCTGGTGGAAGCTGGTATGGAAAGACCCTGGCTGGCCTGGGGACTTGGCCGGGGGGAGAGGCAGGTTGCCTAAAGAGGGAT
Organism: Haliaeetus leucocephalus; assembly: GCF_000737465.1. Classification (NCBI taxonomy): domain Eukaryota; kingdom Metazoa; phylum Chordata; class Aves; order Accipitriformes; family Accipitridae; genus Haliaeetus; species Haliaeetus leucocephalus. Next base: position 2,371,491 of record NW_010972572.1, on the reverse strand, counting down.
GGTGGAGTAGGAGGACTGTGCTGGGGCTCTCCACTGGGCTGCTGGTGGAGTTGTTAGGCAGGAGTGGGTGTGGGGCAAGTTTTTCTTGTGCTGGTGGCCCCACTCACCCATGTCCCCTGTCACCATGGGGTGACCATCTCCAGGAGATGCTCCAAAGCCTGCCTGAGATCTTCGTGGCTCCTTGCTTGGGAGCATGCAGGAATCCCAGGCAAAGGACACAGGATGCATGGGAGGCAGACCCCGAGGTCCATAAGGATGGCTGATACTAACACCCACATCCAACAAGGCAAGGGGCAGCTGGGCTGCTCTGGCTGACCCTCCCCAACCAGCTGTGCCCATGCCTTTCTTCCTCCCTATGCCATCTGCTCGTGTGCCTTGTTCCTGTCCATCCATCCTGTCTGTTCCTCCAGGAGACGCCTGTGGGCAGCAACGGGGTGCTGGCAGAGCAGCCCATTGCCCCTTGGACAGGGTGGTTGGGACGGCATCCCTATGGCACTCTGCCCCAGCTCAGCTGCTCTCGTGTGCCATCCCAGTGCCAGGGAAAAGGGATGGGATCCTCCGGGGCTGCAGCAAGGGAGTGAGTGGGGTCAGCAACATGCCCTGGTGTGGCTCTAGTGGGGTGTGGTGGCACTCCCGTTGCCCCAAGCCTGTCCTGCCTTCTGGCAGAGTGGCAGCGTGCAGCCCTGCCCTTGCTGCCATGCACTCCATGGGCAGATGCTGGGACCTGCCTGAGTGGCTCCAGATGTGATGGTGGCCAGTAAGCCAGCTGTGCGCTGCTGCTGGGAGTCCTCAGACCAGCTGTGTCTGAGGGTTGCTGCCAGCACACCCCTCCCTGACACAGCAGGGGGCTCGGGGCAGAGCCCCTGGGAACTTTCCTGACCCCCAAGTGCTGCCTGTCTGTGGGGAGCCCTTCTGCAAGGGTGTGGGACAGGCTGTGCCTCCCTCCAGATGTTTGTGTGGCCCTTGACCCCCTGTTCCCTTGCAGCAGGGCCTGTCTGGGTCACAGGAGGGGCTGGGCAGGCTCCGAAAGCGCCGGCTGTTTTGGTTGCTGGAGCAGAGATGAGAGGTGATGCAGTGCAGGACCTGGCAGGCAGTGGTGGTCCTGAGCAGCCTCCATCCAGCAGCAGGGAGCTGGACCCCCAGGGTGCCATGGGGAGGGCATCCCTCTGGGACATGCTATAGGGAAATGCAAGGTGCTGGGATACAGCAGGAGATGCATACCAGCCCATGGTCTGACCAGCAGCCAGGGCCAGGCAGGGCATGGCAGCAGCATGGGGCTGCCCTCTGCACTACCCCCCAGCTCCCTGACCCACGGCTCCGGAACCAGCCAGAGTCATCCTGCCGGGAAGCCCTTGGCGTGAGTGCCAGCAGGTTCCCATCTTGGCTCCAGTCTCACTGCAGTGTCCTGTGGGTCTCAGACCATCATCCCTCTGGCCCTGCTCTGCTTGGGACACACAAGTTGTGTTCAAGCTCTGGCGTCCCATCTGCCCACGTCTAGGACAGTGGGGGAAACTGAGGCTTACAACACCACCGTGATGGTGGGAGACCATCCCCTTGCCTGTGGAGTGAAGGCCTAAGCACACCCAACTACTGGTGGACTAATTGGACAACTATTGGTAATGGGCAGCACAGTGCCAGTGTGGGGATGATCTTGGGGGCATGCTCAGAGGGCATCAGGAGGAAGCCTTGGATGCTGGTGTCCTAGGCAGTCCATGGACCACCAGGCTCCAGCCAAAGCCCCTTGCAGCTCCAATACATGGGGTCCTGTGAGCAGGGAGGGAGGACAGAACAAATGTGCAGGTGATGCCTAGGCAGAGCATGACTCCTCTGCTCTGGCATCTTCATGTCTCTCCAGCACAGGGGATCTGAGCACTGGTGCAGGTGCATCTGAGCCAGCCCAGGCTGCAGGGACCCCTTCTCTGCTTGGTGAGGACAGGCAGAGAAGCCCCTCGTGCCCCTCAGCATCCCTCAGCTGCTGCTGACCCTGGGACCCCAGCTGCGACCATGGCTCTCCTTGGGCAGCCCGGAGCCAGCCCCACATCCCCACCCTCCGCACCCTTTATCAAGTTCTTGCAGCCTTCCCCCCTTGCCCACCTGGGCCCTCTGCCAGGTCAGACTGGGATGGAGAACATGGCAGACTGCCTGCAGCCCACCTGCCCCCTCTGCCCGGGCACTGCTGGCTCCTGGCTGCTCACCAGCATGCAACCTGCTGTCCACCTCAGCTTCAGCAGCATGCAAACCACGGTGGATTGATGCACTGGGCATGAGGGGGTCTAGGCATCTGGGCAATGCACAGCTGTGCTTAGGTAACACGGGAAATGCCTTCAAACAGCTTCTCCCAGAGGCATAATAAAGCACCAGAACAATCCCTGCGCTTGCTGCAATGCTGTGGGTTGCACAGGGGCCTGGCTGGCACTGCCGGTGTCTGTTCCCCTTTGCAGATGCTTGTGGGGGCAAAGCCAGCCTGGCACAGGCTTTCCTGGGGGCAGGGGACACCTTGCATGGACTCAGCCTCTCTTCCTCCTGGCTTGTGCCCCATGGGCACCTCCAAACCACATCGATGGGCTTGGCACACTCTGAGACCCTAATGACCAGTGCCAGGACAGGCATGTGCCAGTGTTCTGGAGGCCAAGCAGTCCTGTGTCCACACTGGGGACCCCTTGGCCTTTCCTCGTGTTTCCTGAAACTCTTCTCCTTCCCCAGGTAGCCCTGCAGCTTGTGTCCAAACCCTCCCTCCCCTGCTCCAGCCCTTTCCTTTGTGTCGGGGCTGTTTATCTACCATGCAGATGACAGGCAGAACCATGACCTTGACCCTCTCAACAAGCTTTTGGTGGGTTTGGGGCAGCAGCATTGGGCAATGGGGTGAGGAGGCTGTTATCTGCATGAGGGGACCTTGGGGACAGCAGCCTTGGAGACACGACTGCCTGGAAGAGGACAGGTCTTTCCAGGCTTTCCACCTTCCCACGGCCCTTTGGCTGGCTAAAGAGCCTATCGAAGGCTGTGCAGGAAACTCTTCCTGCCCAGGAGTCGCCCCGACTATCAGGAATTGTTTCTGGATGAAAAATTGTCCAGCAGTGGCTGCCAGGAGGGATGGGATGGGCAGTGTTCAGAGGAAGTGGAGCTGGGATGGGATGGGATGGGATGGGGTGGGATGGGATGCCCAAAATGTGCCAGAAAGACCAAGCCCTGCCAGACCACTTCCAGCCCCCCAAGATGATCCTGGCAGCAAGCAGAGTTTGGGCTCAGACAAGAGCTGGTGATAAAGGACACGTTCCTGATGCTGAAGAGGGATGTGGGGAATGAGTACATGGAAAGGCTGGAAAATACTGTGTCAAGGCACTGCGGTATGTGTCTGGACCTAGCTGACCGGGGATGGGGCAGCAAAGAGTTTGGATCCCTGGCCACTGCCAAATTGGTGCTATGAGGCAACAACTGGAGAGCTGCTGCTGCCCTTGGGTTTCTGCTCATGGTCGCAGAAAATCCCAGTGCAAGAACCAGAGAAAGACCTTGCAGTGACTTCTATCAAAATGTTGTCAGATGGAGAGGGTCACGAGTAAGTCTGAGGACCCAGATGCTCAGTTATAACAAGTCATGCAAAATAAACAGTTTTCAATGAAACAGTTTTCAGTAACTTCTTTTCCCAACTAGTGATCAAAACCCAAAGTAGCCTTGAAAAATGCACAAGACTTGTGGTGAGAAACTAAACCTGGAGCTCCACAGGCCACTTTTTCCATGAGATGTGCCTCTAAACAGGCACAATCCTGGGGAAAATGTGGTCTGTGCTGGCTGGGTTCCCTGCACCTGGCCCTATCCTGGATTTTCCTCATGGCTTCAGTCCTCCCATGGCTGGAGAGGACTCAGCCCACCCAGTGCTTTCTCCTTCTTCCAAACCCCTCTTGGTGCTGGGGCCTGCCCTACAGCTTGAACCCAGCATCCTTGCTCCCCCCTGGGATGGCGCTGAGCCACCCAACCCGTGCTGCCCTCAGAGGGGTCCCGCGCTGCCTGCCAGGGCCTGAGCCTCTCACCCAGACACAGTGCCTGTTGCAAGCCCCAGGCAGCTCCCCTGGTGGGGGATGCTCCCATCCAGCTGCAAAGCGCTCGCTCACATATCACATTACTCCAGGTCACTCTCTGCAAGGAGCTGAGAGAGGTGGCCAAGCCCTGGGGTCTTCATCTGTGCCACAAGCTGGGAGGCAGAGGCCAGCAGCAATGGTTTCTCCTTGCCTCAGCTCCACTGTCCTCTGCCACCCTCTAACCCTGTTTTGCAGCCAGCAGGACACAGGGGACACTGCAGCAAGGTATCACTGAGTCTCCAACAGCACCAGGGCATGGGGAGGATCTCCCTTGGCCATGACCTCCCTGTTAAGGACAAGGTGTCCCTCCAGAAGGTGCATGTCTTGAAATCTGTCCCAGTGCCTTGGCAGCCTTGGCTTTGCTGTTATTTGCATCTGGGCCCCTTATCTCACTGCCCCACCTACCATGGTGCTGGCCCTGGTGTCCCTGGTGCCAAGGCTGTGGGCTAATCACAGTCCTGTGCCCAGCCCAGCCCCGCTGCTTGGGGGACAATTGGAGGAAGCCATGTCCCTCGGCAAACCCTGAGATTTCTTCTGTAAGTGACAACTGCTGGGACGGCTGGCAGGGGATGATGCCGCATGTAGGGACCAGCATGGTCCCAGCCAGCACAGCAGGAGCTGTGCCCTCCCCTGCCCCACAGGCAGCCCCCTGCCTGGACTCCCACACCTGCTGGGGGGGCTCAGACACAGTGGGCAGCCCGGTGTGCAACCTCAGGGTGCACATGCACGCAGGCAGTGAGCACCCTGCGCTTCCTGCAGGGATCCCACAAACCTGTGTACACTGGCTTCATGTGGCGATGGCAGAGCCATGCGTACACATCTGCATACACGACCTGCACGCAACTGGGCACAGCAGGTCCGCACGCACACAGGAACACAAACACAAAAAGATAGGGGCCGTGCTTGTTAGCACAGATATGAATCGTGCACGTCTCAGGGCGCAGACACAAGCCGAGGCTGTGCATGGGAGCACCCAGGCAAACATGCACCAATGGGACCACGTCCACACAAGTGCAAAGAAGGAGGTGCAGCAATGCATGCATGTGTGTGCTTATGCACAGCCACAGATGCCCTCCTGCTATGCTGCCCAGTGCCCCTGCATAGACACACAGCCCCAACCCAGCGGCCGTATGCTCTACCTGTACACACTGCGATGGTCAGTGGGGGTGTCACAGTGATGTGCCTCAACAATTTTTGCCAGTGCTCAGGTCCAGAGAGCCCAGAAATCCCTGCCCAGGCTCTTTCCCACCCAGCAGTCCCCTCTGCTGCCTCTGAAGCCCAGGTGCTGCAGGGTCCCCGGCTCATCCTGCCTGTGCCTGGCAGTGCAGGTAGCGAGTCCCCATGGCAGGGGCTGCCTGCTTGGCTGTGCACGGTGTGCTGGAGCGCAGCCGGCCATGTCTGCGTCACACTGTCCGGGATGCTCAGAGAATGCAGGGGGAGTTCAGCTGTGGAGGACAAGCTCCTTAAAAGGCTGGAGACGTGCAGGCGGCCGAGGCTTTCCCAGGCAGCCAGGAGTTCCTGGAAGTTGGCTCCCGGTGCCAGAGTGAGTCCTGGAGAGCTGCGTGGGTGAGCATTCCTGAAAGAAGTCACCCAGCGCCAGCTCTTGCCCTGCCATGGGCTGCCCCGGCGGGGACGAATGCTCTCCCCACGTGTCCCCCGCTTGCTCCTCTGGGCAAGGGGTGTGCGTGCAGACAGCACCATGATCTCTGCCATGAGCTCACCTCCCAAAGGAAACCAACCTTGCGCCCAGGCTCTGCCCCGGTGGACGTGTGGCCAAGAACTGCCGTCATCGCCATCCCCATCCCCGTCCCCAACCCTGTGCCTCTGCTGGCACCATTCCCCAGCTGGGAAATCACTCCAGGTGCAGGCTCGGGTACCTGCCAGCTGGGACGTCCTGTGGCTGATAGTGCTCCTTAGCTCGTAGCCCTGCAGCTCCTTCTCGTGTCCTGTGTCTTCATGGGCTCCCAGCAGCAGGGTGGGTCCTCACAACTTTCCTTCTGGGTGGGGTAAAGGCAGGTGTCTCTTGTTTTAGTCTCCCCATGACTTGAGAGCAGTCCAGCTTGTCTTGGCTCCACCACATGCTTGGGATGCTCAGCGTGCACCCTCTAGGTGCCCATCCCACAGGCCAGAGACACCTCCAATCCCACATGGACACTCGATAGGTGCCTACTCCCCATCTGAGACGTCTCTTGGCAGTGGCCAAGGTCTTGTTTCCTTGGAAGCTGTGATGAAACCCCAACCATCAGGTTCCCTCCAGTGAGCCAAGGCCATGCAGTACTTCTGTCCCCTCCTCTGAGTGGTCCAGGTCCTGCCACCACCAGCATCAGCAACCAGTCCAGCACATGGCTGGACAGGAGATGATAGGCATGAGACAGCAGGAAGCCTCCAGGTCCTCAGGGAACTATGTGGAGGCTTGTGCACAGCTTCTCCGTGGATCTGTGCTTCCCAGGAAAGGGAGAGGACAAGGGCACATGGTGAACAAGCAGCAGCACAGAGGTGGCAGATCCCAAGCCCCAGGATCCCATCTCCTTGATCTCAGGACCCCAGCCTCTGTGATCCCAGGATCCTTTTGACCCTTTGATTCTCGTGACACAGCTACTGCACATTGCTGGCTTAGGGTTGATGTCTGCAGCCTGGCTTTGCCTTGGGGGCTCCTGCCAGACAAAGCCACCTCTTACGGCACAGCTCCCATGGATGGCTCTAAGTGCAAAACCTTCGTGCAGCATCACACCATGCCTGTTTTTTCTTACTCTAGTTCTCAATGTCATCCATTCACTGGTCTCCTGAAGCCTCCTGACCCACCATGCTCCTTGCTGTCTCTCTTGTTCTTCAGGGATGCTGATGAGCTGGCCCCAAAAATGCATTGTAAGGAGCTCTGCTAGCTGCCGTGCCTGGCCCTCCAGCACACCCTGTCCTCTTCGTTATAGCCCAAATGATCCCATGTCACCCTCCTTCTCCTTCAGCCTTCCTTGTAATTACCTCTTGTCTTAAAAAAAAAAGAAAAACCCAAAAATGAGGTTTGTTTTTTTTTTTTAAAGATGCCAAGTCAATCTGGTACAGTCTATCCCTGATAAACAGCCCTCCCTCAGGGCCTCTTGGGATCAGAAATAGCGCAGGGGCTGGACCTGCTCAGAGCAAACATTCCTCCCTGCACACGCATGTCTGCTTCCTCTGGCCGCCGGCAGCTCGGCCATCCCCCCGGGAGCCGCGGGACCCCGAGGACCAGTGCCACAATTGCTTCCTGCAGGTGCCAGCAGCACCTGGGGAGGGGGACCTGTCCACCTTCAGGCAGCCATGCATCCCCCCGGGCCATCCCCCCCGCAAACTTTCTCTGCGGCATGGCTTGGCCGAATTCCCCATTTCGGCAGGGAAACATACTTATTTATTAAAGTGTGCCACTGAGTCATGATAACCCCCAAGGGGCAGCCGGTAAAGCCCTGCTGATCCACGCCACGCTGACCCAGCGGTCGCTCACGGCTGGTATGTGCTGCTAATCCCCCTGGCCACCTCCTGGGCGAATGGTCACTGCTGGTCTTGGGTGGAACTGAGATGGTCCCACTCGCTCCTGGGGGAGCAAAGCACGAGTGCTCGGGTGCCTCCCTGCCCTGTGGCTATGGGGCGCTGGCAGGTGGCCACTGTTCCACAGGGGTGTCTGCTCCAAGGAGAGCTGGAGGGTCCTTTCTGGAGCTCAGTGCCAGGCCAGGTCCCTTGCTGGGACCACTCATAAGGCGCTGGGACCTACCCAGTGCTCCCAGGAGGGATTGCCTGTTCCCAGCCCTTGAGGCACCGTTGGGTGAAAAGCTGTTGCATTTCACACAACAGGCATTGCTCTCTGAATCCTTGTTCTGCTGGTCCTTCCAAAGGGTTTCCATGATCTCTGTCCCCTTTACCTCGTGAGGGTTTCAGCACTGACAGCTGACCATGGTGAGCTGTCCCTTCCCGGCTCGGGACGCCAGCTCCTGCCCACCCTGCTGTACCTGGAACCTTCCCTCCCTGTCACTCCCCAGGGACAGAGTTTTGTTCTCTTCTTCAAGAGGGGCTGCTTAATGCAACCAGTCTCTTAAAGGCTTGCAAACACCACTCTGTGAATAAAGTCATGGAGCCCCCCATATACTGCCCATCACATCATCTTTGTGGACATCATAAAGTGACCCCTGTAGTTCAGTGGCTCCTGACACTGTCTGCTTTCTTCTCTGTAATCATTTCTGTGACTCTTCCCTGACCTTTCATCCAGCCAACTTCCCCTGTGATGGGTGTGAGCTGAGCACAGCCCCTGGTGGGGGCACACCAGGACACTCACAGCCTTCCCACTTCTGCTCCAGCTCCCCTGTGTCACTGCTTTGGGGAGAATGATGACAAATTACCTGCCAGACCCCCAAGCTGCCTCCTGGGAGGGAGCACCCCACCCGTGGGAATGGGGGTCAGGACCCTCAGTCTGCGGATATGGGGCCAGAGCCCCTGGTCCACGCTCTGCTCCTGCCAGAGTAGCTTCACATGCAGCTAGAAACAGGCTGCTTCTCACAGGGCATAGTGGTTGCTTCCTCCCACTGCAGCCCATGCCATCTGCAGACAACATTAATTATGGTTTTCATCCATTAGTCACTTCTAACATTAATCATGTTGTCTTCATGTTAAATAGTGGAGGACTGGAACTGCAGGAACTCACTTGCAAGGGATGGGCCTCCTCTCAGCTGCTTCTGAGAGGTGACAGCCAGCCAGCGTTCAACTGCATTTCACGTATGCCATGTGGCTTTTATATTGTTTAGTCTCTAATCAAAAACTGGGGCCAGATTGAATTACCTGTCCCACAACAGCGCACTGCGTTGACACAGTGTTCACTGGAGGCGATCCCTCGCCCATAATTGCTAGGCTGTCAGCCGTCCGCGCATACCTCACGAAACACAGTCTCTTTGCCTGGCCTGTGGCTGCCCCTGACTGGACTCAGGCTGGCAGGAGTGTGAATCTGAAGAAACAGCTGTATGAAACATGGTCCTCAGCCTGCGTGCAGAGCACCTGCGTCTCCTGGCAGGAAAGGTCTAGCCTTTGAAAGCATCCCCTTGGGGTGGTTCTCTCAGAAACCCCCAAGATGTGGTGGGAGGGGGGCCCTGGAGGGCTCCAGTCTCTGACTCACAGCAGGACCATCCTCAATACATGGTCAGAGTGGCTTTGTTTTTGTCTATCCAAGGCTTGAAAGCCTCCAAAGATGGTGATCCCCCACCTCTTGCTTGTCCCCACACTGGGATCCTTCCCAGAGTCAGTATTGCATCTTGGCCACAGGAATAAACACCCCAAATCTTGGCCACAAAATGCATGGTCTCTGCTTTTCTACCAAGAGCAGAGAAATCTCTCTCCAGTGCTGCAAAGTACTTTTGGTCAGGGATCCAGTCCCTGTTTCATTGCCACAACAGCATATATACTTTACCTCTTCATGTCAGAAGGATTTATGCACATAGCTGATGCTTAGTACAGCTTTTCCCCACATTTTACCCAAAGTTTGTCTCTGAACCTGCCTGGGAAGGACTGTCGTTCCTTCAGCAGACAGACATGGGGGGCAGCTTTCTCCTATCAGGTCCCTACACTTCTCCCTGGGGACTGGAGCTCCTGGAGCCTGGTACTAACACAGTGCTTATGGCAGCTGGGTCCAGGGAGAGAAGCAAATCTGCTTTCCCCCCAAAATCCGTCATTTGGAGATTTGGTTTTGTTTGTACGTAGAATGAACCCAAGACACAGAGCTTCTCCAGTTGACAGATTTTTTTTGGGGGGTGGGGGACTTGGATCCAAAGCCGGCTGCCCTGACGCCCAGGCCCAGGGAATTCCTGGGAACGCTGACTTCACGCTACTCCTCTTGCTGCTCTGTCCTCCAGCCAAAACCCAGGCCAGCCATGGGAGCTGAGCTTCTCATGGAGTGGTGAGTGGAGACCTGGGGCTTGCAGACTCTCTAGGCTCTTGGGTTGCTGCCCATGCCCCAGGCAGCTGCTCAGGAGCAGGGGGAGGCGGAGGATTGCCAGGCAGCAGGTCTGGCAGTTTCTTGGCAGAGTTTGACTGCAATCAAACTGTCTCCACAAAACATCGCGATGAGCCAGCACATTCCAATGGAGAAATGTCTTGTCTAAATGTTTCTGACCAACTCTCGTGCGGCGGCTTTCTCACTTTTCCTCCTGGCTGTGTTTCTGAAGGAAAAAACTCTTCAAAGGCACAGCCCTGGCTAGGGATACTGTAGGTGTGACTGTGCCATCTCAGCCCAGGTCCAGACTCTCCACCTGGGGTCTGATGAGCCTCAGGAGAATTCTACCAGCGTAGGGCTGCCCAAGGAGCCCTAAATGGATGTGAGGGGAGCATGGCGTGTGTGCCTCATGAGTCAAGCAGCCCCACCAGCCCTTCTTGCAGCAGCGGGCTGCATGGACCAAAGCCTGAGGAACCCTGAGGTTGGGCTCAGTGTGTGTGCATATGACACAAGAGATCTGAGGTGATGCCCAGAAGCAGATGAAAACCAACCTTGAGGTATGTTGGACGTGCGGAGGACAAGATGCCCTGTCCGCAGCAAGACAAGCCCCAGCTCTCAGTGCCGTGGTCTTCTCTGGCGGATGGTGTAGACCTGCTCCCAACCACCCGCTACAGAGTCAGCTCCTCTGCATCCACATCAGAGGGACTTGGGGTTTCCTCCTCTGCTGAGAGCTTCTGGTCCTCAAGCTCCTGCTGCTTCTTCAGAGATATCCCTCACCCCTGTTGTCACTCTTGGCATGGGCAGCAGAGCAGGGCAGGGTGCCCTGAAGCCTGGAGGCTGTTGGAGCAGGTGTCCCTCACCCCAGGGATGGGTGATCCCTACCACACCAACCACACCAGGGAGCAGGGGACCCCAGGACTCTTCGAGGGCATCTCCAAGCCCTGGCCTTTGGCACTGCCAACATGGGGGACCTGGACAGGATGGGACATGTCCCCACGCGGAGGGCAGGTCCACCATCAGCATGGGGCTGGCCAGAGGCGTGCATGCTTCCAGGAGCAGCGAGGCTCGCAGGGACACAGCGTGTGCTCGTGGAAAGCGCGTCGGGCAGCATGTGCCTGGCGGGGTGCGCGCGCACATGTGTTCATGCGCGTCTCTGGCGGCAGGCGTTGTTGTGCTGGTCTGCACAGGGAGGGCGTGCGCACTGGCCAACATGTGGTTTGTGTTTAGAGTGTGTGTCTGGTGGTGCTTTGTAAATGAGGTGCACTCGGCGATGTGTGTGTTCATTCTGGCATGCTGTGGCTAGTGGTGCTGCGTTCCTTGGCTGGCCACGTGCTGTTTGTATAACGGGGCATGTGTTTAGCAATGCGGGGATGCTCGTGCATGCGTGCGCCGCCCACGCGTGTGTGCGACTTCACATGGCAAAGCGCGCCTGCTGCACGGCTAGCCCACCGCGGGACCCGTTCTCATTTTGGAGATGCATTTGGGGCTGAAAACCATTTTCCCCATGTGGCTGTCATTCCTAGGATGGCGGTCCCTGCTCCCTCCCTCCGCTGAGCTGACCCCGACCGGGATGTGTGAAGGGGGGAGGCACTCCCCCGACACCCCCCACTGCGCTGCACTCCCCAGGGAGCTGATGAAGTGCGATGTTTTGCAGGCCGGTGGCTGCAGCTGAGCCCAGCAGACAGCCTCTCCCTCCGCAGCACCCTTTCTCCATGTGAGACCCGAGCGAAAACACCTGGAGCCAATTCCCAAACCCGCCGAGCCGGCAGAAAAATGAGGCGTCCGAGGCCTCGCTTTGTAAATGCGCGGTCGCTGGGCTGTTCTCTTTCCCCCTGAGGAGGAAGGAAGGGCGGTCTGGTGGGCTGGCTGGCTGGTCCAGGGATGCTTGGAGTGAGATGAAGGGCGGCGAGGCTACGCGTAGGGCATCTCTGCGCCGCGCCTGGGGATGCATGGGTCTTGGACAGAAACGGCCAGTCTGGGAGTTGAGCGGCCGGCTCACAGCTGGCTTTATAGTACTTTGGAGAGGAGGAAACGCTGTCTCCGTGGCGGTGAAGCCGCTTTCCAGTGCTGGCGAAAGTTCAGCCGTCCCGAGCCCAGGCAGGGAGAGAGGCTGAGGCAAGGCAAGGGGAGAGGGTGGGAGAGGAGGCAGAGATGCACCTGAATAACCCTGGAGAAAGCCCCTCACCTCTCCTGTATGCTGCAGAGAGGCAGCCGTGCCAAAGCCTCCCCTGGGGTTTGAGGCACGGTAAGTGAGTCCTGAGGTATCAGCCACTGATGGTTTGCAACACGGGGACCACCTGCTTCTCCAGGGCAAGGACAGGTTGACAGCACAGGGACACAGAAGGTGCTTGGCACCTGGTGCGGTCAAGGAGGGGTGACTCGTCAGTAGGAGCAAACCCTGGTCTGGCAGGAGCAATCAGGGAACTCACCAGCTCCTTGTGCCTGGCTCAGTGGGGGATTGGGGCTGTTGCACAATGTGGCGTCTTCTGTGTTTCCTGGCCAGGTCCAGATGGCATCGAGCTGTCCTCCTCCTGACTCAGACGGCAGGCAGGCTGCCGGAGTGCAAACCTGGCAGGTGGTAGACAAACCATCCCAGTGCAGTTGAGCAAGGGACAGGCATTGGAGGAGCACAGAAACTGCCCGAGGAGCTGATCGCTGCACTTGTGTACAATCATGAGCAATGGTGAAAGCAGCAGAACGTGGGAGGGATGCTGATGCAGAGCAGCTTCAGAAACAGCAAAGGATGGAGAGTCTGGCAATCAACATCCGAGTTTTATTCCTAGTTAAATAAGAGCACATCGTATAAGAGAAAGTCATTAAGTGTCAAGAGCCAGATTTCAGAGGACTTAGTGCCAGGTTTCCCAGCACTCAGCACCACAGCCGGGGCCAGGCTTTCTGAAAAGCCAGCTCCCATTTGGAGCCACTGCAGCGGCCAGGCTTGTAACGGGGCTGGCTGGGGCTCCCACGGGGCATGTCTGGATGGGCTTGCGGGGGAGCCAAGTGCTCGACCTGCTCGGCTCTTCTCCAAAATGCCTGACCAGTGCCTGCTGCCGAGGGGATGCTCCCCAGCACCTACCCTGCGTGGTCCCCGCCGGGTGAGAGGAGTTGTGTCACCTGGAGGGCTGGGGTGATTTCAGCCCCTCATCGGACTGGCTGAGGCTTTTCAAGCAGGAGACTGACAAATTGTGGGTTGTCAGCTTCCTGTGGGAATTTCTAAGTGAATAATCATTGTGAACATCATGAAAAGCATTTTAATAGTCAGAGAATACCATCTGGATGTTCACAAACAAAGGCGATATAAATCCACAACTGACAGCGCACTGAACTCACTGCTTTTATAAGTAAAAGTATTTCCAAATTGTTTCCCAAATTATTTAAGCAAGTCTTTCCTCTAATGAAATTCAGAAAAGATCCTAACATAGGCAAATGGTGCAGACTGAGCACAACAGAGACTTTATACAGAGGGATTAAAGTTTGGGTCGGATGTAATCAAATGACTTTCCCTGCATATGAATGCAGTCCGTGTTCAGAGATAAGAGGAATCCCAAACACTTCTGCAATGGGAGGAATAAATCTGGAAGTGCCAAAAGGGAACTGGGGGAGAGAAAGGGGAATAACTCAAACCAGTTTTTGTGAGTGTGAAGGCCTTGCATGATGGCGATGAGCACTGTGGGGCTCTTTTAAGAGCGTACCAGGAAAGATGTACTTAGTCTGGTTGCAGCTGCCTCTGAGGTCCTTGCAGCAGGGGACCCTGGGAGGGGCAGGAGGGGAGGGATATTGCAGATAAGAGCAGAAGCTAGCCAGGCACAAGACTGCTTTGCAGCGAGGAGAGAGGTGCTAACAGCCCAGCTGGGTGTTGGCTCTGAGGTGATGTGCCGTGCTGGCGGGGAGATGGAGAGGAGATGTCTCAGGAGGGGAAGCTGGCAGGGATGGGCGCGGGGTTGTCTCCGGCAGCAGGGATGGACCTCACCTCCCACAGGTTTTGGGTCAGAGGTGCACAAACCAGCATGAGTTGGGCCGGACGGGACAGCTGCAGGACTCCCAGCTCGTCCTGGATGGTGACATGCACAGGGCTGCTGCTTTCCTGGACAAAGACCCTGGAAATCAGGCAGCAGTGCAGATTCTGACCTCTGTGTCCTTACGTCCTGGAGCATACCTCTTGACAGCCCAAAGTGGCCACGGAGCCAAGGGCTTTGTTCAGCACGGGCCTCTGTGGAGAAGGATCTGGGAATGGAAGTGGTGATCCAGAGCCAGTGGAGGTCACACCAACTGCAGAGCAACCTCAGACATGTTGGAGCAGAAACCGGCCAAACCAGGCTGCGAGCTGGCCACCGGTATGCTAGGACAGCAGTACCTGGATGGCTGCGGCTGGCAGCATTGCTTTCTGACTGATTGTAGCCTGAGGACAACTGTGCCTCTGTCACTCTCGGACCCCTGGCCAGACTTTAGGATCCTGGCAGACGATACAGAAACATCTGCTTTTGCTGGCTCTTCCTGATCCAGGTCTTGCAGCAACGATTGAGGGTCCTCCAGACAGCAAGGGCTGGGGAAAGCTTCGGACTGTGGGTGAGGGGTCCAAACCCACTCATACTATGGCATTTGCCTGCAGATGTACCCTTGCAAACACGGGACAAATCTGTCTTGCCCTCCATGCAGGAAGACCGCATCTCTCTGCTCACTAGAGAAGCCTTGGTTGGAAAGCAGGCAGTCCCCAACCCCACTGAGGCACCCCAGAACTCCAATTCCTCTGCATTACCTCAGAGCAGAGGACGCCCTGCTGTCCAAGGGGACAAGGAACCCCAGTTCCTGGATTTCATTTAAATTCATCTTGTCCTGTGCTGGGCGGTCTTCTGAGTGAAAAAAAGTAATGTTTATTTGTCACTGTTTCAGGCCAAGTTCTGAATGGGAATGGGTACAAGGTTTGGAAGCAAAGAAAGTTGCTCACAGAAAGAAACGGGAAACAAAATCTGATCTCTTCACTGTGATGGGATGTCTACTCATGACAGGACACCTACTGACAGCTGGACACCCCTTCCGCCAGACCCTCTCTGCTGGCATCAGCCTTTTCTCCTTACCCCAGATGCACTGCTCATTTTGAGCATGAGCTCGGCCAAGAGAGTGTGGCTCAGGGCAGGAACACAGGAGGAGGACATGGCGTGGGGTCATTTGGTCATGCCGCCTCTTGGCTCCCTGTCCTCCCCACCTCTCCACCTTGTGCCAGGGTTTGCTGCCTCCACGGGGCTTGGAGGTGGCTCCAAGAGCTTTGCAGGTTTCCAGCACCATGCCTCGTGTTTCTCCTTGGAAACATTAATTGTATGTGCCTTGTGTTCAGCCATTGGGCTCCAGCATGGTCTCGGCGTTGGACTGAGACCACGCCCGGTTTCTTTGGATGCATCGGAAAGATTCCAGATGCAGGAATAAAGTGTTTGCCCAGATGTGCTGCCGAGGGCAGGCTGCCCCACACCAGACCAGCTGCCAGCTCAAGGGTGCCATGTCCTTGGCTGGCCCCCAGAGCATGGTTTCTGTAGGTCCCAGCAACGAGACCAATGACCGGACCACTCCTGCCTGGATAAACGGGACAAGTGGTGTTGCCAGGATGGGGGATCAGAGGAGCTGCCTGTTTCCTTGCAGCCACTTTGCTAACATGCCCCTAAACCTTCTTCCAGCCAGAAAAAGCATTAGTCACTGTTACAAAGTCAGGATGAGCAGACAGAAATAACAAGCGCGTTCGTCTAGAGCATGCCCATGCCAGGGAAAATATTGTGGCTGGGACCGTTCTGCGCTTGTTCTGGGGAAGGGGCAGAGGAACCTGCTCAGCCAGAGTGGAGGGCAGGGCTTGTGGTACATCACGCCAACACCTGGCCAGCTGTGTGGAACATTGGTGACTGCTGGAGCTGGCCCTGCCCAGGACCTTCACGGGTCTGCAGAGATGGACCGACCTGGCAGAGGGGCTGGTGAAGTGGTTTGGCTCCTGGGAGTGCAGTGAGATGAACAAGGACTTGGGGAGGCGATGCTGTGACCTCCTGGCCATCAAAGGCTCTCTGGGCTACCTCATGGCCAACCATGAGCTGATGGACATTTTGGAGGGGACCGCAGCTTGGGACCTCCTCCATCCCACAGCAGCCCTGTCCATGATACCAACAGCCTCTCCCCGCACCAGTGCTGGGGACAGGAGGACAGCAGGCTGGCTGCAAGGAACCAGGCAGCCCACCCGCTGGGAGACTCCTCCTCCTCTAACATGGCCCATCGGCCTGCTTCGGCATCATTGCAGAGGCACAGAGTGTCTGGGAGCTGGACGAGCCAGGACCTGGATACCGGACGACGAGGGGAGAGGATGAAGGGAGAGATCTGAAGCTGGCGTGCGAAAAAGGAGAGCAGCGACGATGCAGCCGGGTGCTGATGATGGGGGTGGCTGCAGACAGTATCGCAGCAACGTGCTGGCATGGAGCAGGGGCTGGTCTGAAGTCAAACACAGGGAACATTTCTACCAGACGGGACAATTACACACTGGAGCTGCTTGCCAGTGAGGCCCCATCACGAGTGGAACAGATCCCATAAGATACTTCTAAGTTTAGAGTAAAGGAGCCCTCTCCAATAGGGGAGGATGCGAGACTGGAGAGCTAAATCCCGCATGTCGCCGCCAAACCGCACTCCCCGGAGAAGCACACATGAACCGCTCTTGCAACACTCGAGTTACGGCTGAGACACACATTCCAGCCGAAACCCCTATTTTCAGTTGTTTATACATCGCTCAAAAAATATCCTTTTGGATTGAATTTGTTCATGCTTGATCTCATCCCAAAAAACTGAAGAATTATTTGGGGATGGTTTGAACAAAATCCGTTCAGCTGTTTCTGTGTTATGTAAGCATCAGAATAAATATGTTTTCCTCTTTTCAAACATTTTTCTCATCCTTGCTAGCTGTCAGATAACTCAAAATCAACTTCGTGATTTTGAAGTGTTGTATTTAGCCTATGCCTGGCTCTCAATGAGGGACCAGACTGTTCATCAGCTGGACAAGACCTCCTCAGGGAGCAAGGAAACCAGAAGGGACTACAGCTCCTATGTGTGGTGCTCAACATCCTTAAAGGTGATCTCCAGGGGCATTGAATCACAGCTGGGCACCTTCTGAGACTGCTCGGTAAGAAGGGGTTGGCCAGTGCCAGCTGCGGGTTAAATAAATAGATATTGAACAAGGATATGGAAAAGAGCCATAAGCATTTGCGCAAAGGGGAGATAAGCACTGTGGTGTTGCACAGACCACGCAGTAAGAGGAGAGCTCTTGAGCCAGTGGTCTAACAGGGGCTGTGCGTGTCTCACTGCCCACGCACCAGCTCCATGAGAGCTCACACCTCGCAGGTTGTGCTGGAACTGCTCTCTGCTTTTTTTGTGCTGCGCCTATGGTTGTTGGTTGGTGGATTGTGTTTTCAGGAGAGGAGAAGTGAGGGAGAAGAGCTCAAAATCTTGGAGAGAATCTTTCACCCCAAGATCGTGCCCAGGTGCAGAGAGGTGATTGGTGACAGGCATTGCAGAAGGAAGCCCAGTCCTTGGTGAGGTGGATGAGGCAGATGTTGGGAAGACTTTGTGCCAGCGTCTTTGGGGTGAGGCAGAGCTCTTAGAGGTGAATACACAAATATCCTTAAAATACAGCTCCAAGGCTGAAGAATACCGTTGTCCAAGTTTTAGGGGTTCACACTAAGTCAGTGTAGAAGTGATGCCTTGCCCCAGCAGATCCATGCATTCACAGCACTTCCTCTTGGATGAAGGGATGAAGAGGCAGCATTCACCCCCATGATGAGCTCCACAGGAGTGACGGTCTCCAAGACACTTGGGTACTTGCCTCTTCCCTGTGTGAAGAGGAGTTAAACACCTGAATGCCTAGCAGTGGCTGGGGCGTCATTCCTGATCCAGCACCTACAGAAACCAAGCGAAGTCTGTCCAAGTGCTGATTCTTAACTATGGGGCGTTTGTTCAAGGAATGACATTCAAGTAACTACAGACAAAGTGTTTTAGCAACGAAAACTGAGCTGCCAGTAACAGACACTCCAACATCGTGTCAATGTTTTGCGGAGAAACCATGGGAAAAATGAGAAGGATCGTTCTGAGCTGGAGACGGGGAATTTTCAAGAGAATCAGGAAGTTGATAAAAATGCCCTAAGCACAAAAGGAATTAAGTTGAAGTCCTTCAGCTAAATGTAGAGGCTGCTTCAGCATCTGTACAAGCCACTAAGGGCTCACAAAATTTGAGTGAAGAAAGAGGGCAGGAACAAGAAATGCTTTAAGTCTGTCAGGAGGGAAAAGGCTGTGAAACTGTGAGCAGGCAAAGGGGAAAAAAGATATCGGGGGATATCCAGAAACATCTTGACTTTGACTGAGGTCCCCTACCCAGGGACTAGAGGAGCAGGGAAAGGCACCAGTAGTCAAGCGTAGATCTCAGTGCTTCCAAGGGGTGACCACAAGCATCCTAGAGCTAGTGTGAGCCTGAGATGGTTCCTTGAAGCAGAGGCATCACTTGAACCCCCAAGAAGGTCTGATCCCCTCTGAAAACTTCCAGCACCTCCAGGCTGTCTGCACTGGTGAGAAACCAGGGTCTCCAGGGTCCTAGGGCAAGAGGAAGGATTTAACTCGAGTGGGAGTGTTGAACACTGGCCAGGACTGAAATGAAATCATAACCAGAGCTAGGTGAAATCTGCTTCTGCCCCCTTCCTCGTTCCACTGGAGGATCCTGTCAATGGCTTCAGCAGTAGAAAAGGACATGTGAACATCCCCAGATTTGCTTTAGGGCAGCAGAGGCATCTGGAAACCCAAGTATTTCCTTTTGACAGTTCAACTTAACTTGGGTGACTTTGTACTGAGGCACATAAAGAGTGCTTCCATGATCCATCCTATGAGCAGGGAGAAATACATTCTTAACCCATCCCAGATGTTTGCAAGGCAGACGTATACCTTAGTCCTGATCTAGCAGAAGAAAAAGTGCTGGAACAAAATGATACATTAAAAAAGAAAACGCCAGATCCACATGGTAGAGCTGAGTGCTCAGGGAGACGAAGAATGTAGCAGCTGCTCTGTCAACTGAAGCAGGCAATTTAATATTAAAGCTACTGCTTTCCAGAAGTCTGGACTGAAGCAAATGTTGTATTGGTCTGCAAAAACGGCAGGAGCAATGATCCTGGGAATAGTCCGGCAACTCTTTGTTCAGGAAAATGCGCTGGAAGGAAGCAATCATTGAAGTTCAGATAAAGCCAGTCAGAGGGACCTTGAGGTCCCTCTGTCTTGTTGACAAGCTGGATGAACAATAGGAACCCTGTGAAGTTCAACAGAGACAAATACTGTACCCTGCATCTGGAATGGAGCAACCCCATGTGTCAGGATAGGCTGGGGACCAACCAGCTTGGGTGCATTAGCTCTGCAGCAAGGACATGGGGACTGGGTAGACAAGTTGACCATTAATCAGCAGTGTGATTTTCCAGCGACAAAAGCCAACTGGTGTGCTCTGTTAGCAAGAACATAGCCAACATCTGGAGGGAAGATGTATGAGAAGAGGCTGAGGGAGCTGGGGTCATTCAGCCTGGAGAATAGAGGTTGCAAGGGGGATCTGATTGCATTTTCTTCTGCCTAAAGGGGAGCTGTAGAGAAGACGGAGCCAGACTCTTCTCAGAGGTGAAAAATAAGGGGAAAATGGGCAAGAAGCAGACGTTACAAGCAAGGAAGGTACCAGTGGACACAAGAAAAATTGTGTTTTGCAGCCCTGGCACAGGGGCCAGATCAGGTTGCTCATGGACAAGGCCCTGAGCAAATGGATTTGGAGTTAGCCCTGCTCTGAGCGTGACTGGACTAGAGACGTCAGATGTTTCTCCAAAAATAAGTTATTCTCTGATCCTATGGTTTTCTGATAAAGTAAGATCAAGGAAAATCACATTTCTGAGCCTATAACACAGCCTTGACCAGGTTGGCAGAGCCATGGATGGAGAAAGACTGCTGTTTGTTCCCTACGCTTTAGGGTGTGATTGTGCCACCACTGGAGAACACCCAAAGTTTCTGTCAGACTCTGGAGAATTGCCTCCATGTTGGGTGAGGCTGGGACAGCAAATGATCTGCTCCCTCTGTGGCATGATGGGCTGCTGCTTGGGAGGAGCATCAGAGCCCCTGGCCCCAGGATGCCCACAGTGATGCTGTCTTCTCCTTTTTAAATTCCCCCAGCCTGCAGCCTGGAGACAGAATTTCTGAAGATGTTCCAGCCTTGGAAGAAGAAGGAAAGAGATGGTCACTATGCTTGCTCTGCTCAGTGCTTGTTCAATTTATGGACAGAGGTTCCGAGAGTGAGCTCTGGCATTGCTTGAGGAGAGCTTGGCACCTCCTGGCAGCACAGAATAAACTCTCCACTGAAGGACACCTTCAGGCCTCTTCCCCATGCTCAAATTTCTCTAATTCTTGGACAAGGTTGCCATCCCATCACCTTTCCATTGCAACCCTGGAGAGGAGCAGATGTCACCCTGAGCACCCATCACAGCATCTGAGCTGCTGGTTGATCTGCACAGGTTGTGTTGGCGACATGCTTACTCCCCTTTGGTGACCACGATGGCACAAAATCCTTGCAGACATCTCACATGTTGACTGTTGCTGGCCTTATCTCCAGGATCAAGACCATATTTTTTCTCCTCATTCCAGGAAGGACAAGTTTTAAGAGGTCCAGAATTGGAAACAGCTCCCCTCTTTCCCATGCTTCCCACGCTTCACACACATTTTTTCATGTGGGGAGTTTTTTACCGCAGTTATGCAAGTGGAGGAAGAGGGCTGGGGTGAGAGTGCAGTCCTGGCCGCCGGGCACAGTGTGGCTCCCACCGCCTTGCACGCCCTCCCCAACTCCTGCATCCCACGCATCATGATGCTGCGCTGCACTGGAGATGCATAAGTGAGTAGAGGGAGAAGGAGATGTCCTGCTTCCCTGGTCAGAGGGGACAGCCCTCTGGGACTGGAGAGGACTGGATCTCAAGGTGAAACTGTGGGATGTATCCTGATCTCTGTGGAGCAGACACCCAGAGGTGGGTGTCTCCTTTCCTTGGATGCCAGTTGCAAGCCAGTGACAGTCACCATGCCAGGACAGCACGATGTCCCTGTTCCCCTGTGAGAGTCTACACTGAAAGTGGTGAAGGAGCAGGGAAAGTGGAGGGGACACCACCTCCCTCCTGTGCGTGGTGGCCAGGTGAAGGGCTGTGCTGTGGGGCTGGGCATGGGCAGTGGAAAAGGGTCAGGGATGTGGTGGCAGGAGTGGTGGCACACTCTGGGGGGTGTCCCCTCCTTTACACAGAGTCCCCTGCCCATGCTGTGGGGTGGATGGTGCAGCAAGAGGCACGGGGAGGACTCATGGACCCCCACTGCTACGTGGAAACATGGCATCTCTGTGCCCCACTCCTCACATCACTGGGGCACCAGAAGGGGACAGGGACATCCTGCTGCGGGGCTGGAGCAGAGAGCCCTGCCGTGGGGCTACAGGAGGGCAGATATGGAGCGGGGCTGGGGGCACACAGCAAGTGGCTGGGCTGTGGCTCAGGGGCCTCACTGCCCCATTGGCGCTGCAGAAGGAAGTTCCTCAGGCGCATCCGTGCATTCACATCCTACAGGCTCAGCCAGTGCAAGCTCTTACTGCCAGGGCCAAAATCACCTCGATGATAATTCTGGGAGGCTTGGTAGGAGCCGGCCTCTGGCCTTAAAGAGCTGACCAGAAAACATGAGCTCATTCTCCTCTGAGAGTGGTTGGTTTGGGGTGATGGTCTTATGATCTCTGGCAGGGGGCTGCAAGTCCTGGGGTGGGGGTGAGGAGAGGCAGGATGAGGTGGGCTCCTGGGGGGTGGGGGCGAGGGGCAGGGGGGGAGTAGGCAGGCAAGGGAACCAAGCCAGATAAGATGTGATCCATACAGCGCAGCTGGGAGCAAAGGGGCTGGCAGGACCAGGAAGGGCACCCAGCTGTGGGTGGCAGCCTGGAGGATGGGGATGAGCAAGGGAGGACCACGCCTGTACCCAATGCACCCCTGGACTTGGGGTTTTGGGGAGTCAGCTGAAGGGTGTGCTCAGCCTTGCAGCTCCCTCTGGATGCTGAGGAATGACCCAGCACACATCTAGGAAGAGCTGGCCTTTGCTGTGGTCAGGATGACATGCACAGCCTGCTTGCAGGACTGCGTGGCACAGGGCTCTCTGAAGCAAAAGTGTTTGCAGAGTCTTGAAGTCAGCATGTTGCCACCGGCCAGCCTCCCCTGGGCTCTCCCAGCATGCTGCTCCCAGCACCCAGCTGTGCCCCCCCCCCCCATGGAGTTGAGCCCTCTCCCCACCTTCCCCAGGCATCCACCACAGCTGTCAGATGTGTCCAGGGACATTGCTGGCTCTGGCATCTTAAACAGGACCACTGTTTCCCCACCAACCCCTGGAGGTGAAAACACTTGGATTTATTCTTTCCACCAAGGGATTTATGTCCCTGGCAAAGGTGACATTCAATTGATGGTGCCAGCCTGCACTTGCAAATGTCCAAGCACTTTGGGTTATTCCTTGAGCCCCACGGAGGGGTGCATGCAATATTCCTCCTTCAGCCCAAGCCACGACAGCATGTGGCTTGTCCTGCATGGCATGGATGAAGCCCTCACACCATACCCTGGTGCAAACAGCATGAGGAGCCCAACCTCCTAGGCCAAGAAGGAGCTTTGCAAGAGCAGATACTGCCTGAGGTCTCCTTCAGCATCTGCTTGTGTACCCTATTCAGAGTAGCTGTCTCCTACTACCATCATTCCTGGTTGTGTCTAGAGGGTGTTAGGGCTCTGAGGGTACTAATAGGCCTTAATTGCCCTGATCAGCCTCACATGGGCCCCATCCACACCCCTGCTGATGGCCCAGGAGCACCATTCAAGCTCAGTCCTGGGTATTCAGAGCTTTCCTGTGTAGTCTTGTAGGTGTGTTTGTGTTCTGCCCTCTCTTCTAGATGGATCCTGGACCTGTGTTGTAGACAGCTTGTCTCCAGCCCTGTCTCCTGGATGGACCTCAGCACCATGCTGTAGGTATCCTGTCTCTTGGATGGATCCCTTGGGTCTATGTTGTAGCCACGTCTCAATCCCTGTCTCCTTTTGCTCTTGATGGAACTCCTTGGATGCACTCCAGACCTAGTTCATTACTTATGTCATGTTCCCACTGTGCCAGGGAAGTGATGACTGCTCAAGACGGGTGTTCTCCCATGCTTGCTAGAAGAGCGTGAAACCCAAAGATTAGGACTGAGAAGCATTCATTGCTCATAGGGTGATCACAAAGTGCATCTGGGAGAGGCATGAGTGATCCCAAATTATGCTGAGGAAGATCTTCCAGCAGATACAGGAGCGTTAATGCTATTATGCCTGACCTTGACACCTCTGTGAAGCAGGGCACAGCCTAATTAAGGATGCACAGGGATGACGGTGTTGAGAGAGGCTGCTGGGATGAGACATGGTGGGGAATGTGTCTGAGCAATGGAAACCAGAGCCTAGCTTCTTCAACCTGGTGAGCCTCCGGCTGGGGAGGCTGTGATGGCATGACCACTGAACTGACCAAAAACTGAGCCACCCTGTGCAGTAAGACTGAGTCCCCTGAAGGAGTTGTAGAGATGACAAGGCCAGACTGTCCTCAGAGGTGCACAGCAAAAGAAAAAGAAGTAATGGAAACAAGCTGTGACAAAAACCAGCTGCTATTGGACATAAAGATGATGGTTCCCATCCTGAGAATGATGCAGGAGGACAGAGACCACATGGCATTGGCAGCAGGTGGAAGGGGCAGTGGAGTGACAGCCATGAAAACTGGTTTTAGAGGGAGAGAAGGTAGTGTGGATGAAAGCTGCATGAGCACATGGCTGGTCTTGGCACAGGAAGAAACAAATGAATGGCCATGAATAATCTGATGTGGAAAAGGAAGTCTATAATCCTCTGTTGTCCTGGAGATTTTCCTTAGGGAAATGTCCAGGCAAGAGAAGAGTTGGCACTTGTAAACTTTGCCAAGCAGTGAGATGGTGTGGGGCTCCGGACCACCATGGAGTTGGCTTTGAAGTAGTGGACTCACTGGCGATGATGAGACCCTCTCCTGAGGTGCTGGCCATACCCCTCCTCATGCAGCCCAGCCTGTGGCTGTCTCACTTGCAAGAGGAGTCCAGTGCTGACCCATATTCATGACTGCAACTTGGCCTTTCTATTTACAGATCTGCTACATGGATGTCTCTGCCCACCCCTGTCCAGAGGGTGGCACAGTGTCCTAGCTGTGGAGGGGACATCATCCCTTCAGACACATTTCCCATCCACCTCTCAGCTTTGAGGAGCTCCATAGGCAGAGCTCTTTGCAGTGCCCCCCACACCCCCGAGGTTGTTTCATTTCATGCATCCACTCCTAGTGCATTTTGTGCAGGAGGGGTCCAGCTCTCCCACCAGCACCCCATCATTCCCCCTGTCCATATCCTGCCTATGCAGTCTTGTTTCCATGACCACAGGCTGCACTGAACATTCCTGGGGGTGGTGGGTCTTGTGAACATGTTCAAAGTCCTGCTTCTGGAGGATGTCTCAGCCTGGAACACCCCCTCCTGCCATGGGCCACTTTTCTTCAAAGCTCTGAGCGGCACAATGGTCACCAGCTCCATGTGTTGTTCTGGGGAGGGTCCTGGGGCACCATCCCAAGCTCCAGAGCTGGATGTTGTTTGCCTGATATCCACCTGGAGCTGGCAGATGAGCTAGGGTGGACATGGAGGGGAGGGATGGGCCAAGCCCCTTGGGTGCTCTTTGCCTGTGATTTTCTGGCTTTATGGGCTGCATCTGCAAAGCTGGCATCTCTTCGCAGGGCTGGAAGCAGCTGCTCACAGATGGCTGGGCCAGGCTGACCCTGTGCTTCAACTGGGCTGCTGGTCACCCAGATGCTGACAGTCTGCAAACT
This sequence comes from Haliaeetus leucocephalus, assembly GCF_000737465.1. Classification (NCBI taxonomy): domain Eukaryota; kingdom Metazoa; phylum Chordata; class Aves; order Accipitriformes; family Accipitridae; genus Haliaeetus; species Haliaeetus leucocephalus. Next base: position 2,346,549 of record NW_010972572.1, on the reverse strand, counting down.
CTCGGTGGGCTGTGATATGGCTACTCCCTTGCTCCCAGGACAGGCTATGCTTAGGTGCAGAGAGGAGGTGTCCTTGCAGCAGGAACTGAAGCCCTGTGAGTAGCAACCTGCAAGATCTGGTGAGCCTCTGTGCCTGGCTGACTCAGGGTCTCTGAACTCCCCCCCTGCCCATGCATCCTCCTTCCTTGCAGCACAGCCAGGGATGGGGTGGGATCAGCCTCCTGCGATGCAATGCTCTTCTCCCTTCCACCATCCTGCACTTGTCATGGTGCCTCCCTGCTTTGGCCCCCTCCAGCCAGCTCTGCTTGCCAGTGTGGGCTCTCCAGGGTGGCAGCACCCGTGGAGGCCCTATCTTCTTGCACGGGGTGTTGATCTGCCTCTGCTCCTCGTCTGGAGGACAGAGCAGACTGTATCAGGGCAGGACTTTGTCCACAACCTTGTGGACAACAACAGGGATGTTGTGTTGTCCACAACATCTCAGACCTGGCAAGCTTCACCCTGACTCCTGTGGTGGGCAATGTTCCCAGCTTGGTGCTCAGGGCTCGCTATCAGCCCGGGAGGTTTTTGGGGCTTCAGGCTTCCTAAGGGGTTGAAGGAGGCAGACAGGGATGTTGGTGGTGAAAAGACCCACCATGGTAGGGTAATGTTGATGGATCAGATGAAGTGAAGGGCAGTGGGCTGATGACTCCACAACCATGCCTGTGGATCTTGGCCCCCTGAACCCTCCAGGCAGCAGAAGACAGGGTGACCCTAACCAATGGGTCTCATGTCAGCAGTCCTATACTGGGGAGGTGAGCAGAGCTTGGACGATGATTGAGAAAAAAGCTTTTGGCAGCCCTTCTGCAGCCAGAACAATGGCTGACATCATGTTTTATTTAAGAGGGAGAAAAAATAAAAATTGCGACCAGAAGGACTGCGGCCTTGTAGCCCTGGGAGAGATGGAGTTTATTTTTCCTGCCTGCTGGTTCCTCTCGCGCTCCCCCGGCCCTGGCCCTGGCCGTGGCACAGCACATTCCTTTGCCGTGATCTCCTCCCTCCCATGCAACAGCACATTCCTCCTGCGCTGGCTGCTCCCTTCTGCTGTGACCATGTTGTAGCCCTGCTCTGGCCACAATGACATGGCTGGGGTAGAGGGGACGGTGACCACCTCTCCTTGTGCTTGTGCACAGCTGGAAGCTCTCTGCTTTCCACCATCACTGGAGCTCAGGGTCAGCCATGGTGCATGTGGCTGTGCACTGTCTTGCTTGTAGTCTGGGTCCAGCTCCACCTCATACACAGGTGCCTGTCCTGATGTTGACCTCTCAATCCCTGGAGAGGTGAGTGTCCTGGAGTGATGGGTTGAGCCTCACCATCTGCATGGTTCCCTCTGCTGTTGTGGCCCACGGTGCTTGCCTCTGTGGCAGGTGCATTGGACTGGGGTGGTCCCAGCAGCATGGGTCAACATTCCAGGTGGGGACTCCTGTGCACCCCAGCCCGATGGGACCAGGGGAGTGTGGGGTGCTAAGCATGGCTTGCTGTCTTCCCATGCTGGGTGGAGCAAGACCAGCCTGGGCTTGGGGTCATCCCCTATTGGGATCTCAAACAGGCAGGAGCACAGGAAGGTGCCTGCCAAGTTTTGTGAGCAGTGGGGAGATGAGCTAATGCCTCTCAGGGCTGAGTTCACAGGGCTGTCAGCAGCTCCCAGTGCAGGGGCCACCCCAGGCAGAGCAGGTCACCCAAGAGGGTCTGGCTAGATGTGGGTGCTGCAACAGATTACTCTGGGGTTGTGCTCCCCTCCCAGTCAGTGCTGGTGTAGGGTCGAGAAGGCCAGGCTGTGGGTGCTGGTACACGTGTGCCAGACCAGTTCTTCCTGTGCATCAAGCACACCCGGCCCTTGCACTCCTGCTGGCCTCACTGCTTTTGCTGGCAATACACTGCTGTGTCCCTGTCCCTTCCTGACACACTGCTGTGAGCCCAGACACAGGCCTGGCTGCTTGTCTTGTAGCATTTTCCCAGTGCAGTCAGACAAAATGAGCTGTTACCTTATCCCAGGACATGGCCCTGTGCTCACCCCAAAGCCCTTTCCCAGGACTTTGCCCTATACTCAACCATAGAGGTGACCAGCCATGTCCCCATGCAGCCCACCGGGATGTCTGAGAGGTGGGAAAGTTCCTTCCTCTTGTTATTTTCACCTGTACCAGCTCTGCCTTGTTCCTGCTCATGCTGGGGGATGCAAAGGAGAGAGCTGGGGGTCTCTGGTGCAAGGTTAGGGGGGGCATTGCAGAGCTCTGGGTAAGGCTGTGGGGTCTGGGCTAGACTGCAAGGGGCTGAACGGGGCCACATGTGCCCCATCTCCTGCCAGGCTGGGATAACCCAGGGTTAACCAGCAAGGCGGCTGGGAACTGCCACATGCCAAGAATGTTTCCAGGCTGGGGAAGGGCTGGACATGAATCACTCGCTCCCTCTGCCAGATGCTGCGTGCAGGCTGGGCTCCACTGTGCTGTGCCATGGCACGTCCTGCAGCTAGCCTGGGGACCCCTGGGCAGACAAGAGGTCTGCCAGCTCCATCAGCATCACCTGCCCAGGTGGCTCCAGCCTGACTTTGTGGCTCCCGGGGAGTCCCAGCTGGACCTGGGACCCAGCACCCACCTCTCTGCTTCAGGCACTGCTTGCCGGGGAAGCCCACATGCAGACGTAGGTTGCAGCCACGGGACACGCTCCTCCCACGCTGCTTCAGCTCTTTTTCTCTACTACTTGCATCTGTACTCCCAAGCTTCTGGAGATCTCCCACTTTTGCTGATTGGTACCATGACACTGCTAAGCCCAGTGCTGGCTCTCCTGCTGCTCATCTTGCTGCCTGCCCCAGCCCCAGCACCCATCAGCGTGGGGGTTTGCTCTCCCTTCACCTCTGACTGACACCAGCCTGGTCCTGCTGTGACCCCAGGGAATCCCAGCAGCTTGGGAGATGGGGACCTGCAGACTTCCACAGCCAACAGGCTCCTGGATAGCCAGTGCTGGGGAAAGGTTTTGCACCCTGGGGTGCTCCTGTCCATGCCTGGCACTGCTGGTCTCCTGTGCTGGCTGCCCAGCAAGGTGGGTGGCTGGTCCCATTACAGGCTTCAAAGATGCCCATACCCCTTAATGCATCCTATATCCAAAACAGCCCTGTAGCTTTAAGAAGGCAGGCAGTCCCATGCCTGCTGAAGACCAATTGACAGTGTTGGGGGAGCCAGACTGTCCCCACAGCCTCTGTCCTGGGCCCTGAGCAGCAGCCAGTGCTGCAGACAGAGCTTCTCCTTCCTGTGTCCCCTTGCCTTTCCTGAGGCTGCAGGAAGAGTAGGCAGAGCTTGCTTTGCAGCAGGGACGTGGTGCCTGCCTGGCTCTGGCCAGCAGGGACACTGGTTGGCATTAGCTGATGGTCCTGGAGCAGTTGGCTGCAGACTCCAGCTGGTGGCACGGGCTTCAGCTGGGCCACATAAACTCTGTCCATCATTTCTATTTCAAAGTATGCGTACCAACAGGGATCTGGAGAAATGCCACTGTCTTGTGGACATCAGCCGTGTTTCAGCAGCATGGCTCTGGGGAGGAGGTTGAACCTGGTGGCTTGGAGAGGTCTCACTTAGTGACAGACGCTCTCATTGCATGTGACAGGCAAGGGGACAGTGGCTGTTTGGCCCTCCACCTGGTGTTATTGCAAGGCTCTGGGTGGCATAATGGCCTGAAAGGACACAGAAGGATGATTGTGGCTCCATTTCCTGGCTGAACGGGAGAAACTGGGAATGGCTGCCTGAGGTGTGAGGATGCTGCAGCCACTTCTGTGAGCCTCACATGGGGTGAGGCACCTGCAGCAGAGGACCCAGGCTGGGCAAAGAGAATAAATGAAGTGCTTCTGAGGGATCTGCCCTCTCTGCTGCAGCCTGAGCCCTCCCCAAATGGTTCGTACTACCTATACACACCAGGAGGTTTTGCAGGAGCAGGGAGTGCTGGCCAATGTGGGACTCCATGAGCTTTTGCCCTTGAGAGCCTTCAGGGAGCTAATCTGCCAGGATGATTCATGCTCCCTGTGGTTTGGAAGCAGTTGCAATGCAGGTTGGAAAATTTCACGCTTGCAGTTTGCATGTGATGCAGCGCTTGGCCCCGCATGCCCCTCGTTAACATGTTTTACTCCCCACCTTCCTGAGGCAGGGCGAGGGGTCTCTCCTCCCTGTGGGCAGGTTGGGGTCTCATGCTGCACACATCAGTTCACTGGCACCAGCCCAGAGGTGTTGCCCCTTCTCCTTACCCCCTACCATTTCCATGTGGCCTCCTGGGTTTATCCTGCAGATAAACTTGCAGATCCTTCAGAACAACAATGGGAGGGGATTAGGGACAAGAAAGAGGCTACCTTGGGCTTCTTGGCAACCAGAAGTCCCCCAGCATGGTTCCTGCAGCTCCTGGTGCACAGATATCTCTAATTCACCTGCTCGCCATGCACAGCAAGGCAGCAAGGGGCTCTGAGCACCAGACCAGTCTCGGGGACATCTGTGAGGCAGTGCCTGAATGAAGGGAGCAGGAAAAACACAGGGAAGAAGGGCTGCTGCTGCCCGGCATCAGGTTGTTCTCAGCAGCATGCTGAACTGCACAGGGCTAATGTCATGCTAATACCTTTAATTCAGAACATTTCCATTTTCATTTGGAAATAAAAAAGAGGTTTCCAAATTTGCTTCGGCCTTGCTGAAGCTAGCTGGAAATGCTCTCCTCACAAGCGGTGCCAGGGAGAGGGTCCCTGCCCGGGGATGCCAGGATGCTTCCCACTGGAAGCAATGTCACATCACTCACTGCAACAAGAGCAAAACTACACCGTGTTGCTGCAGCAAGATGCATATTCAAAGCATTGTGCAACCACAACAATTGGCCCTATTTACTGCGCCTGGTGACCTCACTCCAAGGTTTCTGGCAAACAACGTAATCTCTAGGACAGTATTTTTCCCTTGCTTTCCTAACACTTTCCAAACAAGCTCATCTGAAAGCATTGACTCAAGGGTTTCAAGAAGCTGTACTGAGCATAAAGACATGTGTCTAGAGACTGGTGCCTGTGGACTCATCGGCTCATGGACTTAAGAAATAAACAATAAATGAAGCAGACCTCTAAACATCTGGCGGAAAGTAGGAGCATGTTCCACAATCTGAGTGTCTGAAGGATAAGTGGGGCTGGACCAAGTCACAGCTCCTTTCTTGTCCGTGTTGCGAACAGGGCAAGCGTGATATTTACGGGCTTCAATGATGCTGTGACTACAGCATCTTGGCACTTCTCTTTCACCAGCTTCTAGGGAAACAGCAACACATGTGTGAAAGACATGCTGCTGGGGCACAACATTCCAGGTCCAAATGGCAGCAGAGATGGGGAGGGAGAAGCTCTGGGGACAAACTGAGCAAATGTGATCAGGCAGGGCATGCTGTGCTGGGAGATGAAGAGAAGCTGTGAGTTGGCTTGCTTGCCTGGCACTATTGCTGGGGGAGACTTCCCTAGAGGTGGGTATATAATACGTGGGCCTGACCAGGAGCAAGTAATGGAAGCTGAAGTGAGTTTCTCAGTGCTCAGCCACATAGCTAGGTCCTGCACTTTCCTTGTTTTCATGGGTCTAGCCAAAGCAAAAAAAAAACCAACAAAAAAAATCAGGACCTTGAGGATCATATAGCCAAGGAGCAGGACTTGGAGTGTAGCATGGAAATACATAAGCCAGTGGGTCTGGTGATCCCTGCCTCAGAGTTAAGTGTGTGAGTGGTCACACTGATTTCACTTAGGGAGGAGTGTGCACTTAAGTGCTTTGCTGGATGAAGGCCTAGGAGATGGGAGGGCTGAACTCCAAGTGGAGCTGGGCAGGAAAGAGCCTACGCACTTTGCTGCAATGGTTGGGTTTTCCAGCCTGGAGGCAGACAAGCAGGGCAGGCAGAGCGTGGAAATCCTGCCTTGGAGCCCCACGCAGGGCAGGGGCTGGAGCCAGCATCTCGGACAGCCCAGCTGGTGGTTTCCAGCACGCCTGGGATGGGGTGGTGAGCTCTGGGGTGCTGTGCTGTTACCCAGGAGGCACAAATATGGTCAGGCAGGTCAGGCATTTCTCCATCCTGAGAAATTTCTCCTTCCAGAAGTTCCAGCAAACCTGACGTAAGAAGCTGGGCATGGGTGAGTTTTCTGAAAAGACATAGATAAGGATGGCAGAGTGATGCAGAAACTGTGCCTACCTGCGGAAGAGCAGGGACAGTCCTACTGAGGACAGCATGAGGAGGAATGAGAGAGTATGACTCAGGAGAACCACAGTTAGCCAGGACGCTGGGGGAAAGACCCCAGCAAGGAGACTGATGTCCAGATGGTCTTGATGTGTGGCCATGGTTAGGTCCCTGCCTCTGTAAGTGCCTGTACTGTGCAGCTGGGAAGCTGTGGTTGCCCTTGGCCTTTGGCTGTGGCACTGACCCATGCTCAGCAGTGGACATCTCCAGGTGACCATGGTCTTGAGGCAGCCCTGGGAGCTGAGCAAGTGGAAAGTAGTAGTAGAAGGATGCACCACTGGCCTGGGGAAGGGACAATGTGGATTGAGTGAGGGTGAAAGGAGATGATCTGGTGTTTGCTGAGGCATGGCCAGGCCATCCTCGGGTGCTTTGGAGGTCACCCGATCCCTGCGCCCAGAGTGCTTCTTGGAGATTCAGAAGATGCACCTGGAGTAACGCCCCTTCCTTGCAATCCCAGATCTGGGGCAGGGGTCTCACATCCCTCCCACAACCACAGGGGAACAAGGGCAGACACTGCTGTGAACCTGTTCTGGCAAGAGCGCCAGCCCCTTCCCCTTGCCCCCCTACCCAGATTCCACCAGACCTCCAGCTGCCCCAAGGCCTTGGACCCTGGCTGTTTCCCCCATAGCACCACCATGCCAGGCAGGAGATGCCACGGGTGGCTCAGCCCTGTGCCTGCATCTCCCTGGGGGTTTAGGGAGTATGGCACCATGCAATCCTCCTCCCGAACCACAGCTTTGCTCATGAGGGCCAGGAGAGGCCAACCCACTGCTACCGCCGAGGCTGGGGACAGGCAGGCCACGCAGCACGCCCGTTTGTTGGGCTGTGCCCAGCAGCATCACCGTGCTCAGCGGTGGGTGCTCCCGGTAGGGGTGGCCACGGTTGTCGCTGCTGAAGTGCAGCGAGTGCCCGAGACCATGGAGAGCTCCTGCACGAGAGGTCCGCGAGCTCCTGAGACCTCTTCAGGAGGGACGTTGCCCATGCGGAGCTGGACAACAGCTCTGCTGACCCATCCACCAGTGCCTTGGTGGGTGCTGGGGCGGCCATTCCCTGGACATCCAAGCGGCCAAGGGATGCTTGTGTGTACGGAGGGGAAGGAACAGCTTCCTTGCAGCTGGGACTTGGCAGCGGTGTCATCTCGTGCATGGTGATGATACTCAGATATCATCTCTGGTGATTTACGGCTGGAGCACGCAAGCACTGGTTTGGGAAGATCCTCATAAATAGCTCCAGAGGGCCTGCTGGATAATGGAAAATCCAGGGATCATCCCTCACCGCGGCTCTGTGCAGTATCTGGTGGTTAACCCTGCAGTGACAGCTGAGAGGGGCACACTGCTCTTGCTCCAACACTTCCCTATGGGAGTCAGGCCCTTTGGGCCCCCCCACACCAGGCAGGAAGCCATCGGCCACCCCACACTGTGACAGGGAGGACAACATCGTGCCATGCCAGGAGGCAGACCACATGCCACTGTGCCATGGCAGGGTGATGCAGCTGTGCCAGACAGCGCACCATAGGTCCACCACACCGAGCTCCAGTGGTCATGCCGTGCTGTGTTGCGTTTCTCATGCTGCTCTGCTTGGGCACTGCCACATGTCCCCCCTCTTTCCAGCCCCCTCTTGTATCCCATGCAGATTTTGCAGTGTTGGTGTGGAGCAATTTTTGTCTGGAGGCTCTGCCACCTGTTAGCAAAACTCATTGGAGCGTGGGCTTTCCCTCTAAAGCCAGTCATTGCATTTGCCCTGTTATGTCCTTCGTGACAGTTTTCTGCTCCAAAGCTCACCTCCTGCTCCCTCCTGCCACTGGGGAAGGCTCACCCTTTGCAGGACTTGCACAGGACCTTGGGAGGTCTCCCCACCAACCTCCCTGCACGTTCACAGCTGAGCCACCTCCACAGGCTGGCCCCATCCCTGCACACCCTGGACAGGACCCATCCAGGTGTTCACAGCCTAGACACGGGCACTGGATCTTCACCTGAGTTCCCATTCATGCTGATGAACTCTGGAGAGATGCTACTACAGCTAAGCCAGAGCAAAAAAGGGAAACCGAGGTCCCACAGTAATGGAGCAACCTACAGCCTTCCCCGCAGCCCCTCACAGCAGCACTGCTCATCCCTCAGCACAGCACTCCTCCCAGATGTCCCCCCTTCCCAGCATGGACCTGGGGCTGGTGGACACTGTCTGGGCTCTGCTGTGAGGAAGAGGAAGCATGGGGAGGGGGCACATGGCACATCTCCTCTCTGAGAAGGTGTATCCAGTGCCCCCTGGGCAGGTGCCCAGGCAGCTGGACTGGGCTTGACGGCGTCGGCTCTGGTGCTTGGGGAGGAACAGATGGGATCCATTAGCAGAGATTATTTAGATATCTCCAAAGGGTTCCATCACAACCCATTAAATTTAAACAAGTAGACATAATGAGGGCTTAACACGGCCGTCTCGGCAACACGCCTGGCACAGCTCGGCACCGGTGGAGCCACTTAAGGACAGTGGCGTGGACACAGAGCCCCTTCAGACCCCGGGTTCTCAGCACGTCTGGACAGCAGTGAGCAGCCGTCCCCAGCCCTGGGGTGCATGCCTTGTCCGGTCCCCCGATGTGCACCTCCACTCCCATGCAGCTCGGGTGCCTGGCAGCCCTCAGGATGGGGGGACGTTGGCTCTGGATGTAATTTTCTGCCCCAGCCTCCACCCTTCCTCCCCTCTGGCATTGCTCTTCTGCACAGAAATGGGAGGACACTGCTGTCCCAGTGCTCTGGCACTGATCTTGCTCTTGGCCCCATACTGGGCTAACATATGCAGGGTGTGTATGGTCCCTGCACTGAACCTGGGAGCTGCCAGCCACCCTGATAGCTCAGCCTCTGGCTCACCCAGGCTGCCTCTCAGAAACACAGCAGGTGGACAGGATCCCTCCACCCTCCGCCACGGCCCATGAGACCCCCCATCGCCGCCCCAACAAGCCCAGACGTCTCTGACTGGTGGGGGGAGGACTCTGCAGCCAGGAAAGACAGCTCCCTCGGGCATCTCGCCACACGGTGCCATTTCACAATGCCTCTAGCCCAGCAGGGTGGCTGGAGTGTGCCCCGCTCCTGCTGGGCTTCCCAGCAGAGCCAGGACAGTGCTGCAGCACGCCAAGCCCTCGCAGCCCCGGTGCTGCTCAGCTGCATCCTCGCCAGGTTCCCACTGCCACTGTCCCTGTTTAAGGGACTAATTTTTGTCACTCATTGCTTTCTTACAGCATGCCCTGTGCTCTGGGAATGCCGACCTCAGAGGGAGGTCTTCCATGGCAGAGAGGGCTCATTGCCCTCTTTTGTGGAGGGTTTGGAGACCAGGCTCTCCCAGGAGATGGAAGGAGGGCAGGACATTCCCTGGAGATCTCTGCAGAGGAGTGGACTTTTCTTCATTAACAATTGCCCTGCACTGGATCTTAGAGCAGCCTTTAATCTAACAGCAGTTAGCAAACATTAGAGGGAAAAGGCGGGGGGCGGGGGTTGGATGGAGATCCACCATGCCACCATGCCAATTTCCAATGGGTGATGTATCCCTTGAACCAGGATGCTGCAGGATCTGGGGCATGTTCGGTCCATCCTCCTGGCTGTCCTACTCCCAGGCATGCTGCGAAAAGTCCAGGGCTACCCTGACCCATGAGGACTACAGATCATGTCTCTCAGGTGTCTCAGGGAGCCATCTCCACAGCATCCTGCCCAGTTCTTCCCATTTACAGTGTCTGCAAAGCCTGGGGTAGCTGTCTCCCACCAGCATGTGCCTTCTGCTGGCTTTCCCTGTGGGGTTCGTGAGGCTCACCAGGTTTCAGCTGCAGTCATTTTGTAACCAGATCATCTGTTTCTCAGCCTCTGTGGGTGATGGCTGCAGTTTTGAGGCAGTTCTCCAGGAATTTAGCAACACTGAATGGGATCTGGATGGGATGGCTCAGGTATCTGAAGGTATGTCAAGCCTCTACTCAAGTGTTTGACAGTGTTTTCCATGACCTCATTAGGCTGTGGATCATTAGGCTGGTCTCTACAGAAACTCGAACTCCTAACAGGGAATTATGGTTCATTATTTGTTGCCAGCACAGTAGGTATGTCATGTCTAGCGAGTGCAGCTTTTATATACACCATCACATGACTGGGCGTCGTAGTCTCTAATAATGCTATTTCTGGATTGCAGTAATGATAATTGAGAACTAGTGTGTCATTAATTATACAAAAGACTTGATGCCAGCACTGGATTGTGTCTCTGATTTCCGAAACTACTGTCCTCATTAGTTTTGTTTGACAGCTTCTAGCATTTGATGTCTTGCATTATTTGATGTTTTATTCTACAGCCACAGTGAACCCAGGCCAGTGGGTCCCTGGACATGCCTGTCCTTCTCGAGGCTCATCCTGCTTTCAAGCAGAGAAAGCCTGGGATCTCTGCAAGAACTCCTGCCTGTAAGTGCTCTCCTCCCACGCTGCCATACACGTGCTGCCAGGACATGGAACGTTAACAGGTTGGCGTTTCACCTCATGCATGGTCTCTGCTGCAACAGGACATCTCTGCCCACGCCAGGGAATGTGTCCTCCATGTCTACAGTTCCCTTCTCCCTCACTTCTTACAGCTCTGAAGACAGGCTCAGCCAGCACAGCATCTTTCCCAGGTTTCTGTCTTAGCCTGGAAGGACAGGCTGTGCCCTCTGGCTAGTTTAAGGAGCCCAAATCTTGAAGCTCCCAGCGTGGCTGCAGGTGGAGGGGGTGGGAAGGATGGCTGTGCCGCTGTGCACAGATCCCTGGCCTTCTTGCAGGGGTGCACCCCAGAACCGTGCTGGGGACCTGTCCCCAGTGAGTGTCATTGTCCATTTTTGTACATTTCCCAATGGGAATGAGCTGAATTTGGTCTGGGATTAGCCAGCTGGTTCAGAAAGCATTGCTGGCTTAGACTGGTGCACGGGTGGGAGACCAAGCGATGCCACATGCATGAATGCTGGGGCAGCAGGCATGGTCTGTGTGGGCAGCTCAGGCAGCTCCTGGGCTGGCTGAGGCTTAACCTTTGTTCAACCACTTTTTCTCATATGTTATTTCTTTAACCTGGAGTATTTTCCTGCTGTAAGTCCCTCCCAGAGCTTTTCAGGACTCTGGTTCTGTTCTTCTGGCATTTTTCCCTGTAGTATAATACGATCCCTGTGAACTCCACTGCCTTCAGTATCTCAAATATTTGCAGTATCTTTTTGTGAAGTATTTTGGATGCACAGCATAGCCCCAGGGAGTCCCGGGAAGCACCTCCCAGATAAGGCATTAGGAGCACACATGCAGGATGGCTTGGGCTTTGTCCAGGGGAACCAGTGAGGATCCAGATGAAACATCCTACATGAGAACATCTGACCCCTGTCACTTGCTCCAAACCATTTCCCCTGCCAGGCACAGCAGAGCATGCCATTTTCACACCAAATTTAATCACAGACTAAAGAGCCTCTTCTTTTTCTGTGTTGCACAGACCCACTCTGCAGTGCTTTACTATCTAGCGTCTCCCTCCTGCCAGCTGGTTCCTCTGTCAGATCTGCCGGAGTGCCAGAGGGACATTTTTAGCTGCTCTTATGAAAGGACAATGTTATTTTCTAAAATTATATGTTACTGATCATTTCCTAAGCTTCTACAGCCCTGTTCCTCTCCTCCCAAAGAGGACACTGAAGACAGGTCCAGGCATTGCCCCCAACTCTCCTCTCTCCCCAGGGGCCAGCAGGGAGGCTGGGTGCCCAGTGCAGATGTGTGGAGCCCTGCTGGACCCATATGAAGGTCAGCGCGGTCCCACGCTGCCATCTGGCATATTCCCCCCCCCGCCCCCCAACGTTTCCCAAAACAGCCTCCAGCATGATCTTTTCTGTGCTGCCTCTGTCTCTCATGCAGCCACTGCAGGATCACCCCCCACCCCCCATCCAGCTGTGATGTGGTTGTGCTTAACATGATGAGTTTTTTCCAATGAGCTCCTTTCTGCAGCTTTATGAAACCTGCACACCAGGATCTGGCTTACAGGCGAGCAGTTCATCAATGACCAAGGGGATTTTCCAGTCCCTACATGCACCATCACTCCACAGTGCCCACAATAAATCCCCCACTGCGAGATTTTCCTCTCTTCAAGGAGTCCTTGTTTGGGGTCCCTTCCCTTCCCTTCCCTTCCCTTCCCTTCCCTTCCCTTCCCTTCCCTTCCCTTCCCTTCCCTTCCCTTCCCTTCTTCCCCTTTTTTTAAAAAAGATTCAGCCTTATGGCTCTGTCTGGTACAAGCAGAGCAGCTCTATCCCAGAGCGGGGCAGTGCATTTTGGTTTGCACGTGCTGCCAGATACACACAACCCTTCATGCTGCATCCTGCATTTGCTGCACGAACATGCTTCATTGGATGCCTGCAATCCTGCTGCTGCTGCCTGATGTTTGCCAGCCTGCTCTGCTGTGCCATGGCTGTTTTACCTAGGACTGGCAGTGCCACCCAGGTGTGTTCTCCAGGCTGGCAAAATCAGATCGTTTTTGTAAGCATAAGCTAGGATTCCCCAGCTGTCTCTCTCAGCATTGGTTTTGGGGTCCTCATTAATTTCCAGGCTCAATTAGAGACTTGAGTACCCTCCAGTACTCCCTTTGATCACTCAACAGCCTCCAGTTTGCTGTCCATGTCTCTAAAGTTTTGTCCTCTCCAGGCTGCTTCTCCCTCCCTCCTGGCAGCCCAGTGCTCTCTGGATTCTGGCAGTGCTGCCTCAGACTCTTCCCTCTTCCCCTTCCAGCGGAGACAGTCGAACAGCTCTGTGCCTCCATCTCTGTGCCTCCATCTCTGCGCCGTTATCCTGGCAAAGAGACTGGTGAGGAGTCCCAGGAGACCTGTTGGTGCGTGGCTGGAGAGATGGGACTTTCCCCAGAGCCTGCAGTCTCTGCTCTATCTCCAGAGCTCACCTCTCTTTCTACCCACATACAGTATGTGCAGGGGCGATGAGCAGGAGCTTAGAACTACCAGTCCGTAATAAAACACCAAAGCAGCTGAGAAATACCAGTGAGGGGGGTTTAGAGGGAGCTGGCACTTTCTCTGCCCACAGCTGATCCCAACTGTCTGGCCCAAGCCTTGTGCATGGACTCTCCTAGGAGGTCTGTAGCATCAGGGGCACCTCTCTGGGAAGGGACAGTCACCTTTGCTGGGAGGGAAAGCCACCTCTGTACCCAGAGGGCAGAGGAGGTGCCTGCAGCCCCTTCTGGAAAGCCCATCAGGATGCTGGCAGGATCTGCAGGGAAATTTCTGAGCTCTTGCTCGTGGGTTAGCAAGTGCCTAAAAAGTCCAGCTTAAAGATCCGCTTGAAGATTGTCCATGCTCAAGGCTTCCGTCCATCAAAGTCCAAATATTGTATGCACCTCAGTCTTGCTGCGAAACTTTAAGGCCATGGGCTGAAGACAGTGATGGAACTGAACAAGGTGCTTGGAAATCTTAGGCTGTCTTATTGGATGTCTCCTTACAGGCAATGTCATTTCTGAATCAGGGGCCCTCAGCAAACAGCTCTGAGTGCCATGATGTTTGGTGACAACTCTGCAGGTATCCAGTAAAAAATAAGGTCAGGGAAAAAAGTGGTTTCCATTGCGTTTTCTTGGGATATGGACTATGAACTAGAAATAACCGTGCCAATCCTCAGCCAGTTCCATTACTGTGGGCTGGGTCTTTGGTGGCTAGTGATGTCCTCAGAGCGTTGTATGGTGTCCCCATTTCAGATGGATGATCCCAAAGATATCGTCCACCTCTCCAACCTCTCCATCTTTCTGTAACCTATACATAACTAAGCCAGTGCTCCTGTTTTTACTGTGAAGTGCTTTCTCTTACTGTATTGACACAAGTACATGAAGGCACTGCCTTCATGGATTCAGTGCAGTATAATTCAAAATCCTTAGTCCAAGACATCTGTATGCTGTCCCAGTGGGATACCCAGAATCCAACAGTATTAAATTCTGGGCTAGCCATGATCAGGACCACCACTGTTTTGAAACTAGTTTGTGCAACATCTGTCCAGAATAGTTTGAGATTGCATTGAAATACTCTCAAGAGCCCTACAGCTGAGCCTTAAGCAGGAATAAAATGTGCATACCCATGATGTAAGATGAAAGAGAAAGCACTTCTTCTATGGAAGGGAGGTGTGTAATTGCAGAGACGTGAACTGGATCTGGTTTTAATCCCTTTGGACAGATTGAACACTGTCAAGTGCAATTTCTAATCTCAGTCCGGCTCTGCTGCGTCGGAGTATGGCTGAAGGTGTTTTTCAAGTGTTTAGGAGCCTTTCCAAAGACAACAGTATCATCTGGATAACATCAGCCTCCAGGCTGGTTACTGCGAACGGGACGCTCTTTGAAAAGCCCTCAGTGCTGATGCAAGCCCATATGGTGCATGTTTAACCTGGGACGCGTCCATCTGTAATACATGCCATGAGGTTCCTGTGGCTCTCGCGCCCTGGCTCGACCACACTCAGCCTGTAAGCGCAGCGCAGAAGTTCTGTCCCCTCTCCCAAGTCCCACAGGACTTCTCCGACCCATGGCTGTGGCCAGATGTGTTGCAGAGATCTCCTGCTGTGCTGAGTCTCTAGGTGCAGCCTGCACACCTCCAGGTCTCCCCAGCTCTGTGTGCAACGAACCTACCCAGCCTTTGCGCACGTGCAGCCCTGAGCTGGTCTCTGCTGTGTAGCACAGCACCCGCACCCCCAGGAGAGAAGGAGCCCCATGGGTCTGGACTAGCCCTGGGTCAGCACGGGAGTGGGCTCCTCCAGGAATGCCCTTGGTGGAGCCTGGGCTTGAGGGGTGGCAGAGTGTGGATTCAGGGGGTGCAGGGGCGGTGCTCAGTGTAAGCTCAGAGCCCAGGGAAGATCGGCAGTGCTCTCTGCCCGCTTCACCTTTTCAATCTCCAGTTTCAGGCACATGGAGGCTCTCCCTGCCTCTCCCTCCACCTTCATCCCCACAACACCCTAGTGCCAGCCTGGGGTGGATCTCGTCCATCCCCAAGCAGCTGCTCCTCCACAGGCAGCGCTGTTCCTGCCCGTGCCAGTTCTGACAGACACACAGCTGGGAATCTCTGCCCTGGGATGGAGTCAGCAGCCACCCCTTCATCCTCTACCACTGTGGGGGATACCATGCCTCCCGCTGCCTGAAGCAACGGCATGGGGGGGTCAGCATCCTTGAGCTGTGGGGCCAAGGGCTTGATCTGGCTGCAAGTCAAAGTCACACAGTTGATTCTTGCAGGGAAGAGTATCTGCTTCTCTCTAAACAACTCCAAAGGGGCTTTTTCCTCTGTCCCGCTGACACTTCGAAAGTCCTCAAGCTTGGCACAGCTGCGCAGTGGTGCGTTCCTGGGTTTCAGTTTTCCTTTTGCTGCTTCTGTAGCTCTTCCAGAGGTGAAGAGGTTTGGAAAAGCTGCGGGTGGAAATGGAAAAGTGCAATGAATACGGATCCTAGACACTCTTGATTTTTATGGCCATGAGCAGTGGAGGGGAAGAAAAGAAAAATGGGTATATGTTCCTGGCTGGAAACTTCCAAGCTGCAAGTAACAAGGAGGTGTTTGAGGAGATCAGAAAAACCGCCATAGTGGTTTGCAAAGTTGTTTTCTGACTTGCTTTAGCACACAGCCTGTCACTTCAGACAGCTCAGACTCTGGGTCTCGCCAAGAGCAAAGGGGATCAGCTATACGATGCCTGGCATTGACCACGGAGGAGCAGAGTTTTGCTTTCCAACCAAGAATGAGGATTCAAAGCCCTGCATGCTGAGGGAGGTATAGAGAGGGGCTTAGATCAAATGTTCAGACTTCCCTGTACTGTGTTGGGCTGGATATTGGCACAACTGCATCAGTCTGCTGGGACACCAGCAACATTTGGCGCCAGTGCAACAAGCCTCCAGCTAGGATTAACCTCATGTCATCAGAATGTCAACCTGCATTTAGGTACCCAAAATAAATCGTGTCCCTATAAAGCAGCTGAGTGAGAGACAATCTTTGCAGCTTTTCCTCCTGTTTACATTTGTTCTGGTGTCTCTCCTCTACAAGTGTCTGATCCACGTTTGCAGAGGGAGGACAAGCCTTGGAGGAGCACACATGGGCAGCAAATGCTGCAGCTGCACAACGGATGGTCAAGCTACTGTGGAAAGAGATTTCCAGATGCAGATGCCAGCACTGCTGTCCCCGTGGAAGAGTGGAAGGACAGTGCTCTGGAGACTTTGACCTCTCTGCTTTACCCAGGCTGGCTGCACAAAGCTGGGCGGGGACCCCCAGCACCCCTACCTGAATCCCATCAGCCTCAGGAAGGAAGGTTTCACTTGAAGCCTCCTGGAAGCAGCACTGGGAAGGGACCATTGCTGATGGCTGGCCGGGAAGCACCCCTTGCCCCAGACCTGCTCCTGCACCTGGGCAGGGGGACGACTGGCAGCATTGCAGTGCTGGCAGCCACCATCCCCTGCCTCTGAGCAGCACCCAGAGCTCCCTGCACCCATCCTTGTGCCATGGCATCATTGCTGGGAGGGAAATGCTTGGCCATCACCACTGCACCTCGTGTTGCTCCAGCTCCCTCTCCCCGCAGAGGAGATCTGGCTGTATCCAAATCCAGCCACTCGCATGGGCTTGCAGCAGTGACGGGTGGAGGACCTGGATGCAAGGACGTGGCCGCTGCCGTGAAGAACAGCCGAGGCAAGGTTGTTCATGCACCGGCAACTCAGTGGCCTCTGATCGGTTGTTTGAGTCTGGCCTAAAACAAACAGAGTCTGCTTCTGGAGAAATCAAAGCCTGACAACAACTCTTTAGCGGTCTGAAGTCTTCTAAATTCCTTCCTTTCATTTTAATATCTTAATAGAAATTAATTCAATTTTATGAGCAAAACCCTTATATTGCCTTGGTAAAGTTAAGACATTCTGGCTTTTTCCTAACAAAACAAATACTTTTGGCAAAGCAAATGAGTGCTTTTCTGTCTGAGCTCGCACAGGCTCTGCCTGACACAGCCCCTGTCCCCAGGGACTGCAGCTGGATGCCCACTAGCATCATGCTGCCCCTGCTTCTACGAGGCTCTGGATAACCCAGAGCTGTCTCATACAGGCAGCAGGTGTAGAAATGAAGTGCAGAGCGGTTTCATCTTCCCTGGTGCCCACCATGGCCTCTCCATGGCAGT
This sequence comes from Haliaeetus leucocephalus, assembly GCF_000737465.1. Taxonomy (NCBI): domain Eukaryota; kingdom Metazoa; phylum Chordata; class Aves; order Accipitriformes; family Accipitridae; genus Haliaeetus; species Haliaeetus leucocephalus. Next base: position 2,329,183 of record NW_010972572.1, on the reverse strand, counting down.
ACCCGGTGCTGCTCCCATGGCCCAGCTGGGTCTGCATGAGCTGACTCCCCGCCATCGTCCCCAGGGCTGGTGTCTTTGCTTGTTTTCCTTCCAGAATATGGTGCTGAGAGCTAAAAATTTATCTTTACCCCTCTGGCACAGGACCTCTGCTGTATTTGTGTCTTCAGCTCACAGATCAGCCCACTGCTGTTGGGTGATGTTGCATCTGCATGCCCATCCCATTCAGTATCTGGGATTATCTGGTGGTGGTGGGACTGGGTTGTCTGCAAACGAAGGTGACACTGAGTGGCTGCCAAGTGTCCCTGGGGACAGATCAGCTCTGCTGGGAACTCTTGGCCAGGTGGGACACCCTGGGCAGTCCTGGTCTGGTGTCCCAGACTTGTCCCCACCCAAGCTGCCTGTGGGGCACAAGTCTCTCAGGGCTCCCCAGGAGGTGGGGGCTCTGCAAACAGGAGTGCAGACAGACCTCAGGGGCTGAGAAAAAGGATGGCAAAACACAAGAGAAAACATATCCCCTGCTGTGGCTGTTTCTCCTAATGAAGAGCAGGGCTTTGCCCGAGCCTGAGGGCATGGAGGAAGGGCTGAGCAAAACTCCACTGGGGAAGCGCTCTCCATGCCGCAGAGCTGTCCCAGTGCAGGAAGCCGGGGGTCAAGCTGACAATTTTAGTGAGCTCTGGGGGCAAAGACCTGCTGGCTGTTGCTCCTCGGAGCCACTTTTCTTAGAAAGCGGACAGTGATCCAGATGGGCACCATCCGAGGAGAGCTGCTGAGGTCTCTGGCTGGGAGTGGGGTGGGGGAGAGAGATGTGCTGCCAGTCCGGGGAGGTCTGGTGGGTCTAGCAATTGTTCAAGCTCTGCACTGCTGCCTCCGGCCAACACTCGGGCTCTTCGGAAAGTATTTCTGAATGATTCCCAGCCATCATTACCATTTTGTTCTGTTTAAATTTTTCCTCCAAGACAATCTCGCTCGTAATTGTTCTCAGATTTAGGAAACTGGCTCTTCCTGAAACCCAGAAAACATCGTTGCTTGTTGGGACAGTATCCCTCTCGCTCACAGTGAGCTCCCTTGAACCATGTTTGTGCCTCAGGCAACTGCAGCATCTCAGGCCAGATGACAGTGACCTCGTTTTTGCTGTCAGAGTGAAGTCCATGCTACCACCACCCCATGCTGGGCAGAAACATTTTGGCTTCAGAAATCAGCTCTGTCTTTTGGAGAGCCACAGGCATTTCATGGTGGCGGGGAGACCCCCCAGTGCACTTCTGAGCATCTGCGGCATGAGGGTGCTCCTGCTGGTGCTTTGGAGCTGTCTATCCCTCTCCCCAGGGACAAAAAGACCTCTGCTGTGTGGCTTCCCCGGCAGGAGAGTGATGCAGCAGCATGCAATACCCTGAGCCTTTAGCAGACCTAAACTGAGCTTCCCAGTCTCTGATTACATCAGGAACAGCTTTCCTTTAAAAATGCATCCTGCCAGTATCCGGCTAGAGGATCTGGGCTTAAAAAGCTGATAAATGCACTGCCTAAGCCCTGAGGGGCGTGTTACCGCTGCCCTTGGTCTCCTCTTCACCACGCTAAACCAGACCAGGTCCCTGCTCCTCCCTTCGTGGCTCCCATGCTCCAGGACGGGGACTGCTGCGAGGGGAGATCGGACCAGAGGCATCAGTCTCCTTCCAGCCAACACTTGCCACTGGATACTGGGAATCGGTCCCCCACTGTTGGGAGCCCAGTGTCTGCATTAGTGACTGGGAGCTAGACCTCCTCCCTCAGTCCGTCTCCAAGGCACGACAGAGAGATGCCCGCTCTCCCTTTGAGCCTCCAGAACGGCCTGATCCAGGAGGCTGCCCACGCTCTCCTGCAGTGCCGCAGAGACCTGCTCATTGCATCTGGCTGGGGTTGCTGCCAGGATTTGTCCATCTGCCCTTCATTTGGCAAAGTATATGGGAAAGAGCTGCATGGAAATAGAGTGAGGTGGGGAAATGGGGACAGAGGTTGGACTGTTGGATGAGGAGGAACTGAACAAGGGAGGGCAGCAAGAGAGTGTGCTGATAGATGAGCTTGAAGGCAGATGCTGGAGCTGGTCCTGAGACTATGGCCTTGCTAATGAAATTTGCTGGGCTGCCAAATGGGAAAGCATCACAGGCACAGAGAAGGAGCAAAATAGCCTTCTGGAAAGGCTGGGCTGGGAGAAATGTTAGGGCAAGTTCAGGAGTCTGCACCCCCAAAAGTGTCCATGAAAGTCGAAACAGAAATGGAATAGCAGTCTGGGAACACAGGAGCCACCAGTGTGGCCCTGGAAAGGACAAACCCTGTTGGAAAGGTGCTTGCAGTGGGGACTGGCTCGTACCCATGCCATTGAGCGGACACTGCTGAGAGCTGCCCCAGTCCCAGCTCTGCTCACCCACAGGCAAGAAGAAGGGCTCAGCACAGGAAGAGGTGGGATGGGCGGGTGGAAGGGGAGCTGGTTTTACAAGAGGAGCCTGAAAGTGCTTGGCTTGTTTAGTCTAGGAAAATGAAGGCTGGGAGAGCATTGGTCTATAAATACATCTGGGAGTAAACAGCAGGAGGGATAAGAGCTATTTAGGCTAGAGGACAGTGCTGGCAGAGAAGCAGATGGCTATCAGCTGGCCGTGAACATGGTTACGCTGTGAGTGAGAGGAACAACCCCCTCCTTGCAAAAGGCAACCCTCTGACAGCCTCTCCTGGGGTCAAGTAGGGGCAAAACCTGCAGCTCAGCGGAAACCTTCGGCCCAACAGCCTTGTCAAAAATCACGTTGCATCTTCATAACCTGGAACACCTCCATGTTATCGGGGTGGCAACGGAAGGGGAGCCCCTTGGCAGGACTAGCCTGGGTGGGTATCTGGCAGGGTGACCTGGGAGCATCACTGAGATGATGCTCAGAGCCCCAGATGCCACCACAGCCAAGATCCCACCACACTCATTGCTGGAGCCATGAAGCTGACAGGCACGTCAATTTGCTGAGCAGCTGTGGGGCTGGGAAGCTTGTGGTTCACCGGAAACTTAAAAAAACAAACAAAAAACCAACCCCAAATGCTGGTGCAGATCCAGTTTGGCCCTGGCCCAGATTAAAAAAACAAACAAACACGACATTTCTGGTGAACTAGAAACCCTGGCGCCTGGCCAGTGCTGCAAATAGCCTGACTGGTTTCAAGATGGAGCTTGAAAAATTTATGAGGAGGATTACCCGAGCGGTTGCCTGTGGTAGCAGGGGATGGGAATGGGTCCCTCAGGAGTGCTTCCTGGGCCGGCATTCGACCCGCGGCTGCAGCCTGGCGTACGAGGACACAAACACCCTGCCATGGCCAGGCTGGGAGTAGTGGCCTGGCCACGCTCCTGTGGGACCGCTCTCCTCCCTCCTGTGCCACCCAGCTCTGCTCCATGGTCACAGAGACTGCCCTTGGGAAATCATCCTTTGGAAAGCAGAGGGAAAGAAGAGGTGCATGAGTCCTGACCGTGCTGCCCGGGAAGGTGATGCTGCAGGCAGATCTCATAGCTGATGTAACTGATGCTCAGGAGGGGCTCAGGGCTGGTCTCTGCACAGCCATGCGAGGGTGATGCTCAAGGGCACTTTGCACATCACTCCCACTCTCCTTGGTCCCCTTTTGTCCTCCAGCTCCCTCCTCCCATCACCACTTTGCTGTGCCCGGAGCCTCTGCTATCCTGTTTCACTTCCCCACATGGTCTGGGATCAAACTTCCTTTCAGCTTCCCTTGACATGCTGACTCAGGGGGCTCCTGCAGCCTTTTGCCACCTGATACCTCCTCACCGTGGCACTGCCTGTGTGCTGGGTGTCCATGGTGCTACCCAGTCACCCCCACCCTGTATCCTCCTCCAAGCCCTTTTTCCAGGACTGATGTTCCCCTGCTCCACGTGCTCCTTTCCTCTCCTCTCACCACAGCCGTGTTCTGGTGGGATGTTGATAAAAGCCTCAGTGAGGGCAGCCCCCCTGCTAGTCTCACTGCCCCCATGCTGCGCTGCCTCACAGACGTTCCCTGTCTACGGTGAGGTTCAGGGGTGAGGCTGTTGCACTGCATTCGTGGCTCCCAGCAGGTTTTGGCGGGGATGCCATAGTCCCAGATACCGATTTGTCCCCAAGGGGGTCAGTACAAGCACTGCTGTCTGTCTCAGCCAACATCAGTGATGCAGAGGTGGGGCGAGAGCCATGCACGCTGGCAGAGAGACCCTGCACCTGATCCTCACCTTGCCTGTGTTGGGTCAGGCTCACGGAGCTACCATTCACTTTTCCTGGGCCATCATTACGCCACTTCCCACTTTTTGATGTTTCTCAGGCTTCCCATAATCACCCATCCCCATTGCAAGAGGTCCCCAGGCACGGTGAGAAGACATCCCGCTTTGGTCCCCACTGCTCAACCCCTCCAGATGCTCAATGGGAGTGGAGAGCAGGTGGTTACCCTCCACGATGGCCGATGCATGATGTGTAACTTGGTGTGCGCATCCCACACAAGTGCAGCCAGCTTTCACCCGCAAGCCCCAAGGAAGGAGCCCGGGTGCTCCCCGGTCGCACCCTCTCACGATGTGCCACCGAGGGGATTCCCACCCAGCTTTGCTGCTCATGGCTTTGTCCATGTGACCCTATTGCTTCACGTTCCTTATCAATTTCCTCTTTCTTCCCAGCTGATTTGGACGCTTTGTTTTATTTTAACGTCTTGCCCCTTCCCCATCCCTCAAAGCTCAGGGGAAGCAGTAACGAGCTCCGATGCTCTCGGCTGGGCAGTTGTGATGGCTGTAGTAAAGTGTTTTAAAAGAGATTAGAAGTATCACTCACATTTGGGGGACTCAGGGCCTCCTTCCAGCTGGTTGGGCTTAAAGCTGGTTACAGTTCTGGGAAATGAGGCCCTTTAAAAGTGTCAAATACATGGTGCTTTGGCGTTCCCAGAACACATAAGATGTAAACCTGCTACCCGAGCACGGCACACTCCTGTCCCCATAACATCATTGCTTTCGGACTCCCCAGGGACCCCTCTTTAGGATGGGCCCTGCCTGTCTTGGATTCACTGCTCTGCAGAGTTCCCAAGCACAGTGATACGCAGAAAGATTTTCTCTCCTGTGTGGAGACAAAGAAAGATTTTATCTCCTGTCAGTGCCCAAGCTGCCAGCGGCCTGTGACCATATCCTTCCTTCCCTGCAGGACCTTCAAACATCCCTGTCCCATACTTGCATGACATACTTCAGCTAATATCCAGCCCAGGCAGGGGAGAGCAGGGTGGGAAAGGATCGCAGCCGGGTTTTTGAGTTACCAGCCTCTCCTGCCCCTTGCACCACCCTGCCAGTGGGCTCCACCAGCCCTGTCAGGGTGCAGGAGTCCTGACCCTCTGTGTGGGGGGCCACAGCCACCCTTGGGGGGCACCCAGGCACCCTGACACCCTGCCCCAGGCTGCTCAGGCATCCTCAGCTTCATGGCCCAGCTTCAAGCCTGCTCTGGCTTTGTGCAGCGCTGTGCACCGCAGGGCTTTGGCAATACCAGCAGCACTGGTGGGTGTCCTGCTCCACAGCACCCGTCACCCAAGTGTCGTCAGCACCCCCGGCTCCTGCACACCCAAGAGGACCCTGGACATCCCAGGCTCAGGGCTTGTCCCAACACTTCCCGCGCACAGGGGTCCATTCTCCTCCACAGCCTGGGGGCCCATAGGGCAGTATTGCCACGCTGAGCTGGGTGACCCCCCCACCTCAGGGTGCTAGCCCATCTCCCTGGGCGCTGGGACAGTTGTGTCTGCTCAGGCCAGCGCTCTGAGTCACTGCTGTGTTTTGTCTGTCTGAGGCAGCTCTGCTGGATTCAATTACGGGCTGTGCTGCACCTCGCCTACTTGTGAAAGCAACTGGGGCTTGGCCCACTTGGTGTCTGCTGCTTCTCCTCAGTGCTTTGCTGCCAGGGTTTCTGCACTGGGGCCGGGCAAGGTGGCTGAAACCACCCTTGAAGCCATGCAGCTGCGGTGAACACCGGCCAGGGCACTGCCAGGGGAAACTCGCGGCGCTGGGGACAGGTGTGCTCTGTGCAAAGGGTTCTCTGTGTACCCCTCAGGTGGTGGCAAGGGCACAGCCCTGCCCCTGCCCCAGCCCTGCTCCTGCCCCAGCAGCACCTCTCCTACAAAAGCTTCAGCCTTGCTCCTGGGTCAACATCCCACCCTACGCACCGTGGCTGGCTTGTCCCGCTGCCCCAAATGCCAGCGGGCTGTGCGACGGGGACATGAAAGGCAGCACTGCTCAGCGCTCATCTTTGTGCGTGCTCAAAGATGGTGCCATCCCCTGCCACAGCTCTCCCTTGGGACAGGGCAGCTCCTGTCTCCATATGCCCCATGGTCAGGCACAGGTGCCACGAGGTGCCGGTGCCCACAGCACCCGAACCTGTTGGTGCCCAGGCTGTGCATGCAACACCTCTCTGCTCGGGGAAGTCAGCTGGCTGCTCGATGCCAACCCCTCTTTGTTATGTGCTAAGATGCAAAATATTTTAATCCACGTTTCTCTTTCGTGTTTCTTTTCTTTCCCATGCTAGATTCCTAGAAGACAGGCAATTTATGGTGTGAGTCTGCTCCAGCCGCAGAGAAAGCCCAGCCAAGGTCAACACCACGAGACAGGCAGCTCCTGCCAAGGGGGGAAAGAGAGATCGCTTAGTGCTTGGCGGAGGAGGAAATCAAACCAAAACCCTTCCAAAAAAATCTAGATATAAAACACCACCCCCCCCCAAAACTCTGGTGGAAAAAGACCAAAAGCTGTAAGGACCGTGCCTGCACAGTTCCCCCCGCCTGGCCCCACTTCGCCTCCACCCCAGCCCTCTCCCCTGGCACCCCAGCAAGGAGGCCAGCAAGCGGGGATACAGCTGGTGGCACGGGGACATTCCTGCCACCATGCCCAGCTCCATCACTTGCCTGGAGGTCAGAGAGCTAGGCCAGCTTTTGATACCCTGTTTCCAGGCTACCTTTTTTTATTTAGGGGCCATTCCTGTGTGGCTGTTGTTAGGGTTAGCATCGCTCCCCAGCATCCTTCCCCGCATCCCACTGTGGTGCCTCTGCCTGGCACCGCTGGACACCATTCTGAGACCTGCCATGTGCACGGGGGCCACAGATTTTGGCTTCTCATGGCACACATGCTCCCAGCCCAGTCTTGGCAGCCACGGGGAATTCAAGCCATTTCATCATGTTAGCTGACATGCTTTGGGGTGTTCTCCAGCAAATGCACTCTGTGCCCTTCCTGGTGTGTGTGTGCATCTGTGAGCACCCACACCAGGCTCTGCTGCACAGACCTGTGCACATGTCGGTGAGGCTGCACACCGGGACAGATGCCAGGGAGCTGCCCGCACTGCCCACTGCCTGCTGCCCGTGGCATGGTGAGAAAGAGAGGGGAGAGAGCACTGGTCTTTGGGGTGAGTGACTCTGGGGATCAGGATGGGGCTTACAGAGCCTTGGCAAGGGCAGACGTGCTGGTCCTTTCAAAGACATAAAACAGCTACAGAGGGGAAGGGAACAGTCTGTTCTCCCTGCTCGTGGCAGACAGGATATCAAATGGGCTTAAGTTATAGCGGGGGAAAGTCAGGTTAAACACTGGGAAAAGCTGTCTGAGCAAAGCGGCCAGCATGGCTCTGATGGTGTGGAAGTGCCTGGCCCCAAGGCTGGGGCAGGGCAGGATGGTAAAACACCCAGGAGCCCTCCTGGACCCCATGCCATACCTCTCAGATCCTGTGGGCATCCCTGGGCACTGGCATGGGCACCGGGCTCTGCCCCCCTCCCTACCTGGGCCAGGCTGCCTCTTCCCCCTCCATCTCCTCTGCTTTGCCCACATTTTTCTTCTGTCACTCTTTCCCCTTGCCCCAGGACCTGGGACAGGGTCCCTGTCCTGGCCAGGGAGCTACTGGAGATGGCAGGAGGATCCCATTGCCCCTGGGAGGTGATGGGGGGCGTGGAATGAGAGGAGGCTGGGGACATGGAGAGGTCCCATGGCCAGATGAGCGGTGGCTGATCCAAAGCGGTGAGGGTTGCTGCACTGGCATCACGCACCACTCCTGGCTCCCCTGCCTGCCTGCCTTTACCCCTTTGCTGATGCCAAATCCTGGTTCTCCATCCTGGTCCCCAGCATGACCTATGCAGTGGCCCGAGGCCACTCTGCAGCTCATGGGAGCTGTTGGGAAGGCAAAGCCTCACCGAGGCAGGGCTGGTCCCAGCCCAGACCCATGTGCTGTGGTGTCTGGGATGTTTCTGTGCCTCCCACATCTGCTCACTCAGGGCCCTTGTCACCTCCAGGAGGGACTCAGCCAGGCAGTGCCCATGGCTTGCTGGGCTGCTGTGTGCCCCCAGCACTTGCAGGAGATGCCTGTCTAGGACAGAGAGGCTGAAGAGCCCTCTTGGGCAGTGTGTCCCGCTCTCCTTCCACATCAGGTCTGCTTGTGTGCTGTTATCCAGGAGTTCTTTGGGGACAAGCCTGGGATGACCCACTGGGCAGGATTTCCACAACCTGCCCTGAGACACCAGCTCCATCATTTCATAGAAGGTGTTTTCTGGAAGCCAGAAGACACTGTTCTTTCTCCAACTCTGCTGGGTCATCACCATAGCCTGCCCAAACCAAGTCCCAGGAGCACACGTGGGTAGAGACCTGGGTTGCCCAGACTCCTGGTGTGCAATCTCCACTGGGCCAATAACCAGTGCTGGAAGTGTCCTCTGGCCATGGGTCTGCTGAGTGGCACAAGGGATGCTGCAGGGACATCTGCACACATCTAAGCAGATGAAGTTGCAGCAGATGAGCAAAGCCATGGTCTGGGCCAGCACTCAGGGTGCTAGTGGTACTGGTCTTCTGTGTGGGTTTTGTGGGGAGGAGGAGGCTCATTATCTTGTCCACAGTGGTGGGGTTGACTGCTCAAAGCCCTTCAGTTCAGCATGCACATGCACTTTCACCTCTGGCAGAAAGCTGACCGCCGTGATATATCCCTTCCACTATGGGCAGTGGAGCAGCCTCAGAGCTGGGCACCAGACCTAGCCCAGTGCAAGACGTCCGTTGTAAGAGGGGTCCCATGGCACAGGGGAACCCACCGCCTCCAACGCAGCCTATCCAGACCAACGGTGCTGGGCAAAAATCTGCCACCTTCGCCAGCTGGCTCTGCTGCTTGTATGTGTGCCCTGCAACAGGGCACAACCTGTGCCCATGGGCTGGTGCCACCTTGTCCTCTGCGCCTTATCCAGGGGAAACGGCGTTTCCTGCGGGTGTCCTGCCCATCAGCTGCTGGCCGCTGCGGTGACTCATGCAGCTGGTTTCCTCTCCCAGCCGCTTGCACCTCCTGGCCTCTCCTGCTCACTCCCACCCTTCCTTGGCAGGGAAGGCTGTGAAATACCCAGCTTATCGCAGCCCTGCTCCCCAGCAATTGCTGTGCTTCTTGTGTGCAGGCACCTCCCTGCTCCACACCACCCAGATCACAGAGCCGGGGGGAGGCTGGAGAGCAGGCAATGGGTCTCTAGGCTGACCACAGCCCTCCTGCTGCTCCCTGAGCCACACCTGAGCACCCTGAGCACCCTGAGCACAGGCACTTGCCTCCAGAGGATGGCCTTTTGGGAAGTCCTTGAACCTAGAGTCTCCCTTGGCCATCTCCTTAGAGAAAGCCCCTGGCACAGCCCCACACCTGGAGATGCCCCATGCCCGTAGGGTGGGGATGGAGATTGACCACCCTCAGCTGACAGCCTGGGCACAGAAGGGCAGGTCTGGTGGCAACCACACAGCACCCATGTGGACAAGCATGCTCACTTGTTCCAGGAGCTACCTTTGGTGTCTTGCAGTGACTGCTCATCCCATGCCCAGCAACTGCCTCGGGGAGCCAAGGAGGGGAAGGAAGAATTTTCCAGCAGCAACATTCATGCGGTCTCGACAAAATTCATTAAGGGAAGAAAGAAGGGTTTGTTGGTTAAAAGTTTGTTGTCTAAGACATTGGTTTCCGTTCCTGCCTCTGCCACACTTCAGTCTCAGGCAAGTCACATGAAAACCTTGGGGCTGCTCTGGAGCAAATACCATGGAGCAAACTGCTCCCCACTGCCTTGGTCTGCAACGGGGATGGTTAGACCAACGCCATCCAAGCGGCTCGGCCGTTTGGGGTGACAGAGTCCCCCTACGTTTGTCCTAGACTGAGGAAGGGACTACTGCCTGCGTTTACTCTGTTTGACTTCTTGAGCTGACTGATGTCTCCCTGTTCGAGGCCCCCTCAGCTCGACTCCATTTAAGGGGCTTAGGAAGAATTGAACATTGCTGGAATTCTTCTCTTGCTAACTTTAAACATTCATTACTTTAAATGCTAATCCCCTGGGATTATCCCACTGCAGAAAGCAATGTAAAGCAACAGGGGAGAGAACAGCGCATCTTCTCGCCCATTGCACACCAGTTGATGGCTCTTTTGGGGAGAGAAGTGTGAAAATGCCAGTACGAGCTTCTCCAAACCTGGCTTGATTTTTACACCTCAGTGTGGACTCTCAAACAAGCCAAGTCTGAAGTCTCTTGCTCCAGCTGGTTTTGAGTCGTACATGTCCAAAGTGTCTCCGTGGAGCGTGAGGGGGAAATGTGTATTTTTCCATGTGTGTGACTCAGAAATGACTGAACCCAGTTGGTTCCAATTTCTTGAAAAATCTGCTTTTGGCTTGAACCCAAGAGTGGAAACTTTCAACCAAAAAAGAGTTGATTTGAGCTCTAAATAACATTAAAAAAGGCTTAGAAGGGAAACTGGATTTCAACCATCATTATGGCAATCACTTCTCATGGCCCTTTGACAGCAACAGCGGAGCAAGTAGTGAAAGTAATTCCCAAGGAAAATTCACTTGGATTCCACGGGCAGATCGGGATTCGGCTGCAGACGCTTTGTACCGGCTGTTCACGAGCAGGAAAGAGATCAGCCCTTGGAACGGTGAAGGAACAAGAGTGTTCAGCCCCAAAACGCGTGGAGGATGGAGGTCAGCCCCAGGCCTTGGCACTGACCGAGAGCAGGGCAAGTGCTTTCGGACAAAGACACAACCCTGCCCGGGGAGACATTTCTGTCTCCCACTCCGGGTTGTGCCTCTGCTGCAATACGCCCTGTTCAGCCGGGGAAGATTTATTCCCTGAGAAGTGCCTGAATAATTTCAAGCCACAATTAATTAAAGACTGCTGCAATCTGCTTGCAAACAGGAAGCAAGGCAGAGAAAAAGACACAATCTCTAGAAAACTGTCGTGTTGTGAATTAGCTCTAATCAGACTAACAATGATGGATGCACTCCCCCAGTGGCTTTCATCTGAAAGCTTATTACACTGATCATTGCGAAGGCCCTGCACTGGATTAGGATGAGATGGACCAGCTGATAGACTGGGTTTCTCCTGCATTTCGAGGATGCTGGATCTCGGCATGGAGATGCTGTCCAACTTGGCCGTAGTCACACCAGTAAATCAATGGCCGGGCAATAACCGGGAATGTGGCTCCCTGGCTCTGAAGAGAGGCCGGCAGATTTTCCTGAAAAGAGCAGATCTGTTTATATTTGGGGAAAAAAGCTCCATTAATTGGAATGAAAGCTGAGACCGTGCGCTGCTCACCAAAGTACGCAGGACATCGTAGTATGGCACAGAGCTGCAGGCTGGGAGGGATCTCTGGTGCCTTCTGTCCAACCTCCTCCTCAGAGCAGGGCTAGCTCCAAGGAGAGACCAGGTGGCTTTGGGCTTTGTCCAGGCCAGTTGTGAACATCTCCAAGGAGGATTTTCACCCTTGCTGTGAAAATCTTTTTCTTCACGTCACGCTGGATTTTCCCTTGCTGCAACTTGTGCCAGTTGCCCCTGGATCCTTTGCCACACATCTCTGAGAAGAGTCTGGCTATGTCTTCGTAACTCATTAGGCAGTTGAGACAGCAATTAGATAGTCCCTTAGCTGAAGAAACCCACTTCCTTCAGCCTTCCCTCTTGCATCGCCTGCTCCAGGCCCTTATGATCCTGGTGAGCACTGGACCCACTCCAGCATGTCACTTTTCTATAGTCATCCCACCCCAAATACAATGCAGGAGCTAATCTGGGCATGGCACAAATTAGTGAAGATACAAATCACCATGATTCTGCCCCACTGGTGCCACCACCTGATGCCCACAGGTTTCTGCTCACAGCAAGCATGGTCAACCAAGTGCCCAGCTCAAGGGCATGAGAGGCTGGGCAGGTACTCGGGTTAAGGGGAGGACAGTGCTGGGCTCAGCAAGCAATATGACTGAGGCCAAAACCAGGGAGAGATGTGTGTGCTGTGGCAGGAGCTCATGTAGCTCATCACAAGACCTCTGGTTGGGACACGGCTGAGGTGAAGGGAGATGTGAGGGGGGACACAGGGGATGAGTGAGGGGCAAGGGATGACCCCTGTGATGGGGACTACCATGCAGAAACATAATACATAAGTGTGGATATGCCAGAAACCTGCTCAGTTGATAGGGCTTTGCGGGTTGAAATGGTTGAGGTTTGACTGACTTTGGCTGCAGGCTCTGCTTTGGGAGAAGGAGAAATATCTCCAGGATGGTTTAGAGAAACAGGCACCTCCAGAGCACTGTGGCTGCCTCCAGATTGGGATCTGCAGCTGATAAAAAGAAGGCCACCATGGACGAAATGTGATGGGTGGGATGGGGACTTTGTCTCCATCCCCTGGGGAGCTAGGGCAGAGAGGTCCTGTGGAGGGATGCACTGGCTGAGCTGTGCTTCTCCTAACACGGGCCCATGGAGTAGGAGCCCAGCATGGCCTCGGGGAATATTCATGTCGGTTGTGCTCAAGTCCTTTTTAGGCACCGGAGCAAGCAGTCTGGATATGTCCCTTAATCATGACTGCTCATAAATCTTGCTGTCATAGAGGGAGCCTTTCACTTCCAGATATAGATTGGAGAGCAAATGGTACCGACTATTCTGGGATGTGGCAGCTAATAGATGGCTCCCGAATTTACTATTTTAGACTTGGTCTTTACTGTTGGAGAGACATGATAGAAAAGTCAGTTGCAGAACGTGCACATTGACCGCATAGGTTTCGTCTAAAACAAACGGAAGAATAAATTCTGCCAGATTAGTGGTTCAGGTGGAGTATTTCTCTTTCCCGTATTGGGAGAAGTTTAGGGGCCCAGCCACTGAAGTCAACTGAACCGAAGAGCTCAGAGGCTGAATGTGCCAGAGGATGACAGGGTTTTCAAGGCAAAGCTACAAAACTATTTGGTACCCCTTGCAGTAATGGCTTGCCCAACAAAAATCACAGTGAGAATGAACAGAGCTTAAAAAGACCAGTCAGATCTTCAGGGAAAAGTGGGTCTGAGGACCTGGAAGTGCCCAACGTAAATGAGACTTGCCAGAAGTCAAGCTGAGCTGGACCTTGCAAAGGCAGTTCAAACAAATACCGAAAGACTCTCTAGCTAAGTCAATAAAGAGAAGGGATTGGTATGTGGGGAGAAGAGTGGAGATTAAAGGTAACCTCAGGATGGCCCCCATTCTAAATGCATTGCATTTCTTGTGAGGTCAATGATACACTCACCATAGGGTGGCTTATGGTGATGTCCCCAGAAAATCAAACCCAGTGGTGGTCTCAGCCCAGGGGAAACCACCTACCCCAGTCCTAGAAGAATTGGCTCCAGCTCAACGCAGCTCCCATGGGAATAGGTCAGTGTGGGCTGGGAAGGGCCAGCAAGAGTGCAGGGGCTCATCAGCCACCCCCAGCCCTGAGACAGGTCTCCCTGGAGCCCTGGGAACCTCCCGTCCCTGTCCCTGTGAGGAGGCTTTCTCATGGCAGCAGCTTCTGGAGGTGGGGTGACACTGTGCGGTGCAAAGGACAAAATCCTGCACTGTGGGACTAGCAGGAAGGATTTTGAAAGGTTATTTTCTCAGTTTTAAAAGGCAATTAGAGGAAAGGCTGGGGCAGGAGAGCAGCAAAAGGAGAGGTTGGCTATTGCACATGACTATGAGACAGCAGCAGGTACAGGAAGAGTCAGGACAGAGGGAAACAGCTGTAACTTGTACCAGCGGTTTGTGTGAGCTGTTTGGGAAGGCCTGATGTCTGTCTTAAGACAACAGCTCTGTGTTCCAGCAGACACAGATGGAGCCACCAGGAAAGAAATTGCTCCCCTCAAAGACTCAGAGGACTGGCGGAGCATGGCTTATTGCAGAAGCTGGGGGGGGATCAGACTCTGCATGGCAGCAGGTGGGTGGGCTTGGCAGCAGCTGGAGGATGCTGCTGGAAGGGGCGCAGAAGGGTTCAAGCTTGTGGAGAACAGCTCTCTGCTGCCTCAGGGCTAGGAGAAGGTAAGGGTTGGAACAGACCTTTCAGGAGAGCAGTGGGAATAGGGAGGACCATAAGGTGGAGTGGGCTTGGTTTATGAGATACTGATGCTGCTGGGAGGCAGCAAGGTCTGGCCCATGAGATTGTGGTCTTTATAGTGTGGATACTAAATCCATAGATACTATAGATTTTAGTAGTGTGGATTTTCCCCATGGGGCTCATAGAGGACATGGAAAGACTGACCTGGAGGAGCCATTCTGAAGAAGCCAGCTGGTAATGAATTTTAACTGTTAAGGCAATAAACAGGGATACTTGCACATCCTTGGGAAATTCAGGCACTGCCAGGAGTGAGTATTTTTTAGATGTTGGGAGGAGGAAATCCCTTTTCAGTGTGCAGCAGAAGGCTGAATCCTTGCTCTAGTTGTAAGGGAGGAGGACCAGGTGGTGCAGTCTGCCCCCTCTCCCCTTGGACCAGGCTCAGCTTAGCTCTGTCCCCTGCTCTCAGCTCTGTCCTTTCCAGCAGGGCTTTTCAGTTTAGGAAGACCCTCACTGCTCCCCCAGCACAGCTCTGCCGTGGGACTTGGTCCCACAGCCTCCACCCCTTCGCAAAGTGGAGCTTGCACCAGGGTCCAGGCTTGGTCCCATGTGGCCCCCGTGCACATGCACATCGCCTCCAAGGAATGTGCTTTCTGGGTGGAAACTGTGTCATCGGAGAAATATTTCATATTTTTATTCGTTCACATTCCCTAAATGAAAAATGAATTGCAAAGTCTCATAAATAAGGGGCCGAGTTTCTCATTTACATATTTCTGTCGTTGTTGGAGCAGGGGCGGCCGTGGACCTGCCAACCATGTCCTAAGTCTTCCCCTCGTGCACCTTCACTCCTGCTGGCAGCTGCCTGTGCTCCCTGGAACACGCTGCTGCAAGACCCACGCGCTCGGATGGGGTCCGCATCTCTTAGGTCACCCTGCCTCCTGCCAAGCATTTTGTGCAGCCCATGGGCTGCTGGCACAAGTGTGTCAGGAAAAGCATGGGTAGCTGGGAGTCTCAGAGAAATCCCAGCCCCAGGAAGGTTTTGGGGATTCAAAGAGGGGTTTGGAGAGACGAGGAGGGTGTGCCAGAGAGGGGAAACCCCACAACGTCGTCCCAGCTTGGCTCTGGTGATGGGGCACTGGGGTGACGACAGGCAGCGGCTGGGGAAGGGGTGGCTGGAGAAGTGTGTGAAAGATGGAGCAAGTGGAAGAGAAGAGGGCAGGGAACTGTAGGGGATGAGGAAGCAAGTGAGGGGGAGAGGGAAGGAGGGATGGGCAGGCACAGCCCAAGGCAGCAGGCAGATGAGCACAGGCTGATGTGGCTCTGCTTTCACACGGGAAACACGTGGTTGTCCCATCGCTTCCTTCTTGGGCACAGCCAACCACTCTGCCCTTGCTCACCATGGCCCAGCTGCATCACCTCTCCTTCTCTCCTCCTCACTCCGACCCACTCCCCTTGCTGCTGGCCAGGGCCTCTTTGCAATTTGCCTTGTCTGTCCTGCTCCCTCTCCCCGTGGGGACTCTGCACCCTTGGGGTTGAATGCAGCACCACCGCTGAGTGCCTCCTCTGAGGTCCAGCACTTGACACAGACAAGTTGGAGAGAGGAGCAGTGTCTCTGGGCATCTCCTGTGGATCTCCCAAAAGTGTTTGTAGCAAGGTGTGTCAGGACTTCTATCTGGGGCATATGTCTTCCTCTCAGTTCCTCTGAAGAGGTCTGTGAGCCTCCAAGGGTCTCCAGTGAGTGCAGGGCAGCAGGGAGCCCTTCTGGGTGCACAGCGAGACCATCCCAGGGCATGCACAGGGCCGGGAGTCCTCCTGCGCTGGGAGATGCATCACCCCTTTGGGATGCTGCTGCCCCCAAGCCGTGCACACCAGTGACCCGCGTTGTCCTGGTGCATGCCTGGCTTCAGGCACGGGGCTTGGCAGGTAGACATGCAGCACAGATGCCAGCTGTGGCCACAGCTGTCCTCTGGACCTCCTTCTTCCCAGGCCATGCTTGGAGTTTCAGGTGGGCCACCTTCTCCTGGCACTTCAGGGGGAGTTCAGTTTGTGTCACCCAAGGGTTAATGGCTATAAACTGTGCTGCTAAAGCCATCTTCTGGTTTCAATTTAACTTTGCATTTATGTGTGGATGAGACTCAAGGATGTTCATATTCACTTAATAATCTCCCCACTTAGGCACTGCAGACATGATTGCTCAGCTCCCAGAGCCAGGGGAGGAAGGGGAATATTTAACACTTGTCTCCCTCAAAGGTGACCCCACTTTCCTGGGCCTCAGCAAACAAGGAGAGCTGGACACCTGGCCATGAAGCTGTCATGATGTTCAAGGGGCAGACGTGAGCTCGGCAGAACCCCATGCAAGGGCTCGGGAGAGATGTGCCCCTGAGCTCTCCACCTTGCTCTTCCAAGAGTGCGTCAAGAGCAAGGGACGTGGGGCAGCCACGGTCTCCCTGTCCTGCAGAGCTCCATCCAGCAGATCACGATATGATGCCCCAAGCCCTGGCAATGCCACGTGCGAGATGGAGATTATCCACCCAAATCCACTGAGAGAGGATTAAGCCAAACCTGCTAAGCCCAGGGAAGCTCGACACCAACATTGCTCGTGCCATCCGCCTGGCCCAGGCACACAGACGCCCAGACCTTGCCTTGGCTTTTGCCTGCCCCCCTCTTGTCAGGCTTCAGAGTCATGCAGAAAAAAAGATGTTTTTGGAGTGGGAGCAAGTGTGTCCTGCAAAGTTGTCTAAACATAGCACAAGGAAACAGGAACACAGGGCAAGGCTCTGAGCACAGCAAAAATAACACGGGGCTCGCTGCTCACAGCGCAGCATCCTTGCCTTCTCTGGAGCCAGGTCCCAGGAATGCTGCACAGGCAGAGCAAGCCAGGGCTGTCCCAGAGCCAAAGAGCATGCCGGGTGCCTGACCAGGCAGGGATGTAGTGTACAGCTCTCCCCAAGCCTACTCTGCTGTGCTGGGGCTGGAAACACCACTGGCCCTGGAGATTCAGAAATCCATGTCAAAACGGGTTGCAATGGCACCAGGAGTGTGCTGGTGCTCTGCTTGACTCCTCGTCTCTCTGCACATCTTCCCAGCAGGACTGGTGCTGTCACTGACCCTGTCTATGGAGGAGGGCAAGGGGTGAGGCCCCCCCCCATCCAGGGTCATCCCCAGCAGACCAGTACTGGAGACATACTTCCAGACACTGATCGTGGTTCTGGTGCTACAGCAAAGGGAAGTCACGGTGCCACGGGCTTGCAGGCAAGAAAACTGCTGGGAGCCCCGCACAGGACCAGAGGGATTAGATCCACCAGAGGATGTTGTCCTGGCCTTTCTGAAGTGTCCCAGGCTATAGCTCCTCTCCACTATCCATCTTAGCAATGGGACCCAGACACGTTTCAAGTCGTGGACACAGTCCAGTGGACATGGTCCATGGGCAACTTGCTCTAGGTGGCCCCGCTTGAGCAGGGGGTTGGACAAGATGACCTACAGAGGTCCCTGCCAACCTCAACCAGTCTGTGATTCCATGACTTTCCCTTCTTCAGCCACTGAACATACTCTTCTCAGTGCTATCTCCACCCTCCAAGCCCATGTTCCTCGTGCATGGACCAGCAGGTGGTTGCTATCTCCCTACCCTTCAGTGCTTGCTCACAGGACACAGGGGCTACATGGCCTGTGGTGGACCCTTGCCAAGGTGGCCCTTCTGTTCAGCCTGGTGCAGCTGGGCTGGCACACACACATTTCCTTGGGGAACAGCAGATGCACCCCTGGGACGATTTCTCCCAGTTCAGCTCTCTGTGCAGGTGGCTGCAAAACCCCATCCCCGGTGACCTCCTAGGGTCACATGGTCTCACAATATTGGTGATTCTTCACAAGTCTGGGCTTCTTGGCACAGCCACACTGGCTTGCATGATGCTGCAGGCTCTCCTTCTGCAGCTCCATAGCTCTCCTGCTCATCAGACATGCACAGCCCACACAGTTCCTTGCCAAAGGCTGTACTCCATCTCATGTTCAAATTTTGGGTTGACGGCAGCCTGGATACACTTTGTGCCAAAAGGGACCTGATCAGATTAGGTGGTCCTCACTAGAGCAGACAGGGTCCTTACCTCCCCGTCTGAGACTCTTTAAAGAAAGTGGAAAGGAGAAAAAGGGAGTTTTTAACATAAAACATCTGGCATGTTATTCTGCCTTGCACACTAGGATGGGAGAAAAATGTGTCCTCCAGGCAGAGGGGAGGAAAGAGGAGATCTCTGGATATATGCAGTGACTGGCACAAGAGCAGCTGGACCAGTCATCTCCATGTGCTGACTGCCCCATGCTCCTGCATCCCCCCGGGATGCGCTCAAAGCCATGGCTCGGAGACATGCCCTGCACCCTGCGTGTCCCAGGAGAGAGCAGGCTGCAGGGTCCACGGCCATCTGGAAGAGCCTGAAGTCATCTGAAGACCAAAACCAGGGACAGACCTGCTGACCGCTGCCACAAGCCGATGTCAGGCGAGGTCCCAAGTTTCCTTTGGGAGACGGAAACTCAGCACCCGGAGCAGAAGGGAGCCAGGAGAGTTAAGCAGGGACAGGCAGGATGTAGGAGGGTGTTAGAGAACAAACCGTGCCTGGGAGAGAGCTGTAAAATACTTGGTAGTCTCTCAAGCAAGCTGGCAGGAAAGCGAGTTCAGATGGACTCAAACATCATTTCCACCTGGTCTGAGAGCGGTCCAGAAGAGCGAGGCAGTGTGCGGAGCTGAGCTGAGATCAGAGCCATGCAGTGACCCAGACTAATGCTCCCTTTTATCACCCGGATTTAAACATGCACTTTTATGATGTGCGAGAAAGGGGCATATGGTTCTCTAATTAACTCAAGAGTGCTGAGTTGTGAAGTGCTGCGAGGAAAAGCAGCTACAGCAGAGATGGCAGAGCGCATCATCAGCGCAGCTTGCTCCCTCTGCCAAGCAGCCCCTACTCAGCTCAAGGTGGGAGTGGGGGGAAGATGCCTTCGCCCAAGGGCACTGCCTGCTCCTGGCACTACGCATCTGGAGAGGCTTGGCCAGCCATTCCCCGGGTGAAATATTTGTCCTTGAAAGTGCCACCTGGAAACCTCTGTCTGATGAAAATGATGATACAGAGGATGTTCTCATGCAGTAGTCCCTGGGGAAGTGCGCAGTGTGGCTGTTTCTTCTTTAGTCTCATTTTGCTGGGACTTCACTCTTCACTTTTGCATTTGGATGCCCTTTGCATCCAGCTGGATTAACACATGACAGCAGTGGGGTGACCTCGGCCCTACGGTGTCTGCTGTGAGTGGCCTCTCACCCATCACATCTGCACACGTGGGACTGGTGGGGACCTTCCTGAACCCACTGCAGAACTCACCGTCCTTTCACCTGCTCGGGCTGGGGCTCCCCAGACCCGGCACAGGGGCACCTCTGGGACTGGGAAACACCTTCAGCATTTCCAATGGAACTCAAAGCCTGATGTTTATCTGTTTTACCTAAACCCAGTATTTCTGTGATTTCTATCCCTGAAATCAAGGCTAAATCCCTAATAATTTGGATTCAAAGTGAAATGCCTGTTTCACTCTGAAACACAATGGCTGGGTTTGCCTTATTTATTCAGCCATGACCTATAACCCAGTTCCATGCTAGAATGAAAAATCCCCCAAATTTTGCTTTGAAATGATGAAATATTTTGTCAATATTCTCTTTGTCCGAAGCCTCTTCAGCGAACAGCTCACCTGGCCCGAGACAATGTTCTGCAGTAAAAGTATTAATTAAATTGAAATATTATCCATCTGCTAGTTACAAATGACATCTTAATTGGCCGAGTTAAGCCAAAACATTACTGTGGGCAATGGGATCTGGGTGGCAGAGCAAAGGCAAACTTCAAAGCTGTTCAAGAGCTTCATCGATGCACATCCCTGAGGCAAATGACCCCGGTTTTGGCACATGGCTGATGCCAGGGCACTCACACCATGAGGAGTGGGTGCTTCAAACACCAGCTTACAGGAGCACGTGCCAAGAAGAATTGTCTCTGTTCAGAGCCTGCTCCTGGGAATAAAGAGACGAGGACAGTGAACCCTCTGTTATCTCAGCAGGAATAAAGGACTTGAGGGATGGAGACACCATTGCTTGAAGCAACAGGTGAAAGTTTGAGGCTGGGAGAAAAATTTAGTGATGGTTGTGACCCTGAGCAGAGGGAGAATTTGGAGGTAACGGGTTGTTTGTATCTGAAAGTGGGGAAGTTCTGGCCCTAGAGAAAAGCCCCAGACACCAGGGGCTGCCGATGGACCCTGGCAAAGGACCGAACCAGAGACATCCCAAAACCTGGAGGAGGAGATGAGCCACACAGCTGGCAGCAGGACCCACCGGCATCAATTCCCACTCCCGTTCGGTGAGGCTTATCCCTGGTGCCGTCCAGCCAGCGAACCCAGCCCGGTGCCCTCTGTTACCCCCCGTTTCCCCTATGCTGCCTGCACTCCCAGCTCCTCTTGTGTCCTCATCTGACTCCTTTTGGCCAGCCTGCCGGGAGGAAACAGCGTGCGTTGGTGGAGGGCCAGGGCTTCACTTGTGCTGGAGCTCGCTGCCAGACTGCACGGCGAACGGCTGATCCCTCCCGGGGGGCTGTGTTTTGGGGCTCGCTCCTCAGCCCAGACAGGCCAATGGGAACCAAAGGACGTTGAGACCTGCCAGGTCTGGGCAGCAGCTTGCAGGGCTTTTCAGGAGGAGAGCCAAACCCCAACAGACGGACAAAGTCATGGCTTCCCCTGGGAAGCCAAGACCTATAGTGGGGCTTGGTGGAATGAGAAAAGCAATTCAAACAGCCCCAAAAATGCAATGCATGCTGCCCAAGGGTTCTTGTCAGCCTGCCTGTCACCACAAACCAGGGGTCTTTCAGTGTTTCTCACCTCCATCTCCAGGAGGAGGTAGCAAGAAGAGGATCCGGATTATCCCTCATGCATCCCTGGGAGAGATACAGGGGCAGCTCCTTAACATGATTCCTCCCGACTGTGCCAGGCATCAGTGGTGGTCTGGAGACATGGGGTTCTGCAGGCTGATGCTAAACTGGTTAGGCTCCCCCTTCTCATCCCGTCCCACAGAGCAGACACTCAGAGGGAAACATGGGTGGGAGATATGTTGGGAAGGATGTCTCCAGCACAGTCACTGGCTAGAGAAGAGCAGGACCATTGCTGGCCAACTGCCCCACAGCAATGCGGAAAGGCAGCCAGGCTGGGCTGGGCAGAGCATGTCTGCAGGATGATCTGGTTGCTGCTGCTGCTGCTGCTGCTCAGGGAGAAAGACTGAAGAACTGTATTAACTCAAGAAGAATGGGCCAGAGATGGCCAGGAACGCACTGGAAGAGTCTTGCAGGGACGTAGATCTGGAGGACCCCCAGGAGGTGTGAGGAAGTCCTGGCTGGTGCTGGGATGAAACGTGTCCCTGATCCCACCAGGAACCTCCATACCTCCTCTGCCCTGTTGCACCTCCCATCCCTGATGTCTCTAACCACAGGTCACTTCACGCAGGAACTTCTGGGCCTCCTTCCCACCATCACCTCTGCCTTGGTGTCACCAGCCCTTGCCCAGACCCTGACCCCTCTGCTGTCTCTGGCACGCTGACTCCCTGTCACAAGGTCTCAGCCCTTCTCATTCCCTCAGTTCCTGGCTCTGACAGCTGGACCTTTTCATCTCGTATTGTGTTTGACCTCTCCTCTTCACTCTCCCGTCTTGGACCGGTCCAGTATGTCCTCCTTGATCACTGCTCTGCAACACTGGGCCACCCATCCCTCTCCTTGCCCCTCCACGGTGCTCTCCTTTTCTGTCTTTCTCCTGATTTTGGCGCCTGGTTGCCCCACCTTCCTTGGCCCCCTAAATCTCTCCTGCATCGATGACCCCTTTGCTGCTGCAGACACCCCAACTGGCAGTGCCGGCTGGGTCCCCCTCACTGCAGGTCATGCCAGTTGGCTGCTGGCTGCAAGCCCTGCTCCAGCTCTCCTTGCCTTGGTCCAGCCACCTTCTCAGCCCACCCCCTGGTCCCCTCTGCCGTCTCCTCCTGTCCCCACACCCGCATTGCTGTGGAACCCCCCCAACATGGCTGTCCCACAAACCCAAGACCTCCTCCATCACTTCTTCATGTTCCTCACCATGTTACTTTGCCAGAGTGATTAAATCCCACAGTCACATTTCCAGTTGCCTGGGCAGAGCCAGACCAGCTGTGGGTGGCCACTCTGCACAGCAGCAGGTGCTTTCCCAAGGGGAAAAATAATGGGGAAAGCCCCCGTGGGGAAGCTGCAGGTCCCTGGGCAGCCCAGGGAGGGTGGCAGAGGGACCGAGCCACCAGCCTGCATGTATGTAGTCAGCTGCAGCCCTGCTGGAAAGCACATTTTTAGCTTTTTGGAGGATTTCTGTCATTTCCCAGCAAGGAAATCACAAAATGCCAGATCTCAAGATTGAGGGTCTTTTAATGGCACCTGTGGTGCCTCTTTGGGAGTCAGACAAGAAGGCTGGAGATTACTGCTGAACCAAATCCCCCCCTTGACAAGCGTTTTGGCACAGGGAATTTATCTCAAGGTCACCCCATGGATGAGCCAGTCCTCCCAGCCTCTACGAGACCTCAAAGCAGGACGGGCTGGTGTCTTCCAGCCTCTGTGGGGAGTTACAGTTCTTTGCAAGGGGACTTTTTGGGAAAGGACATCCCCAGGGCACTGCCTCTGTGGATCCACAACCTTGTTGCCATTAGTGAATGCATCAGGTTTTTTAATCCCCATCTCCTGGAGTCATGTGCCTGGGGGAGACTCAGATTTCACTTTGCTGAAAGGAAAATGCTAAGCCCTTCTGGATGCATAGAAAAGCTGGAGGCATAAACCTTATAGCTTAAAAAGCAGAACACAAGAAACCATACCCAGTATGTACTTTTTTTTAAAATAATTCTTAATTTGAGGCTCTGCTCTTGATTTTTGGGCTCTGACTCATGCTCAGGATTATCAGGGCTCTGGGAGCCATTGACTGGCATTTGCAGGATGCATTGGGAGGGGAGGGAGACAGCTCAGCCCTGCCTGCTATATGTTTCCCCTCAACACCACAAGGATCTGGCTGAGAGATAATAGAGCTCCACCGCCTTTTCCTTAGGGCCCCTCTGTGCTACAGACACAAACTGGAGCACAGGCAGTGTCTAAAGTTCATGTTCTGGCTGAAATGTTACCAGTTACATCTCTGTGCTCAGTTGCCCTCAACTTGCTTCAGTTTTCCCCTTCTCGGTTGATATTTTCCAGCCTTGGTCTCTGCACAAAGGCAATTTGAAAGTCTCTTTGAACACGCTTTGGCCATTTCAGAGTATGTGGGCAGTGAAAAGCAATATCTCCATAATAAACATACCCTTTTTTTTCTTTCAAGAATACAAAACAATCTTCCAATTTTGAAGCGGCTCTACTGCTGAAACTGCTGGGGGTCAGAGCTGACATCTGGCAGGGAATCTGTCCTGACCGCGAACGACCGTGGTGCGTTCCAGTAAACACTGTGTTTCAGTTGCTGAAAGCTATATCCACCCAGGCACAGCATGTTTTGCAGTGATGGTACCTTTTAATTAACACTTGGAAAGCTTGCAAGCAGCCCAGATAAGGATGAAAACAGCCACTCAAAAGATCTACCTGAATGTCCCCAGCAGTGGGGATGGAGGCAGGCAGAGGAGAGGTTTCATGCCTGAGCTGGGAGTGGGGCTACACCACGGCCTGGAGTTACCTATCAACAGCAGATATTCAGCTGTCTTTGAGAAGGACAATGTGAATGAGATGTATGGAGCCAGGACCACTAAATCCCTCCTTGGCCAGCATTGGATTATACCGGTTTGATGATGCATCACTGAAGGCTTCCCAGAACTACATAAATACCAAAGAGAATTCAATATAAATCATGGAAGGATTTAGGTTGGGAGGGACATCTGGAGGTTTCCAGCCTAGCCCCTGAGCAAGTTAGCGCTCCAAAGCTGGGTCAGGCTGCTCAGGGCCTTGTCCAGGCATGTTTGGAACATGTCCAGGGATGGTGATCCCACCACCTCTGTCCCAGGGCTGCAGGGCTCACAACACAACCCGAGCCTCACAGGTGCTGCACATCCACCTGTGTTCTCAGCACAAGGAGAGCTGGTTACCTGC
The DNA here is from genome assembly GCF_000737465.1 of Haliaeetus leucocephalus. Lineage (NCBI taxonomy): Eukaryota > Metazoa > Chordata > Aves > Accipitriformes > Accipitridae > Haliaeetus > Haliaeetus leucocephalus. The sequence continues at coordinate 2,304,777 of NW_010972572.1, read as the reverse complement.
AGGGGCATGGAATAGGAGAGGATGGTGTCTCCCCTTCTCTCCCCAAGCGGACTGCGATGATAAACGTTCCGAAGAGATCTCGGGGTCCCTCCGTGGCTGTGGGTTAATGATGCTGTTTCTGTCTGCCACGCCAAGGAAGAGCATCCCACCACCGTATGTGGCTGTGGCTCCAGTACTGGTCCCACTGAGCAGCATCCTTGTATTGGCAAAACCTCTTCCCATAACAACCACGGGAAGTGACTGCCAGAGAAAGGAGAGCTAATGGAAAGTTAAGGTTGGGCGGGGTATGGCTGGGGTCACATAAGCCTCGTTAGTTACTCAGTCAAACTGAACAGACGCACACAATGGGACCTGCCAGCGATCAGCCATCTGCAGCTGGCAGGGAGAGGCTGCCTAAGCCCCTGCGGTCCCCAGACAGCCCCCATGGTGCTGGAAACACCTCTCATGCTTTGAGAAACACCCCAGCACCGAGTGTACATGGGGATAGCTGAGCAGATCCTGCCCATGATGCTGAAACGGGTCTCTGTGGTGGCTTCCAGCCTCATGCCAGGGATGGGATAGCTCCGTCAGCAGTGCTGGGTGGTTGCCAGCTGGATGTCCCATGGAGATGCATCGTGGGCTGCACGCGGAGTGTTTGAATGTTCTCCCCAGGGAACACATGGGGCAGATGTGATGGGATGCACAGGGGAGTGAGGGATGGAGACCCCATCCCTGGACCATGCTTGGAGTAGCCAACAGTCCTCAAAAGAGATTATAGTCTTTTAATAGCCACCTGTCCAGCCCAGTCTTGAGACCAAAGCTGTGACTCTTGGATGGCCGAGTGAGAAGGGGGTGATGTTTCCCTGCTCCAGAGCTCCCACCATGCACCAGCCCAAGCACACACTCCACCCTGGCCTCCCACTCCTGCCCTCCCGTTTGGCTGCCCCCAGCATGCCTGCCGATGGGCAGGGGTTATCCGGTTTGTGGCCAGAAAACACCAGAGCTACAGCCACGTGCTGGGGCGTTGACTGGTCACCTTCCTGCTGCCCACTGCTCAGACCTGGCTGCAAATGTCAGAGCTAGCTCAGAAGAGAGCCACGGAGACAACTGTGGGCTGGTGAAAATACCTCTGAATGAGGGACTTGACAAGCCTGAAGGTTTCACTTGCCAAAAATAAGACTGAGCAGAGACTTGACTTCATTCCCAGGTACTACAGAGCCCTGTCTGTGCCTCAAAACCTGCCTCCTCCTCCTGCCCCATGTCCTGGGAGGCATTTCTCTGGGATGCTGTAGCAGGCAGACTTACAGTGGTCACCATTTGAGACAGCCTCTTTAGTTTGGAGCTTTCTTTTTGCAGCAGCTACAGGGGTGATAACATGTTAGTTAACAATTAACAGCTGGTGAACCAAGGCAGGAAAACATAAAGATGCTCAACCTTGGGAAGAGGCAGCTTCCCTGTCCCTTGGTGCTTTAGATGAAGGCTGCACTGCTTTTTTGGAAGACACACTGTGGCCAAACATGGGGCACTTGCTCAGTACAGGGATGGGCAGGTGAAATGAAAATTTTGGCCCACACGATGCCAGTCAGGCTGGATGGACCAAACCCACATGTCAGCCTCAGCTTCACTGAGACTGTGACAAGACCATGCTATTGCAACCCCAGCGTCGGTGCACGGCAGCAGCGAGGACCTGCAGTGACTCCGCTGCGTCCCCAACCTCTCCCTGCCCCTCGGTCCCGGCAGCTGCATCTCTCCCAGCACTGGCTGCCGTGGCTGGTCCCTTGCAGAAATGCAACCACAGGACACGAGTGTGATGTGTCCTGCTCACGGCCATCTACTTTGGGGTGAGCAATCCTCTCTCCTCCAGTTTGCCAGGATGTCTGCATCCAAATGCAGTGCACTGGACCCCTTCTCCATCATTGCCTGCATGGCATGTCTGCTCTCTGCCTCTTCTCGCATGAGCTGATGCAGGGCTTCCCGTGGGCGCTGCCCTGGGCATTTCAGGATATCCCCAACTGCAAACACATCTTAGGTCCAGATCAGGAAAATTTCTTCCCCAGGAGGGTGGTGCAGCCCCAAGACAGGTCCTCGCAGAGGTGGGGGATCCCCATCCTTGGAGGATTTGCAGCCAAGACTGCCCCGAGTCAGTGCTGGCAACACTGCTGCTGGGAGCCAGCGCCTGGGCTGGACACCTCGGAGGGCCTCTTCCACCCGTGTTTCTGTGATCTGCCCCTCACACATACCTTTCCTTTGAGCGCATCCCATGTGCTCCTGCACAGGCACCATAAAGCCCCGTCACACCCCGTTAGCGAACAGCGTTTCCTATGACAACGCTGTCAACAGCACTCGGAGCAGGATTTGGGTCCTGGGGGGGGGCAGGTGCAGGGCTCCTCCGTAGCTATGGCAAAGGGCTGTTTACTTCTGTGTTTTGCGTGTCAGTGTTACTCCCGGGACAGCTCTCTCTGTGCAACAGCAGGGTAAAGCTGTTTGGCATCTCCACCAGTAACTATGTCAGAATTTAGGGGAACCGCGTGTGACCTACACCTGCCAGTCACCGTGATGGGACCTGCACCGGGGACCGGTTGCAGGAAGCATCCTCCCCAGAGCTGCCACAGCTCCCAGCAAAGCCCCCAGCCCTTCACCCACCTCTGTGCTGGTACAGGCAGGTGCTGGATGCGGTCCCAGGTACTCTTGCTCCAGCCCTCGTGGGGGGCTGGATATTGCACTATGCAGCAAACCCCCTCTTTTCCATGCGGGCACCCCTGCGAGAAACGTTTTCTGCTTTCCCCCTTTCTCATCAGACCATACCCATATCCGTGCCTTCCCAGCATGGGCCAAATTGCACAGCTTTTCCCCGACACTTTGCAAACTTCAGGGAACGCTCCCAGCCCTTCCCTGCGGGCAGCTCGTGAAGCACTCGGCTCTGCCCTGGCCAAATTGCAAAGGGCTTGGATCCCGTTCCCCAGCGTGAGTGCCAGGGGTGGGGAGATCTTGCCTCGCATCTATTCTTTCTAGGTACAAAACACACTTTCAAAAGTCAGAGCCATTTCACTGGCAAGAGATGGAAGCTGCTGGAGACGGCCAGCTGCCCCAGTTACGATTCCCAGCAAGGCCACTTTCCCAGCCCTGCTCTCTGCATGTTTTGCAGACACACACGTCGAGGATGCATTGCCTGGACGCCCAGCCAGCCAGCCCCGACCGGGGATCTGCATCCCTGCGGGCCACATCGCAGCCCTGAGGCCGCTGGAACCGCTGCAAAGCTGCTCGTCCCGGCGTCCATCTGCTCCCGTGACGCTCCTCTCGAGCAGAGAGCTCGTGTTTAACAACCGCGTGTGTTTTCGCTCAAGCATTACGTCATTCAGCAACACCAGCCGGGCGGACGGATGGGACAGCCCAACTGCTCTGCCCCTGCCGATGCTCACCCCCTCTCCGCATCATGGGGGGCTCTGTGGTCCCCGGCCCTCAGCCTTTTGCAAGGATGCAGGTGAACAGAAAAATCAGTATCCATTCAAAGCCCACCGAGAGGCCAGTGGCTCCTGCGTGGTCCCCCCATCTCCTTGACGTGTCCCAGCAGTGGGTGTGGAGGGCAAAACACTCTGTAATTTCCACCTCCTGGATTTCCTGTGGCCGTAGCCATCAGCACTTTCCCTAAAATAAAGTGGGAGCTGAGATAAGCCAGACAGCAGGGCTCCGGAGGGACTGTCCTGAGCATGGATTTAGCTCACACTTCTTTAAGTGGGCGTCCAGGTTTGGGACTTCACACCTCTCATAGGCGGAGAGGAACTGGGTGGATTTGCTGATAATTTGCTGCCAATTTCCGCAGCCACGGAAGGAGCGTGGGGAATGGGGGAGAGCTCCTCACGGGGAGCCCCATGGGAAGGGGGTGCAGACAGGGCATTTCCTTGCACATGCTCTCACTCCCTGGGCAGCAGATAGGGGCTCACGGGGAGCTGGGTGCCAGGATGAGCGGTGTCTTGGCCCCTGGCAAAGAGGGGAAGCCGCTGTGTTGGACCTGTGGCGATGGCATGCAGCGCTTGAGCATGGCCAGTGCTGCGGGCTGTAGGGAGAGGGGTATTTTGTGCTCCTTACTTTTCATCCCCCCCCCCCGCTTCGCCCTCCCTCCCCC
>NW_010972572.1:2295290-2300665 GCF_000737465.1 Haliaeetus leucocephalus | reverse complement strand
CCCCCCCGCGCTGCCACCCGGGGACGCGGTGGCCCGGCGGAGTGGGCGCAGCCCTCCCCTGCCCTCCCCCCGCAGGCAGCCTCGCAGCTCCCCCCGCTCCTTCCAGCTTTTTTGGCAGAGGCGCGCCCGGATTGGAGAGAGCGGCGAGGGAGAGGAATTAAAAAAAAAAGGGGGGGGGGAGGAAAAAAAAACCACCAAAACCCAAACCCAAGCAGCCAGCCCAATCGGCTGGAGAGGCTCGTGTGTGTTTGCCCTTTCCTCATGACGTAGTGTCCTGTGCCTCTCTCCCCCCTTCTCCCTCTCCTTTTCCCCTCCCTCCTTCCAACCCCCCCTCCCCTTCCCCTCGCATCCTTGGAAGCAACAATTAAGCAGCTCTGGGATAAAACACACTGCCTGCGGGAGCACGGGGGCATTGCTTCAAGAGATGGCAAGGCGGGCAGCTGCACCCCTCCTTCCCGGAGTCCTCCTCCTCTTCTCCATCCTCCCGGCTTCTCAGCAAGGAGGTAAGGAAAGAAAAGGCTCCTTCCCCTTAGCCCCGGGCAGCGCTTTTCCCCGGCTCTGCAGGGACCCTCCACGGCCACAGGGGCTCGGCTGCTGCCCCCTCCTCCCCCGGGCAGCCCCCCGCCTGCCCCGGCTGCGTGTCCCCGAGCAGGGACAGGCAGCCCTCCCTGACCCGCCTTGGGGACATGCCCGAGGGTGGGAGGGCAGCCCCCCTGGGTGCTACCTCCCGGGAGGGCTCTTTGCCCCCCAACCCGATGGGCGGCGTGTGCCGTGCCCGGGTCGAGTGGGATGTCACCGAGGGCAGTGACACGGGACAGTCCGGGCATGGCACCGCTGCGCCAAGCGCTTGTCCGGGACGGGACGGGACGGGGGGGGCTGCGAGGTGCTGCATCCTGGCGAGGGGACACGAGAGGCTCGGGGACACGCAGGCAGGTCCCAGGGCAGGGCAGCCAAGGGTGGCCGCCAAGCTCCCATGGGACTTATAAGCGCAAGGGGCCGGGGGAGCTGGCACCCGTCACCCTCCCCCGGTGCCATGGCGGTGTGAGCCGGAGGGGCAGCGGGGACGGGGGGCGTGCGGGTGTGCATCCCGCATTCCATGTGTGCAGGCTGCTGCGCAGTGTGTGGCCGCGACCCAGCCTGCGGGGCTGGTGCAGCTGCAGAGCAGCTCGACCCGCCCGAATTGCAGGCTCTGGGTGCCTGGGGTGGCCCCCGCACCGTCTTCCTTGCGCTCATCTCACCAGTGTCGGGTCCATCCACCAGCGGATGGCATGGGTCACGGCTTGCTGGCTGGTCCCTGGCTGGGCAGCGGCAGGGGGTGCGTGACACCCCAGCACACGCCCACACCCGTGCAGCAAACCTGCTGCCGGGATGGGGAGGCGAACGCCAGCGCAGTGGTGCGCGTCCCACGGTGCCGCATGACGAAGCCGGAGCCACCAGAGCAGCAGGTGCCTGCCCGCCGGATGGCTCGCGTCTCGTGGTCAGGCCACGAGCATGCACAGAGGTGGGGAGAGCAGCTCTGAGCACAGATTTATAGCCCGCTGCAATGGCTTAACTGAGCAAAGGCCTGCAAGGTGGGGACAGCATGGTCAGGGATGGGACAGCCACCTCTGGAGATCCAGGCGGTGGTTGCCCCGTGTGGTGCCATGGAGAATGTGCAATGGGCAGAGCCACCACCAGTGATGGGGTCGGTGCCAGAGCTGATGGGGTCAGTGCCAGAGCCGTCGCATGAGGCTTCTCGGCCAGAGAGGACCAAGGACCGGAGGAGGGGAGAGGGCAGGATCCCACAGGCAGGGGAGGGCAGTGCCAGGGCTGTGTGTGGCACCAGGCAGCTGCAGGCTGGGGCACCCCTCGCCCAGGGCAGAGCCCTCGGGGCTCTGCAGCCAGCAGCTCCATTTGCCAGTGGCCTGCAGCTCCTTGCTCTGCCCCGGTGTAGTGGGCTCCTGGGACCCCGACCATGGGCTGGTCTGCCCCGGCTGTGCAGGCAGCATGACCCCAGAGTGGTGTCAAGCCAGGCAGCTGCCTGTAAAGCCGCACCACTGTCAGTGCCCGATCCTGCATAGCTACAGCTCAGGGTGAAGGTGCTTGATGAGATGCAGCTCGGTCCTGGGCACTCTCGGTCTCCAGCAGTGATGCTCTACGCTGGCTTGCTGAACCACGGTGGCTTTGACCCCCAGCTCTCAAGCAGTGGGCAGGTGGGACAGTCTCAGGAGGACTTTGGCCCCCAGGTGAGATCCTGCAGCAGTTTCTGAGCAGTTTGGAGCTGTTTGCCCCGCTCCAGACCCTGGCTCGATCTCCAGGGGTGTTTGCTTGTTTGGGAAGCAGCTCACAGAAGAGGTGGCCCTGGCCCTGGAGATGGTCCCAGTGTTGATGGGGACACCGGAGAATGCTTCCCTGTGGAGGACTGACCAGTGTTTCTGCAGCCTGGTGTGCTGCGTGGCACCAGGCAGGCTCAGCCATGCTCCTTGCCCTGCCAGCCCTTGGGGACTGAGCTGGGACAGAGGCACAGCCAGTGGCACGGTGTATGTGGGGGTGCCAGGGTGCTGTGGGGTGCACCCAAGCTGGAGAGGGCTCAGGGCAGCATCCTCCAGCACCCACTGCAAGTGCAGCTCCAAACCAGCCTGGCAGGAAAGGATCCCTTGAGAGATCCCAGGGTCAAGGGGGGAAAAGGGGGACCCCCCCTGCGCACACAGACTGTCCCCCTCAGCGCAGTGCCAAAGGGCTGAGCCCTGGGCTTGCAGCAGCTGGTGGTACTCGGGAAGCTCCCAGCAGCGGGTCAGGATCAGCCCGGGGGAGCAGAGTTGTACTGGGCATCTGCACGGCCGGATCCAGGCCGCTGCATGGGGAAGTTGCTGTATGGTTCCCTAAAAGGTGCCAAGTGCAGCGTGTCCCAGCGTTTGGAGCGGGGCATCTGTCCCTCAGTGCCTCCATCCATCCCTCAGTGCTTCCCATGCCAGAGCACAGGGGATCCCCCCCCTGGAGTGACCCCGGGGGGTCCCAGCCCTGCAGGCTCTGGGACCACAGGGGGCAGCTCGGGTGGGTGCAGAGAGGCTGGCACTGGGTGTGCTGGCATCCCAGCCTGGGTACCGTGGAGACCCTCCGAGGACATCCAGAGTCCCCAGGATGCCCCAGGGACAGCAGTGCCAGTTGTGGGGCTGGGATGGCATCTCCCCTTCCCAGCTGGGTACCTCCCTGAGGCACCAGCCTGCTGGGACTGCTCCCTCTGCAAACAACTCACAGGGTGCAGCTTGTCTGCCAGCACTCCGAAATGAAAGCTGAAGCCTCGGGTGGGGGTGGGGGGGGGCTGGAGAGGAGCCAGGCTCTCGACAGAAGCCCCCTCTGCCCCCCCCCCCCCCGAAGCTGCTACCAGCAAGCTCGAGCCGGGATGCAATGCAGCTTCAAAGTTGCTTGGAGACTGCATGTTTCCAAAACTGATTCTCCCAAGAAAAAGAAAACAGCAGTGTGAGGGAAGAGGGGAAATATCTGTGGCAGTTACATGCTGAGCCTTCTCCAGGAGCGGTCACCCATGGGCGCTGGGAGGGTGGCAAGGTATGAGGTTTGCCCACCTGGTGAGGCTGTGAGCTTGTGTCTCGGTCTTGAAAGCTGTTGAATAGAGAAAACATCTGTATTTCTGGCTTGTAAAGAAAGCTGCAAGCAGTGGTGCAGGTAGAAATGGTGCAGATGATATAGTCGTCAATCTGAAATAGCACAGGTAATGGAATAGTGCAGATATTGCAAATAGTGACCTGTGGTACAGAGCTATGGAAGAAAAAGTCCAGTTTCTATCAACAAGGCTCCACACCAGATCCTGAGCACCTCCAGGGGTCAAACCCTACTGGAGCTGCGGCTGCACATGTGGGTGCAAATTCTCCTGCCCCTGGCTTGAGAAGACATCCCCGGCGTGGGTGCTGGGGGCCAGCCCCATGCTCTGCAGGCTTACAGCCAGCCCCAGCCCAGGAGACAAGCTGGGAGATAGGAGAAACCCCCCTTCCTGGAGTCCCAGCAGGCTTGGACCAGGGGCAGAGGCAGCACAGAGCTCCTTTAGTGCTGGGAGGCTGGTGACTCAGTTTCCCCTTCCCCAATGTGCCAAGGGACTGTGGGATGAAGAGGCCAAAGCAGGTCACGCTGCACTGGGGAGCAGCAGACCCTGGGCTGGTCTATGGGCTCCTGCCTCCACAGCTGGGGAAGGACAGGGCTGGGGAAGGACAGAGACTGGCTGGAGAGCGATTGCCGTAGCCCGGTGCAGCCTCAGGGAGCCCACGGTGTAGCTGGTGCTGAGTGCGTGGGCTGCTGTCAACACCTGAGCCGTGGTGGTGTTGCCGATGGGTGGGACTGGTGATGCTGGGGTGAATTTGGCTGCTCGAGGCTGGTCCTCAGCTGGAGAGCCGAGTGGGTCAGAGACCCCCATGCCCCCTGGCAGTGCCCACACCAGGGAGCAGACCCTGAGCTGGGCTATGGGCACTGCCTCCCCACCGGGATGAGCCCGGCTCTGCCAGTACCAAGGCAGCTTGTAGAAGACCTTCAAGAGAAGTAAAGAGCTGGCCATGTTTGGCAGCAGAGCTGGTCAGGGAGAGCAGCAAGGGGGGAGCAGCCTGCTGCAATGCTTCTGAGCAAAAGCATCAGCTCCCCAAAGCCACATGGCTTTCCTACCCCAGCCATCCTGCTGCCCCCCGGCTACCCAGGCTCCTGCCAGGACTTGCTGACCCCCTCCACCTCCTGATCTGGGCGTGGAGATGGTTGATGAACTGGCACATCCCCTGTAATCCTCCAAAAAGGTGCAGACCTGCCACGAGGCACTGGGATGAGCACAGCACCTTGGCCCTGGGATGGTCTCTGGGGCACGCCTGGGGAGGGGGCAGCGACAGTGGCACCGCAGTGGGACCCCCCCTGCCAGGGTCTGCAGCGCCCAGGAGAGTGACAATGATGAAGGGCTGAGTATGGCAGCCGTGACTGTGGGCAGGTGTCACCTGGACCTTTCTGGGGTCCCCACGCACCCCAGGAAGGCTGTAAGCCATCCTGCCGTGTCCCACCCCCCTGGGGTCTCTGCCAGACAGCGCTGGCACAGGAGGATAGAGGGGTAGGGGAGCTGAGCCCGGGTCCCTGGGGTGCCCAGCATTACCCAGCACCAGGGACCTTGCCTAGCCACGAGGGGCTAAGGCTGGGGGGCACCACAGGGCCCTCCTGCTTGGTGGGGGACTGTCACTGGCCCCGGGCATGGAGGTCCCCGGCCAGATCCTGGCTGTCCTGCCGCCTCTCGTTCCTAGCAGTGGTGGGGCGTCCCCTCCTAGCAGGGCGGGTGGGGGAGGACAGGCAATGTGCAGACACTTGGAGTTTGTTTGGAAACAGGCAAGAGGTTGGGATTTGTTTTTCCAAGCTGG
>NW_010972572.1:2276176-2295280 GCF_000737465.1 Haliaeetus leucocephalus | reverse complement strand
GGGTGTGGGAGGGTGGGCGGGGGAATGTGCCGGGAAAAGGAGCCACTTCGTAAACCCCTGGCCGGCAGCCGGGCCAGGCTGTGCTGTGCCAGAGGGGTGAGCCGGCCGGCTGGAGCGTTGACTGAGCACTTGTCCCCTCCACTCCAAGGGACATCAGCTGCTCCAGGGCCAGATTTGGCCCTCAGTCCCCGCAGGGCCCTGGGAGGTGGTTTTGGGGGGGCACAGGGCTGAGCCTGGCTCTTTGGGATCACTGGGGCATGTGGGGGCTGTGTGGTGGGTCCTGGCATGGGTTCTCCGCCTGCGTGTGCATCCCGATGGGTTTGTGGGCGTGTGTCCTGCTGGTGCACGTGTCCCAACACCTCCTGTGCACGTACAGCCTGACACCCCTCTTGCACACGTGTGTGTGTCCTGACACATGTGTGGGTGCATCCTGTTGCCCAGTCTCTCTGTGTGGCTGGGCTGGGGGTCCATCCCAGCTGCCCTCAGTGGTGGGGGACACACGTGAGCAGGGCCCAGGGGACACCCTCATCCCTGCCATGTTGCAGCGGGCAGCTGTTGGGGTGAAGTGGGGGGCCACGGGGCACAGCAAGGGGGGACCCCCAGAGTTTGCATCACATCTGAAATGGAGATGTGCAGCACAATGTGCCCCCCACCATGGCATGCCAGCTCTGCCACCTGCCTGGCACCTGCCTGTGCTGGCTACCCTCCCCAGCCCATGGGCACCATGCAGCCTGCGATGGTGTTGCCAGGGCTGTGCCACTGCATGCACCCAGCTCCTGGGGATGCTGGGTCCCCTCCACCCTGGCCAGGGTGCTGGAGAGGCCACTGCAGCCTCGGAGCAGGACAGCAGGTCCTCAGGTCCCAGCCATGCCACTGCAGGGCCCCCAGTGCCCGTCCACCCTGCCCCTCTGCCCAGAGCAGGCAGGAGAGCTGGGTGCAGCTTGCCACAGGGGTGCTGGCCAGGCAACCCCCAAATCCTCCTGCCAGCATCCCTGCAAGCCCTGCCAGCCATCCTGCAAATCTCACTGCAAACCCTGTGGCAACACCCCCAGTGCCAAAAACATGCTCCAGCCAAAAGCGGAGCATCCCTCTGCATTGCAACCTCCTTGTGCTGCCAAGCCACCTGCAAGCCTCCACCCCATCCATGGCCCTGATGGAGCATGGGGGACCACCCAGGGGATGGCTGCCTGGGTGTCTGCAGGAGACAGACCTTTGTCAGTGTCCAAACCAGCCAAAAAACATTGCTGTGGTGTCTGAGCGCAACCTCTGAGCATGAGCTCCAGACGCCCTGGAAAGCGGTGGGAGCTGGGCGCTTATCTCAGCTTCGCAGAGGTGGGCAGAGGGACACAGGTGGTTTTGCTGGGTCTCAGCACTGTCTGCCCAGTCCAACATCCCAGTCCTGCTGGCCTGAGCTGGCTCTTCCTGCTGGCAGCTCAGCAGGCAGGGCAAAGCAGGGCAGGCAGCGTGGGCATGGGGCAGCCACAGCCAATCATGCTTAGGCTTGGCTGGGACCAGCGTGGGCTGTGGGGATGAACTGGGACAGCTTCACCCCTCCATGCATGACCATGCCTGGACCTGTCCCCCCAGACCCACGTGAAGCTAGTGGTGATGGAGACGGCACTGGCTGTGGTGTGGGACAGGTTTTGGGAAGCAGAGCTGGACACCGGCCAGCCCTGCTCCGTGCCAGCCCTGTGTCCCTCCCTCCCATGCAGGACCAAGTCCTGCTAACACCTCCACCAAGATACCCTCCCTGGCTCCCGGCTGGGGCACCTCCAAGCCCCATCACCACTGTCGCACTGCAGAAACTGAGGTGTGCAAGGAAAGTCAGGGACATGCCCTTGACCCTTTGCCCCGGGGCTCTGCATCCCACCCCCTCCGCAGGGAGCAGCTCCATGTCCCAGGAGGTGCCCCCCACCCTGATCTGCCAGGGTGGGATCACTTGGATCCCTGTGGGGATTTTAATGAGGGTCTCTTCTCTTGCAGGGGTCCCTGGTGCTATCCCAGGAGGGGGAGTTCCAGGAGCAGGCTTTTTCCCAGGTAAAGGGGTCCAGGCAGTGTTGGGGGGGGCATCACCCTGCTTGCAGGGATGGGGCAGGTGCCTGGGGGGTCCCTGGCTGCCCCTGAGCCAGCATGGAGGGCTGGGGACCTGTCAGCTGGGATCAGGGGACATGGGGACACCCTGTCTGGCTGCTCAGCCCTGGGTGGCTGCCCCAGCACCACCCCCACAGCATGGGGACAGGACTGGGTGGCAGTGCCATGCTTACACTGAGGGTCACGAGCCCAGGGCTGGCACCTACACCCTACCCAGCCCTGGCCACGGGAGGTGCTCAGAGGTCACAGCCTGTCCCCAGTGTTTCAGCCAAAAGCTTGGGGACATCTCAGCAGGATGCCCCATCCCCTTGCACCCTTGTCACCCTCTCTGCCTCCCCATGGACCCCCGAGAGCCTGGCATGGGTGGGTAGGTGGTGGGTGCTCACAGGGATGGGTGCTAAGACTGCCATTGGTTGCAGGTGCTGGGGTTGGAGGTTTGGGAGCAGGTGAGTGCTGGGATCCCTTTGCCCAGGGTGTGCAGGGACAGGGAGGGGGGCAGCACGCCCGGCAGAGATGCCTTGTGGTGGGCAGCGGGGTCTGCCATGAGGCTGGCCCTGTCCCGCACGGTGTCCCCGCCTCAGGGGATGCTCAGAGGAAGGATGGCTCTCACCCCTCTCCACGTGCTCTCCCCTAGGACTCGGGGCTGGAGCAAAACCTCCCAAACCAGGTAAGAAGCCTTTCCTTGGCTCTCTCACCATCTTCAGCCATGCCAGTGACCAGGATATTTCCTGACCTCTGTTGCCCTCATGTTTCACCCATGTGGCCAAGGGCCCCCCCCATCCTGGGCTCCCCCATGGCCAAGGCACGCAGCTGCCAGCACTTTCCACCCTGCCCTGCCACACTAACCCCTGCCAAGACCCCATAGCCACAAGGGAGCCTTCCTCCCTCATCCGCTGCTTCGGCACACTGCCATCTCCCCTCCAACCCCCACAGACCACCCTTTTGGGGTGCTTGCTGCTTGCAAACATGTGCCAGAGCTGCTCGGGAAGATGCAAAGGTCGCTCAGCCCTGCCGGGAGCCAGTGGCCACGGGAAGCTGGCAACACCTTCATCTGCTTGCATTCATGGCCAAGCAGCTTTTGCTGGGGCTCCTGCAGCCTGTGCTGGGGTTTTTCTGGCCTAGAAATGACAGGGCGAGAGGGGGCATCACTGGGAGAGAGATGAGATCCTGGCAGGAGGACGCACAGCCCGAGGGCACCGAGCCTGGGGCACGGCTGGGAGGTGCTGGGGCAGCAGGGACCGAATGTGCAGGGGACAAATCTGCTGCCAACAGAGATGCCTGGTGCCCGTCGAGGCCCAGGGAGAGCTGCTCTTTTAGGCGGAGACCCAGGTCTCCCCTCCCTGCCCACCCCAGGAGCACCCACTGCACCCAAGGGCAGGGGCACACTGCACTCCACCGGCCCCCTGAGCCGGCTCGTCTGCACGGCGGGAGCGCCAGCCCGAGGTGGGGGCCGGCAACCTCCGTTTACTCAGATTTCAGCTCGTGGAAAGAAAAACAAGGCCCTTTATTTCCGCGTAATTAAAACCAAACGCGGTGCAGCCGCGAAGCCCCAGCCGGAGCGGTGTCCGCGCCCTGAGCCAAAGGCAGTGGAATTTGCGCCTGGAGGGAGCGAGGGCTGATTAGCCCCAGATGTTGGAAGGCAGCGCTGGCCGGAGCCGGAGGGACTCATTCCTCAGCCATAAACATTTCGGCTCCGTCCCCTCGTGGCCTGGTGGGGTGGGGGGCGGGTGAGGAAGAAAGGGACGGGATGGGGAACCTGGATGCTGGCAGGCACGTTTGTCACCCGTCCCTGTGCCCATCCCCGGGGCATGCTCCTGTCCCATGGGGACAGTGCAAGTGGGACGCTCTTGCTCCTCTAGCCCCGTCTGTACCCCCGCTACCTCACCCCACTTTTCTTTCCAGGGGTCGGAGGCCTCGGGGGACTCGGCCCACTTGGCCTGCAGCCAGGTGAGCACAGACCACCGGCCGCCCCCACTCCGGACCGACCCCAGAGACCCACCTTGGGGACAGCACGTGGCTTATCCCCATCGGGTGCTCTCCGTAGCCTGCCTGGTGGGTTCCATCCAGGCCGGGCACCCTTCCCAGACTTGAGGGACTGGCAGCCACCAACAGGCAGCCCTGTGGTCCCCCAACATCATGACATCAACCATGGCTGGGTGACCGCAAGCAGGAATAGGCGAGGAGGGTCCTGGGGTCCCCGTGGGGTCTGCAGCAGAGGGACAGTGCCTACACGTGGCTGGCCAGCCTGCCTGGGGCCACAGGGGACCCCCGCAGGGTGCCCCAGGTGGTGGTGGCACAGCTGGTGACAGGCGGAACGTGGATGGGAGCAGGTAGTTGGGGGGGATGCAGGGAGAAGCCAGTGCAGGACAGGGCAGTGCCTGCTAACCACCGCCTTGCCCAGCCTAACGCCAGCCGCCGGCACTGCTGCGCAGCCTCCTGCAGCTCACCACCCCCCTGCGCCCACCGTGGCCGGCGTGGAGGGCAGGACACCTTCTTGCCGGCCACTTTTTGGGGATGTTCACGCTGGTTATTCTCCTCCCCGCAGGTGCTGCAGGTCTTTTCCCTGGAGGCGCCTACCCCGGGGGTGTCTTCCCAGGTGCTCCCTCTGCCGCTGCGCTCAAGGCTGCTGCAAAAGCTGGTGAGTGCTGGGGGTGTCCGATGAGATGCTGGGCCAGGCAACGATGCCAGGCAAGGCAACGCTGGGGCTCAGGCAGCCCCTGGGGACTCCTGGTGTCCCCTGGGAGCCTGGGTTAGGAGAGCTTTCCCCATGGAGCTGGGGGGCTACGAGCGGGAGGTGCTGCTCTCGCGGGGATCCCCGCCAATTCGGACGGACCTTGGCATATCTTGGTGTGCTGGGAAGGGGGCATTAGCCAAACCTGAGCCCCCAGGAGCAGAGACCACTGAGCTGCCCGGTCCCTGTGCCCAGGTCTGGGGGACCCATCCCTGGTACTGCCTCAGGGTGTCCCCTTTGGCCCCCAAGAGCTATCCTGAGCTTGCCCCTTTCTTCAGCACCGCCCCAGCCACCCATAGCCCAGTGATGGCATCTCACACTGGTACAGTCCTCTTCCCAATGCCCCCAGGCGCTGGCATTGGTGGCATGGGTGGAGTTGGTGGTCCTGGTGGGCTTGGGGTCTCTGCAGGTAGGAAATACTCCTTGTCCCCAGCATAGCCAAGCCCAGGGCAGACCTGTCCTCATGCCTGCCAGGGTGGGCAGGAGCCGGTGCCCAGGGCTCAGGGGGTCTCTGCTGCCTGCAGGTGCGGTGGTGCCGGGCGGGGTGCAGCCCGGGGTTGGTGCGGCAGGGAAACCCCCCAAAGTACCAGGTAGGTGCACGGCCCCAAAGCCTGGGGCCGGGGCGGGGAACGGCTCTGGCTGGGCGCTCATCCCTGCCTTTCTCTTGCCCGGCAGGCGCTGGGATTCCTGGAGTTTTCCCGGGTGGCGTGCTTCCTGGCGCAGGTGAGCTGGGGGTGTCCACCCCACTGGCAGCACCCTGACCCCTGAGGGTGTCCCCACCCTGCCAGCTGCACTCCAACCTCCAAAGGGGTCCCCACTCTACCAGCAGCACCCCGACCTCTGTGGGGTTCCCCACCCAGTGCCAGAACCCCGGTTTGAGTCGATAGCCTTGTGGCCCTGGGCATTTTAGCACCTCTGCCCAGCAGAAGGCTGCCTGCAACCCCATGCTGCTTGCCTGCCTAACTCCCTGCCTGTCCCGTCGCTGCTGCTTGCAGTTTCCAAACCCTTTCACTGGGGCCATAGTGACATTTCCACTGTGCCAAAGACGGGGGACTCGGCGTCTCCAGGGGTCTCATGCCAAGCTCTGCGGGAGCAGGCTGCATCAGCACCAGGAGAGGAGCTGGCACAGACCACGTGAGGGCCAGCTTGCCCAGCCAAAGGCGGCGTGGGAAGGAGGGGAGGAGGTGGCAGGGGGAGAGGAATTCCTCACTGCAAAGTAATTTGGAGGAGGAAAACTTGTGAAAACAAGATGTTTCGACATTGTCAGAAGGAGAAGTGTGTTGCTGGTCAGGAATGTCTTTTCCATGTCTGAAAACACGTGAGTTATAATGAAAGACATTTGTAAAAGGGAAAAAAAAACCAAGCCAAAAAAACCCCCTCGAAACCACAAACCCAACCCAAATGACTGCAAGGCCAAAGCACTGCCTGTTGGCCCTGGAGGGTTGGGGCTCAATGGGCAGGACCCCTGCTCCCGCTCCCTAAAGAGCCCCAGCTTGAATGAAGCCACTGCACATCACCGGGGCAGAGAGCAATGCCCAGGCTTGGCTATACCATGATGTGGGCTGGTGCTTTGCTATTACTTGTGGGACCCACTCGTGGGTGCCATGCACCCCGCAGGCACCCCAAGTTCCTCTGTGGGCAGCCTGCCCCTCCCCAAAGCACAGGCAGCCCCAGGGCTGGAGCAAACCCTTCACTGGTAGCTCTGCCCAGGGGGTGCGGTGTGGCTGGCACAGGGGGGCCCAGCAAGTCCCCAGGGGACGAAGGTACCCTGTCCCAGGGTACAAGGGTTAGTGCTGAGCCAGAGATGGGTGACAAGGATTTGGGGGCTGGGTGCAGGGGTCTCGGGTACTAGCAACACCATGATGCCCCACTGTGGTCACTTGGCCCCTCTGGTCTCTGCTGTAGGTGTCCGCTTCCCTGGCGTAGGGGTGCTACCCGGAGTACCCACTGGTGCTGGAGTCAAGCCGAAAGGTCCAGGTAGGTCACTTCAATCCCCTGGAGACACTGGGGTGGAGGGTGGGTCCTGGGCTGGCTCCAGTTCTGCCCTCATCTCCATCTTGCTGGGGCTGGCTCCAGCCCATCCTTTGGGGTCACAGCCCGACAGGGCACGTGGGTGAGCAAAGCCGACCTCTGGCTGAGCCCACGCAGACTAGTTTGGACCCCAGGGATGAGCCCCAAGGCTCACGCAGGTGCCTTTGTGTTTCTGCCTAGGAGCAGGAGCCTTCGCAGGAATCCCTGGTGAGTGTCCCGTCTCTCTCGCCCATCCTTCTCTTCCTTCCCAAGCCTGTTCATCACAGCCATGGCCTCCCCATGCCAGAAGATGCCTCAGGGCTCCCCAAGCCACCCGCTCTCCTCTCTCGGGGTGCCCCGCGGCACTCCCCTCTCGCAAGGACTGGTGGCAGCCTGGGCGCGGGCTCCAGGTGAGAGTCTGCTGTTGGCTTTGCAGGACTAGGAGGTTTTGGAGGTCAGCAGCCCGGTGTCCCTCTGGGGTATCCCATCAAAGCTCCTAAGCTCCCAGGTAAGCTGTCACAGCCGAGAGGGCTAGGGGTGAAGGACCCCCAGCGCTGCCAGGAGAAGGACCCGCCATTCCCCAGGGCTGAACTGTGGTGCCCCCGGGTCCCCTGGACCTGGCAGTGCCAGTGCTGGCCCTGGGACAGCAGGACAAAGTAAGGGGCATGGGGCAGGTGAGTCCAGCAGCAGCCCTGCCTATCACAGCCTCGCGGGCAACTGCTTGGATGCTGCTGCTGGTCTTGCCCCCAGCCCATGAGGATGCTGTGCCTCTTTGGCTCTTGTAAGGTAGGAAAGAGCATGTTCTGGGGACATGCTTTGGGCCAGGCCACCCCAGGCTATCCCTGCCAGCTCCTCCTGGCACAAGGCATAGCCCCTGCAGGGACTGTCTGCTTTCTGTGGCTCCTGGGGTTGTGCTGGGCATCGCTGGGCATTCACCTGGGCTCAAGGAGCTCTAGCCAAGGCCCCCAACAGCAGGCAGGTGGTAAGGATGAAGCTCCAAGCAGGTCTCCCTCCCCACTGCCCACCCAAATGAGGCTCAGCCCCAGCCCAGGGAAGCCTGGGGGTGCTCAACACCCCTTTCCCAGGATGGGCTACTCTGGGGACCTCCATCTCCCAGTCCTGTGCCAGGTGCCAGCTCTGCCCTGTTCCCAGCCAGCCATGCCCACGCAGGGACGGTGGCAGGACAGGCAGTGCCAGGCAGCTGGTACCAGGTTCTGTGCCCTCCAAGGGCCATGCTGCCAGCTTACTGGTCCCAGGAGCATCCCTGAGGAGGAGGGCAGCCGGATCTGGGCAGGGACTCGCACCCCTGGAGCGCTGGGGAGCAAGTAGATCCACGGGCATTTTCCCACTCGCCGAAACAAGTTGCTGCAGGCAGGAAAGCCTTGGCGGGGGAGCCCACCCCGGGGAGCAGGTCCCACCCCGGCACAGGCGCCAGCCCCAGCAGCTCTGCCAGCTTCCCCCCACTGGGGCCCGTCACCGCAAACGGCGGCAGAAATACTTGGCCCGCTCCGGCTTCCTCCCGCGGAGGCAGAGTTACGCTCGTTAGGGTGACTCGGCCCTGCCGCCATCGGATACCGTCTGGCCTCCTGGCTGCAGCCCGGCCCCAGACAGCCTTTCATGGGGTGCCCGGCGCAGAGAGCAAACCACCGGCACGTGGCGCGGCCGTGCCTGGCTCCATCCCGCAGCGGCCCCACCAGTGGCCCGCAGCCCGGACGGGGCGCCGCTGCCGGCTGACCCACTTTATGGGGAGACTTCGTTAAATAAATCAGGGGAGGACACCGATCCCCTTGGCCAGGGAGCTCCATCAGTGCATCATGCCTCTCTCAGGGACCAGCGGGACAGTGGTGGTGTCCCCAGGTGTGGTTTCAGCTGCTGGGTGCTGCCTGGCACCCCGATCCTTTCCGGAGCGCTGGGGGATGCCAGTTGTCACTTCTGAGGGCTTTGGGCTGGCAGCACGGGGACACACCGGGCTGGCTGTCGAGGCTCTCGCTTTGATGCTGTGGATGGGCCCGGGGGCTGCCACACATCCCTGCATCCCCTGTGCTGTGTGCCAGCTGCAGTAGGTCCAGGTCGAGAGGGGACAAGGGAACAGCGGGGAAAGTAACATTTTCAGTGGAAAGTTTCCTTTTTGGATTATTTGCTCCAAATGCCCTAGCCAGCTCCTGCTCTGTACTGTCCCTGCTCAGGAGGCAGCCCTGGGGCCACCCCGCTCTCTGGGGGCTCAGCCTGAAGCTGTGCCTGAAATCGGGGTCCCACCCGATGCTGTAGGGATGGGGACTGCTCCCCAATGCCCAGCCGCACCGAGGTGGCATCGGTCTGTGCGAAGCCCTTTCCATGCCAACCAGTGTCCCCATTGGCTCTGAGCCCCCCAGCAGTGCTGGTGGCATCCACCACACTGGTGCAGGATGGATGCGCACAGCCCCAGGGCAGGGGTTGCTCTCGCATCCAACTCGGGGTGGTGGGGAGCTGGGCTTGGACCCAGCAAAACCCTTGGAGAGCCAAGGGCTTGGAGTCTTGACCCTTGGTGTCACCTCCATGTGTGTCACCCAGTGCCAGACCCTTCTGCAGCTTTGGGCTGAGTGAGGCGCTGATGAGGGGCCCTGGCTTGGGCAAGGGGGGTCCCCAAGGTGGAGGACACCCAGCACGGCTCATGGCCACTGCAGCCTGGAAAGCCTCAGCCTTCCAGCAACGCCGTGCTGGCGTGGGACACGATGGGACAGCCTGGCAGGGTGGAGACAAATCTGGTCCCCACATGCTGGCTGGTGGGAGGGGACAGTGTACTGCGCTCAAGGAGATGCTTTGCCATGAGCAATCCCGTCCCGGCTGCAGGCAGCCTCATCCCCACCCTGCCCGCAACCCCCTCCGGCAGGAAGGCTTGTTGTGTGAGACACCCTCCACCCTACGCACCACTCGAGGTGTCCCCATCAGGGATGTGGCAGCCCATCACCCCTCCTCAGGCCACTGCCAGCAGTGATGGGAGTTCAGTGCTGCTGGCTCCCGAGCACATGGTTCCTGCCGAGTCACAGGCATCCCTGCTCCGTCCTGAGTGGTGGGATCCTGCTCTTTCGCAAGGAGACATTTCCCTGGCTGTGATGTTCTGCTTGTAATCCCTCCCCATCCCTTCGCGCCAACCTCCTAATGAGGTCACATTTCAGCAGAGGCTCCCAAGCCCTGATTCCAATTAAAACCTTTCATTTGGAGCTGGCCGTGGCATGGCCAGCTGGGTACAGCTCTCGCCACGGGGCTCCCAGGGGACCCCCCGCTGTAGTGGGGTCATGGGAGGCTCCTGCAAAACTAGCTTTGGGCACCACAGCCCTCGGTGCGGGGCTGAGAGTGGGTGGCTCTTTCTGGAGCCGCGGCTTCCAAGGTGATGGAGAAGAGTATCTCCCGGCCCAGCTCTATCACAGGGATTTGTATCCCAGAGGATTTACTATCCCGATGGAAGGAGCCCTGAGGGCTGGTGCCGCACAGCCGGCTGGCAGAGAGGGGCTACACCGCGGGGCAGAGGGGGCACGGCCACCGGCAGCCAGGTGCTAACCCGCCACCTTCTCTCCTCTCCAGGTGGCTATGGATTGCCCTACAGCACTGGTAAGCTGCCCTACGGTGAGTGCTCGTAGCCCTCGCTCCGCGGTCGTAGCTCCTCACGGCTCCGCCGGCTGCCGCTGTGGCCTCGTGGCCACTGACCCTCAGGGTGGTGTGAAGGGCATCCCGCTCCCAGGGTGAGGTGGTCCCTTGGGGGACCCGTGCCTTTTCCTGCTGTGGTGCCTCTGGACCCAGCTGGGAGCAAGCCAGCTCTCCTGGCATCCCGCACCACAGGGCCGGGAGCCGTTAATCCGCAGGCATGCTGTGGCACCAGTAGCGGTCGGCTGGCTGTCTGGCTCTCTGCTAGGACATGTCCTGAGCCGTGGCCAGCTCCAGGCAGGGATGTTTGAACTGGCACCTCAACTCGGGGGGAGCTGGCTCCGGAATCCCTCCCACATCCCCCGACGCTGGTGGGGGGAGAACCTCTGGGCCAAAGGAGCTGCTGCATCTGCCTCGCCTCCCCTTCCTAGGGCCAGTGCCTGACCTGGCTTTGCCTTTCTGTTTGTGATTGCAGGCTTCGGGCCCGGCGGGATAGGAGCCGGCATCGGGGCAGGAGGAAAGGCAGGGTACCCCACTGGGACAGGTATGCTCCCTTCCTGGGCAGCCCCAGGGTGGGGGACTGGCACAGGCATGGCGGGGGGACAGGGCACCCTGGTCACTTTGCCGGTCCTTGGATGGGGTGTTGGGCACTGCCCGGCTGTCTGGTGGCCCCAGGGTGACAGCGTCACCCCAGGGACAGCCTGGAGGGGTGCATCATTTCCCAAAGGAGAGGGGGGTGGATGCTGACAGGAGGGGCTGGTCCCCAGGGTCATTGCGGGATGGGGGAGCTGAGGTGGGAATGGTCTTGGGACCTCAGCGGCTCCCCATGTCCTTCCCCAGGAGTTGGAGCACAGGCGGCAGCAGCGAAAGCAGCAGCGAAATATGGTGAGCCACCCTCTGTGGGCACATCCATCGGCCATCTCCCCAGCGGGGCAACTCTGCCTCCCTCCCTCCCAGGCTGGGGGGATGCTGGGTGTCCCTGCATCACTGAGCTGATGGTCCCCTTCTCCTCTGTGGCAGGAGCCGGTGTCCTGCCCGGGGCTGGTGTCGTCCCGGGAGTTGGCGGAGTGGTACCCGGCGTCGGCGTTGTCCCAGGAGTCGGAGGTGAGGCGATGGCGGGGCTTGGCCCTGGGGCTCGGGGAGGGTTGCCTCCCCCCATCCCACACCCCTGACTCTCTCCCGCTACCCCGGCAGTTGGAGGGCCGGCAGCAGCGGCAGCAGCGGCAAAGGCAGCGGCGAAGGCAGGAGGTTTTGGTGAGTTGCCTGCTGTCTCAGACAGATCCAGCAGCTGCCTGCGGGGTCAGGCTCACCCTCCGGTCACGGAAGAGCTGTGCATTGGTGCAGGGCTGCGTGACTTCACTGCTTGCCCCACCACCACCTGCCCCATCTCCTGGGGTGCTCTCCCAGCCCCAGAACCCTGCCCCGGCTCCAGCAGCTGCTTGCCAGAGCTTGGGGCAAAGCGAAGCCACTCTGCTGAGCCAGTAGCTTTTGCGGGTGGAAAGCAACAAGGTGCAAAACCTTCCCCAGGGCTGCAGAGAGGCTTTACCCCCTTGGGGGCAGCTTTCAACAGCCTTTTGGGAGAGCTGGGCTTTGGTGTAGCAAAGCCTGGTTTGCAAAGAGCAGCTTTTTCGACGGTGGCAAGCTCGCAATGCAATAGCCAACACGGGGCAGTATGTCTCCATCATGCATGGTTTCTCCATAAGAGATGTGGTTTTGCTGTGCCAGGCTCCGGCAAGGTGTCCAGGGAGATGGTGTCTGTAACGAGCTGTCATTCATTAGCAGAGGGATGCGCTTGGTGATGCAGATCTCGTGTTCGCTGCTCCCCTCGTTGACTGTTTTGTGGGAGAAAAGCGAGTAGCAAACAACTGCTCATTAGAGCATCCAGAGGAAACACGTCAGCCTCAGGAGCAGCTGGGATTTACAACTACAGCCTTGGGGAACCTTGGGGGTCCCCAAGCTCCTGGGTGGTTGGGTGGGCTCCAGACCCCTGGGTTGGGTGTAGGTAGCTGGAAATCTCAATCCTGGGCACTTCCTAGGTCGCCTGAGCAGCTGGTTTGGGAGATGTGGAGAGCCTACCACAAAGCCAGGTGCCTTGGAGCCTCCCATGACACCAGGGGAGACCGTGTCCCCACCAGTGTCACGGGGTGTTTTGGGGGGGGTCTGACTGTTCTGCTTCCCTCCAGGTCCAGGCCTTGTGCCTGGGGTTGGCGGCGTCCCAGGCCTCGTGCCCGGCGTTGGTGGTGTCCCCGGCTTGGTGCCTGGTGTCGGAGGTGTCCCCGGGGTGGCAGGTGACTCTTCCCAGGAGCCCCGTCCCCACCACCTGGCTCTGCGGGGGGCATGGGGGCTGGTGGCTGAGGGTTCCTCTCTCCTTTATCTCCAGGAATTGGGACGCCGGCAGCAGCAGCGGCAGCAGCAAAGGCAGCTAAGTACGGTACGTGCCGCGCAGTGCAAGGAGCTCCCCAGCAGCTCCCTGGGTACCCCTGCTGACCCTCTCAACCCAAGGCACTCAGGGTACCCCCAGACAGGCGCGTCTCCCCTGGGGATCACTCCTGATGGCTCATTACGGGGAAGCATCCAGGGATGGGTTGTGCCCAGTCCAGCTCCCAGCCGCTGCATCCGGCTTGGCTTCATCCTCAGGGCAGGACCTTCTCCCTCTCTGGGGTTTCTGCAGGCTGCTTCATGGAGGTGAACTGATGAGACTGAACAGATGTCTTTAGACCTTTTCTGAATTCTTGGGTTTTGTACCAAATGCATTTTACCAGCAGCAGACCTGACCCAGGGTCTGGTGCCCACAGGCTCAGCCTCGCTGCCCAGGCGGGCAGAGATCCCTGGCAGTGGGACCCCTGCCCAGGGTCACCGCCTTCCAAAAACCTGGTGGGATCCAGCAAGTGCATCCAACTTGATCTAGCAAGACCCAGGTGCTCAGCAGGCACAACCACCCCCAAGGCAGCTCCAGCAAGGAGGAGCCCAGAGGGGACAAGCGACATGGCCGAGCAGTAGGGAAGCTGGGAGCCCAGGTGCAGAGAGAGGAGGCAGAAGTGGCCCCAAGGCTCTGCACAGGGCTGGGGGATCCATGTGCTGCTCCAAAAGGCAGTGCCAGAGGTTACATGGCCAGGTCCCAGGACCTTCTGCATCATCACTGCAGGGCCCTGGGAGTCCCCTGGGAGCAGCCATGCTCAATGGCAGCTTTCCTTTGAGGGCTAACCGTTGCTGGCCAATTCTTACATTCCTCTTCTGCATCATGTATGAAAAAATCCCACCACATGCCTGAGGAAGGATGGGATTTAGGGAGAAACTTGGCAGTGACAAGTTAAGGGGTGTGTGCTCTGTGCTGGGGTGCCAGGCACCTGCCGAGCAGGGGACCATGAGGCCAACCCCTCTGGCACTCAGCCCTTCCAGAAGTAACATGATGCTTGTCCCTGTGGCACTAATGAGTGCCAGTGGGTCAAGGCTGTCACTGCCCTGGGCAGCTTCCCAGTCTGGCCAGTGCCCAGGGCACCCAGCCCTTCCAGACAGCTACTGAGGACCGCCAGCCACTTCTCCTCCATGGCCTGTTTGGCTGCAAGTCTTGATGTCCCCAAGATGAGGACCATCTGGAGCCCCCTGTGATGATGAGGATCATCATGGTCCCCTGTGCTGGTGAATTCCCAGCCTTTCTTTTACAACAGCAGATTTACCATCTCGCTGGGGCCTCTTGGGAGACATGGGACCAGTCCCTCCCTTGTACCGCTGTGCATCCCTCCCGGGACGAGGCAGTGGGGTGCTCTCATCATCACAGCATGACGACGAGAGCAGACCTTTGACAAGGTCCCACCTTTCTGCTGTTGCTGCAGCAAGATCTAACTTCTCCACTCTTGTTGCCTGCAGGAGCTGGCATCGGCGTTCCTGGCATTGGTGGTGTCCCCGGTGTCCCTGGTGTCCCTGGTGTCCCCGGTGTCCCCGGCGTGCCTGGCGTGGCTGGAGTTCCTGGTGTGGTGCCCGGTGTTGGAGGTGAGTGTATGGGCTGGCACGAGACAATGGGGTGGTGCTGGCCATGCTGGTCCCCTGACTCTTTTCCTTCTGTCCCCACAGTGGGTGGCCCAGAAGCCGCGGCAGCCGCGGCAAAGGCTGCAGCGAAAGCCGCAGCGTATGGTGAGTCACCGTTGTCCTTTCCCAGGGAGGGAGGAGGGATGTTTGCAAATGGGCAGGGTGGGGGGCACCCCTGGCACTGTGGATGGTGGGGCCATCAGCGGGACCCCTGCCTACGGACCCTGCCTGCTCAGCCACATCCCTGAACCTCTCTGCAGGAGCAGGGCGTGTGCCCGGCGTCGGCGTGCCTGGCGTCGGCGTGCCCGGCGTGGGTGTGCCTGGAGTTGGTGTGCCTGGTGTCGGCGTGCCCGGTCTGGTGCCCGGTGGGGTCGGAGTCATACCAGGTGAGGTGGTGTCTAAGGGATGCTTGGCATGTCCCCAGCACTGCCAGCTGAGGGATGCCAGCATGGCCACCACGGCCGATCACTGCCCCTCATGCTCCCCTTCTCCCCCAGGAGTTGGAGGTCCAGCGGCTGCCGCTGCTGCCAAAGCAGCCGCCAAAGCAGCAAAGTACGGTAAGCCAGGATCTCTCTGGGGTTATCCCACATGAGATATCCCTGTCTCCTGCCACCTCCCCACCCCATGCTGCTCCCCTCGTTGGGCCTGAGCACTGCACAGGGTCCCTGTGGGTTGGGGTGAGGGATGATCTCTCCGCAGGGCTGTATGTGGGATGAGGTGCTGACTGTGTCAGGGAGTGCTCTCCAGAAAGCTGGTCTGCATGGAGGATCCTAGGTTCACCATCCATACACTTTCTCCTACGTTAGTCCATCCACCCTTCCTTCTACCCACCCATCCACACCACCAGCCAGCCAGCCACCACAATATCCATCCATCCACACCTCCATCCATCCATCCATCTATCCCACCATCCGTCTACCCCGCCATCCATCCAACCACTCCACATCCATCTGTGTATCCATCCGTCCATCCATCTGCATATCCATCTGCCCACCCCAGCCTGCCATGCCTTTTCAGACAGCTCCTTCCACCACCTCTTTTCCTGAGCTGAAGCCCAAATCCTTCCTTCTCTTCTTGCAGGAGCAGGTGGCCTGGCTCCTGGCGTGGGTGGCCTGGCTCCTGGCGTGGGTGCCCTGGCTCCCGGTGTAGGTGCCCTGGCTCCTGGAGTGGGTGGTCTGGCCCCTGGCATTGGAGGTGTCCCAGGTGAGAAGGAAGAAGGCAGGTGGTAGTGGCAGCCTGGCTGGTGCAGGGGCAGGTCTGGGGCAGGACAAGCGTGAGGAGGGCCTTGGTGGTCTCCATCAACTCATGGCCATCCTTTGGGGGATGCAGGCAAGATGGGAGGGATGGGGTCTGCCCAGCACTGCTGGAGAGGATCCCCCTGGGGACACTGACCCCGCTCTTGCTGTCTCCACTCAGGGGTCGGAGGTCCAGCCGCAGCAGCAAAAGCAGCAGCAAAGGCAGCCAAATTCGGTGAGTCAGCTGGAGAAGCCCATCGCTCGCAGCTCAGCCCACAGCAGGCAGCCCTACCTGCCCAGCGGGCATCTGGGGTCTGCCCATGAAGCCCTGGCATGGCACAGACTGGTCGAAGGGGAGCTGAGGGGCTTCAGGGGTGGGCACCCCATGCTGGCCACATCATCCCACAGGATTATGGGGATCACATGGGGCTCACGCCCATGCTGCCTCACCCCCTCTCTCCACAGGTGCTGGGGTTGGAGGGGTGCCAGGTGGGGTGCCCGGTGTCGCCGGAGTGCCGGGAGTGACGCCCGGCGTTGGCGTTGTGCCCGGGTTGGTGCCGGGCGTGGGGGTACCCGGTACTGGCATCCTTCCTGGGGCAGGTACGTGCTTCATCACACCCCAGTTGGGGACCCCCTTGGGGACAGCAGTGGCCAGGGATGCTAAAAGCCACCAAGCCACGTGGAGGGGTGGCAGAGGGGGATGCAGGTGGGATGGGGGATGGTGGCACACGGGGGTGTGTGTGCAGGGGTGACTGTCCTAACTGCGGTGTCCTCATTTGCTTTACAGGCATCCCTCAAGTAGGGGTGCAGCCTGGTGCTAAACCTCCCAAATTCGGTACGTATCTGCCACTCTGTCCCAGGTCCACCTCGGACCATCACTGGGCACCCTTCTTGTGTGGGCATTGGGGTGCTGGCCTCACTTTGCGTCCCCTGTGTGGCCCCTGGTGCCCCAGCGGAGGGTGGCCCAGGCGTGGGAGGTGGCATGCTGTCACCTGTGGGTGCAAAGTACCACCCATGCCCCCTCCCCTGGACCTACTGGGGACATTTTTCTCCTGCTCTGCATTGCCTGCAGCAATGCGTCATGCAGGGGGTGAGCTCCCTCTGGGTCATCTTGCTCTGGGTGCTGTGCAGTGGGTGCCGGGGACACCCAGAATGGGTGTCAGGGCCATCCCAGCGGCTTGAGCACTGGCTGGGAGTGCCCTGAGCTGTGGGTGCTGGGCTGCGGGGGGACAGTTGTTAATGATCTCTCTCTGGCAGGTGTTCCGGGGGCTGGAGTCCCAGGGGTCGGCGGCATCCCAGGTAGGTGCTGGCAGGAGCTGAGCCCAGGCAGCCGGGAAGTGCAGGCAGAGGGATGCTCCCCCAGGGCATGGGCAGAGTAAGGCTGCCCGAGGAAGGATGGGCATACCTGGGGCTTGGCAAGGAGAAGATCAGACACTGCCCTGCTGCCTGTTCCTGCTGGTGCTCATCTGGGGTCCCTGTCATAGGTGGCCTCGGAGTCGGTGGCCTCGGAGTCGGTGGCCTCGGAGTCGGTGGACTTGGTGCTGGTGAGTGATGTTGGCCCCTGGCATCGGGGCTCCCCAGGGCTGGAGTGCAGGGAGCAGAATGGCAGTGCCATGCTGGCAGAGTGCCGAAAAGGGAAGGGGGTGTATGGGATGCAGGGGATGCAGGGTCGTTTTTGTCCCCTCCCCGTCCCACGGCACGGTCCCACCCCACACTGTCACCGTGCCCTGTGTCCCATCTTGTGTCTGCTGCCTGCCCTGCTCCTGGGGTGTGATCGGAATGGAATGCCATCACCGAGAAGGTACCAAGGGCCATAGCACCAGCATTGCCCCTGCCATGGGGACAAGGGATGGTACTGTACCATGTCCCTAACATGCAGAGATGCAGGTCCCTGCCTAAAGACCCTCTGGGCTCATAGCAGGGTCTGGCTGCAGCCCCAGGGGCAGTGAGCCCCACTGTGGGCTGCACTGATGCCCCTCTCTGACACAGGGATCTTATATCCAGGAGCTGTTGGGAAACCTCCCAAGCCAGGTAAGGAACAAGGTCTGCTGTGACCGGGGAGGGGCTGGAGGGGTGACCCCCATCCCTGTCCCCACGCTGCCCACCCTCACCGGGGCTCTCCAATCCTGCAGGTGTTGGTGCTGGGGGGTTGCAGCCAGGTTAGTGCTGCAATTTGGGGCTGGAGTGGGAGTGTGTCCCCTACCACGCCACGCTTCTCCCCACCCTGCTGCCATCCCCCACTGGGAAGCGGGGAGAGCATCCTGAAGCCAGATGGGTGCCATGGCAGGGACAGAGGCTTTTGCAGCGGCTCCTGTCCCTGCAGGGAGCAAGGGTCCCCAGCCAGGGTGTCCCCAGCCAGGCAGGGTTGGGGTGGCACTGCTGTCACAGGCTGTCACTGGCTGTTGCTTTTTCCCCAGGGGCTGGAGTTCCCGGCTTCGGCGTGTCACCGATATTTCCAGGTACCATCCCCAGCTCAGCGCCTCGGCACGCACACAGGGCACGTCTCAGTGGCCATCCGGCTCACAGGGACATGCGCGGCCCATGGAGCACGCGGACGTGGCCACAGCCTGGGGAGGGACCTAGGGGGCTGGGCTGAGCTGGGGGGTGCTCAGCTGGGGGGTGCAGGGCAGAGCAATGTGGCTGCCTGCTGGGTGCTGAGGGCTTCGTTCTCCTTTCAGGTGGAGTCGCCGGCCAGCTGGGATTTGGTGGTAAGTGTCCATCCCCCAAGTGGGCCACTTTTGGGGTGGGGGGTGCATATCCCCCCTGCACCCAGCAGGCGAGCAGGGTGGGGGTCCCGCTCACCCTGCTCTGCTTCCCCCCTGCAGTGAAGCCCCCCAAGACCTTCGGAGGAGCCCTCGGTGCCCTGGGCTTTAGAGGTGAGCACTGCCACCAGGTGACCCCCTGCCCTATTGGGGCCGGCTCCTGCACCCCCTGCCCTTCTCCCAGCCACCCATCCAGGGGGTCGGGGGGTGCGGGGGGGGCTCACACTGTATATCCCCCCCCAGGCGGCGTGGGCTGCGCACAAGGGAAGTACTGCGGGAGGAAGCGGAAGTAACCACTCGCCGTCACCGATGACCTCATGAACTTTGGTGCTACTGCATGGTCCAGAATGTAAATCCCAAGCAAAGCTGAGACCCCCCCCCCCCCAAAAATGCCGGATCTCCCCCCCCATCCCAGGGCCGTCCCCGGCCCCACGTTCCCAGGAGGGACCCCACACCTCTGGCAGTGCCTGTCCCCCCACCAGCCCCTCTGTCCTGGCAGGGAGCACGGAATAAACTGCGGGGAGCAGCCGTCCCCCTTGGTGCTATCGCTCCTTGCAGGATTGGGGGGGGGGGGGGGTCTGGGGGGGCCCACCCCCCCCAGCCCCAGAGCCTCCCCCCTGGGGGGGGG
>NW_010972572.1:2275064-2276143 GCF_000737465.1 Haliaeetus leucocephalus | reverse complement strand
AGGAAGGGAGGGTGGGAAGGGGGTCTCGGCAGCAGGGGGCTGCGCAGGGAGGGATGTCCCCGGTGGCCTGGGCCCCCCCGCCAGTCCCCGTGCTCCCCCCGGCCCGGGGGGGCCGTGGGCAGGAGGGCCTCAGTCCCTTCATGTTATTCACTTTGCTATAACTGGGTGGGACGCCCTATACAGAGGGACTCGCTTCCGACAGACTAATAAAGGACAAGTTTTTAAAGGATTCTGGCTCCGTCCTGTGTCCCTGTCCCCCTCCCAGTGGTGGTGGCAGTGACGGGTGGCCTAGCCCATGTCTGGTACCCGTAGCTCTGCCCAAGCCTGGGGACGTGCTGGGTCCTTGGTCCGGGGATGCCACGCGCCCCACTGCATCATCACAGCCCACAGTGACAGCCCCAGTGATGAGGGGGACCTCCATGCCCTGTCCCACAGTGACAGCCTGTGGGATGGCTGGGATGTCCATGCCCTGTCCCATGGTGACAGCCTGCAGGATGAGGGGGACATCCATGTCCTGTCCCGTGGTGACAGCCTGCGGGATGAGGGGGACATCCATGCCCTGTCCCGTGGTGACAGCCTGCGGGATGAGGGGGACATCCATGCCCTGTCCCATGGTGACAGCCTAGGGACCCAGGAGGAGGTCCATGCCCTGTCCCATGGTGATGGCCTGGGGATGCAGGGAGATGTCCACGCCCCGACTCACGGTGAGAGCCTGAGGACCAAGGGGGTTGTCCGTGCCCTGCCCTTGGTGACGGCCCAGGGGACGAGGGATACATCCGTATGCTGTCCCATGGTGACAGCTTGGGGGATAAGGGGGACATCCATGCCCTCCCCATGGTGACAGACCAAGGGATGATGCCCTGGACATCCCGTCCATGCCCTGTCCCACAGTGACAGACTGGGGACCCAGGGGGATGTCTGTGCCCTGTCCCATGGCGACAGCCCGGGGAACGAGAGCGATACCCATGTCGAGCCCCACGGTGACGTCCCGGGGCAGAAGGGGACACCCCTGCCCTGCCCGCGGTGACAGCCCCAGCGCCCCGCGTGCCCCGACTTCCCCCGGCCCCTCCCTCATTCAC
>NW_010972572.1:2274034-2274292 GCF_000737465.1 Haliaeetus leucocephalus | reverse complement strand
TATCACCCCTGCATCTCCCCCTGCACCCCCAAATCCCCCCTCGCACCCCCTGTTGAGCCTGCATCCCCCCTGCACTGCCATCCAGCCTGCATCTCCCCTGCGCTCCCAAATCTCCCCCTATACCCCCTGTCCAGCCTGTATCCTCGCCTGTATCTCCCCCTGCACCCACATCCAGCCCGCATCCCTGCCTGCACCCTTCCTGGACCCCCACACCTAACCCTGCACCCCTTGTCCAGCCTACATACCCTCCTGCATCCC
>NW_010972572.1:2273281-2273754 GCF_000737465.1 Haliaeetus leucocephalus | reverse complement strand
CCTCCCTGCACCCCCGCATCCCTCCTGTGCCTCCCATCCACTCTGCACCCCCTAGACCCCTCATCCTTCCCCGCACCCCCATTGAACTCGCACCCCCGGTACCTCTGCAGCCACCCTGCATCCCTTACCTCCCTCCCTGCACCTCCGTATCCCCCTGCTACAGCCCCCGTGTGCTCCCGCACCCCTTTCCATCCTGCAGTCCCCCATCCAGCACCCGTCCTGCATCCCTCTGTATCACTGCACTGCTCCTGTACCCCATCCATGCTGCATCCCCCAGCACCTTCTGTGTCCCTGCACCCATCCTGCACCCCTCTGTGTCCTGCCATGCACCCTGCATCTCCCAGCACCCATCCTGCACCCTTCTGTGTCCCTCTATGCACTTTATGTCCCACTGGATCCCTCCTTTACACCCCTTCCATCCTGCATCCCTTCATCCTCCCTGCACCCCCCGCATCCATCCTGCACCCCTTAAT
>NW_010972572.1:2271861-2273038 GCF_000737465.1 Haliaeetus leucocephalus | reverse complement strand
CCCCCCCCCGACCTGCCTGTCCCCTGTACTAGCCGAACCCTGCACCCCCTCCAGCAACCCAACGCTACCTCTTGCCCCCCCTGCACCCCAGCCTCCCCGTGTCCCCCTACCCCCGTGGGCACCCAGCACCCCGTGGTGATGTGGGCACCCACGGTGATGGCAGCACCCCTGAGGGACGGGGGCTCTGGAGGTGGCCTGGCACAACGTGGGCCCTGGCTGGCAGCACCGCACTGAGCCCCTGCCCTGTCCCCAGCCCTGGGGACATCGGCGCCACGACCTTGTCCCCATTACAGGAGTGATGGGTGGGGGCCGGAATTCGTCACCCTGGTCGGAGGGACTTAATCCTGGGGGATGTGCCTGGGTGCTGCCACAGGGAGGATGGCGACAGGTGGCAGGGTGACAGCCCTGTCCCCTTTGTGTCCCCCCACTCCATCCAGGGACCGACCTGCCGGTGTGTGCGAGCTGCGGGCAGGGCATCTACGATGGGCAGTACCTGCAGGCGCTGAACGCCGACTGGCACGCCGACTGCTTCCGGTAGGAGCCCGCGGGTCGGCCGGGACAGCTTCGGGGACACCGGGATGCTCGGCAAGGACAGGGACGGCGGACCCCCCCGCCGGTCTGGCCGTGGCATGGACACGTGCGAGGCCGTCACACGCACCGGGATGCCATCCGTGGCTGCGCGTCCTCGCGCCCGTGGCGTGCAGGCGGGGCTCGCCGGGTGATGCCAAGCCTGGTGGTACCTTGCTGCTGTCCCACGCTGTCCCTTCCTGCCTGGTGACAGTGACGGGGCGCACGGGGCTGATGTCACCCGGCCACCCCCTTCCCTCCCTGTTTCCTCTTTCGCTCGCACCCTCCCTGCAGCTCGAGCGGTGGGAGCCCCGAGGAGGAGGAGGACGAAGGTCCCGGGTCGGGGGGGCGCAAGGACCTGGCGGGGGTCCCCGTGGGACTGGGGGTGCCGGGTGTGGCAGGGTACCGGGGTGGTCCCCCCGTCTCGGGCAGGATGCTGGCAGCGGTGCTGAGGAAAAGCTGCGTCCTGAGCGCCGGAGCCAAGTGAGTCGGAGTGGGTTGGGCCGGACTCTGCGCCCCCTTGGACCCCTGGGGTGCTCTGCCTGCATCCCCCGGGATACTTTGCCTGTTCCCCCCCCTCCCCGCTCAGCCCCACCCATCCACGCCCCCC
>NW_010972572.1:2265681-2265952 GCF_000737465.1 Haliaeetus leucocephalus | reverse complement strand
GCCCCCAACCCCCAAGCCCAGGGGGGGCTTCGGGCCGCGCAATCGGGCGGCGGAGTCCTCGCGCGGTGGCGTCATGGGGTGGGGAAATTCCGCGCCGTGACGTCACACCTGGTTGGTATTCCACCTGCGCGTGGCGCCCGCCCCCGGCTGAGGGAGGGGGAGGGGGGGGGAACGGGACTGCGGCAGTCCCCGTGCACCCTCCTACGGCAACCCCCTACAGCGCCCCCCCCCCCCCCCATAGCAACCTGCCATTGACAACCACCCTGCCCCC
>NW_010972572.1:2252574-2265663 GCF_000737465.1 Haliaeetus leucocephalus | reverse complement strand
GCACCCCACCACCCCCCCCCTTGCACAACCTGATGCAGCATCCCCTGCAGCTGCCTGTGCACCCTCAAAATTCACAGCCCTCTCTGCACCCCTGGGCGCACCCTCCTGTTGCGCAGCCCCGTGCACCCCCCGCTGCACCTCCCTGCACCCCTCCGTCCCCCTGCACCCCCCATCTCACAGTCCCAGAGCAGCTCCCTGCACCCCACACTGCAGGTGCGTCACCCTGCACCCTGTTTGCAGCCCCCAGGGCGTTGCACCCCCAAAGCTGGCATGTCTGTGACCAGGGTGGCACATCCCTCTGTGCATCTGTGACCAAGCTGGCATGTCCCTTGGTCTGTGCCAGGGTGGTGTGTCTGTGACCGGGGTGGCACATCCCTCCATGTGTCCGTGACCCTGCTGGCACATCCGTGACCAGGGTGGCATGTCCCTCTATCTGTGACCAAGCTGGCATGTCCCTGTGTCTGTGACCTGGGTGGCATGTCCCTCTGTGAGTCTGTGACCAGCCTGGCACATCCCTCTGTGTGTCCCTGACGAGGCTGGCATGTCCATGCAGGACTGGCATCTCGTCCCTGCCCCGTGTCCCTTGCCCTGTCCACCCCAGTGTCTCTGCCTGTCCCCACACTGCCAGCCTGCCCTGGCACCCCTGGAGCCACCCGCTGCCACCCCAGGGATGGTGACACATGGATGCGGTGGCCCTGCAGCAGGGTAGGAAACAGGGGAAGCAGCTTGCCCAGAGAGCCGTGGGGTGGATGGGCACTGGCTGCCCCCCGGGGTGACAATGGGGACAGGGTGACAAGGGGGTCCTCATCCCCTGCGGCAGGTGCTGTGAGTGCGGGGCCTCCCTGTCCCACCAGTACTACGAGAAGGATGGGCGCCTGTACTGCAAGAAGGATTACTGGGCACGCTTTGGGGAGCTCTGCCACGGCTGCTCAGAGCAGATCACCAAGGGGCTGGTCATGGTGAGTGCCGGGGGGGCCCTGAGGGGGGACACAGAGCCCTGACCCATGGCTAAGCTCCCTGGAAAGAGGTTGAGGTGAGAAGGGGGTGCAGAACCCCAGCACAGGTTAGGCTCTGGGGGTGGCAGGGGTGTCCTCTGTGCTTTAAGGGGACCCTGGGGCACGGCATGCCCCCGTGTTGGCGTTGGAGCAGGGAAGCTCAGGGTGGCAGGGAGGTGTCCCTGCAGCCATCCCCAGCCCAGTGGCATGACCGCCACCCCCCACCACGCTGTGGCTCATCCTGCCCTTCCTTTGGCCTTGGTGCACCCATGGGTGCTCCCGGCACCATCCGAGCCCCAGCACCCGCACTTGGTGCCCCAGACACCTGGGTCACTGGGGCCGATGGCATCTGCCCACAGGTGGCCGGGGAGCAGAAGTACCACCCCGAGTGCTTCAGCTGCCTCAACTGCCGCACGTTCATTGGGGACGGGGACACCTACGCGCTGGTGGAGCGCTCCAAGCTCTACTGGTACGTCCCAGCCTGGGTGTGTGGGTGGGGAGGATACGTCCCCTGGCACCCCCCCACCCACCAGCCTCCTCTCGGCCCCACAGCGGGCACTGCTATTACCAGATGGTGGTGACGCCGGTCATTGAGCAGATCCTGCCGGATTCGCCAGCTTCCCGCATCCCGCACACCGTCACGCTCGTCTCCATCCCCGCCTGCTCCGACGGCAAACGCGGCTTCTCCGTCTCCATCGACCAGGGCTGTGGCACTGAGCACTCCCGCACCGTCCGCGTCCGAGAGTGCGTCTGTGTCCCCTCTGCCACTGTCCCCTCCCCGGGGCTGGGGGCATCCCGTGCCACTTCTGGTGGTGGGATCCACCCCACAGAGACTTTTTGGGATGGGAGCATGAGGGATGGGGCTGGTGTGTCCCCATCAGCCGGGGTTGGCCAGAGGGGACCATGGTGGCATGTCCCTAGCTGCTGGGGTGGCTTGTGGGAACCGTGCTGGCGTGTCTCCAGCCATCAGGGGGGTGACACGCTGGCATTGCCCCATCTACCAGGGTGGGCTGTGGGTATCAGGCTGGCATGTCCCCATATGGTTGGGATGGCTTGTGGGTACTGTGCCAGCATGTCCCCATCCAGGAGGAGTGACTCGTGGGCAACATGCCTGCATGTCCCCATCTGGTAGGGGTGACTTGTGGGCAGCATGCCCACATGTCCCCAACAAGCAGGGGTGACCTGTGGGTACCATGCCTGTGTGTCCCCATCCCAGAGGGGTGACTCGTGGGTACCGTGACAGTGTGTCCCCATCAAGCAAGGGTGGCTTGTGGGCAGCGTGCCTGTGTCCCCCCGTCTGGTAGGGGTGACCTGTGGGCAGCTTGCCTGTGTGTCCCTGTCTAGCAGGGGTGGCTCGTGGGCAGCTCGCCTGCACGTCCCCACCTCGCAGGGGTGACTCATGGGTACCGTGATGGCATGTCCCCATCTTGCAGAGGTGACTAGCAGGGGACGTGACAGCCTGTCCCCATTGGCTGGGGGTGGCTCGTGGGCAGTGTCCCAGCACGTCCCCACCCATGATGGTGTCGGGGCGGGGGGCTGACCTTTGCTGCCTGCCGGCCCCGCAGACTGGATCCAGACTGCATCAGCCCTGACATGAAGAACTCCATCCATGTGGGCGACCGCATCCTGGAGATCAACGGCACCCCCATCGGCCACGTTCCCCTGGATGAGGTATGCTCCCCCCGGGCGCCCCCCAAACCAGCACCACCTCCCCGCCCCCTGAAAACCATCTCTGCCATCCTTTTCTGCCCTCAGATCGACCTGCTGATCCAGGAGACCAGCCGCCTGCTCCAGCTCACCATCGAACACGACCCCCACGAGCCCCTTGCCCGCGAGTCGGGGCTTGCCTGCAGCCCCCTGCCCGCCCCGTGCAGCCCCCTGCGCTCCCCTGCCCTCCCGCCCTGTGGGGAGCCCAGTGCCATGCGCCAGCGGACTGTCACGTAAGGCCACCAGCTCGGCCACCAGCTCGCCCGCCTTTCCTGTTGAGGTCCCTGCTTAGGGTTGACCCTCTGTCCATCCATCTTGCAGGAGGAGCTGCAGCACGGACAAATCTCCGGGCTCCGGCTCGGTGGGCTCGCCCGCATCCCAGCGCAAGGACATCGGTCGCTCCGAGTCGTTGCGCGTCGTCTCCCGTGCCCATCGCATCTTCCGCCCCTCCGACCTGATCCATGGCGAAGTGCTGGGCAAGGGCTGCTTCGGCCAGGCCATCAAGGTGGGACTGGGCGGCCACAATTGTCTTGAGCGTGAGGGTCTCAGCTCCCCGGGATGGAGGGGGGGGTATCATTTCCCCCGGGCTGTCCCCAGAGGTGGGGGTGGTAGCGGGGAGCCGGTGGCTCAGCCCCTGCGCTCCCTGCCAGGTGACGCATCGGGAGACGGGCGAGGTGATGGTCATGAAGGAGCTGATCCGCTTCGACGAGGAGACACAGAGGACCTTCCTCAAAGAGGTGGGCATCCCCTTTCTTTAATCCCCCTGGTTTGGAGGGGACACACACACACACGAGGGATGGGGCTGCCCAGTCCTGTCCCCCACCCTGACATGGGATGTTGGGCGTGATACCTGGAGTGG
This sequence comes from Haliaeetus leucocephalus, assembly GCF_000737465.1. Lineage (NCBI taxonomy): Eukaryota > Metazoa > Chordata > Aves > Accipitriformes > Accipitridae > Haliaeetus > Haliaeetus leucocephalus. The sequence goes on along the minus strand of NW_010972572.1, from coordinate 2,262,102 downwards.
GGGTGGCCAGGCACCATGGGGTGCAGGCAGCTCTGCCTGTTTAATGGAGAGCACGTGAGCAGCAGGTCTGTCCGGGTGGGTGCTGCGTGCCTTGGGGTGTCACAGGCATGGGGGGTCCTGCAGGTGAAGGTGATGCGCTGCCTGGAGCACCCCAATGTGCTGAAGTTCATCGGGGTGCTGTACAAGGAGAAGAGGCTCAACTTCATCACGGAGTACATCAAGGGGGGCACCTTGAGGGGCCTCATCAAGAGCATGGTGAGCACTGGGGCGGCAGGTCAGCCACCCACCATCCCACAGCCCTGGTGGGTCTGGGGGACCCCTCTCCTCTCTCCTCTTCTCTGGCAAATCCCCCCTCCTGTCCCCAGGACAGCCACTACCCCTGGAGCCAGCGGGTCAGCTTCGCCAAGGACATCGCCGCCGGCATGGTGGGTGCCACTGGGGGACAGGTGGGTGGGATGGGTGCTGGTGGGTGGGGGACTGCGGGGTGGGTGTGCCCCCCACTCTCAGCCCATCCTTCCCCCAGGCCTACCTCCACTCCATGAACATCATCCACCGTGACCTCAACTCTCACAACTGCCTCGTGCGGGAGGTAAGTCCCACCTTGGTGGTGTCCTTCCCTGGCCTGGGAGGGGGTCTCAGCCCCCTGCATGGCCCCCCCACCCCGTGCCTCACCCCTCTCCATCCACCCAGAACAAGAGCGTGGTGGTGGCTGATTTTGGGCTGGCGCGGCTGATGGTGGACGAGAAGAACCAGCCCGAACATCTCAAGAACCTGAAGAAACCGGACCGCAAGAAGCGGTACACGGTGGTGGGGAACCCATACTGGATGGCCCCTGAGATGATCAATGGTGAGCCTGGCTGTGGTGCTGGGAGGGGGAACGTGGCCAGCCAGGGCTCTGTCCCCAAGTAGGGGACACTTGGTAGGACAGGGACAGGATGTGTGGCATGGCCTGACCCATCTCTCCCCGCAGGGAGGAGCTATGATGAGAAGGTGGACATCTTCTCCTTTGGCATTGTCCTGTGCGAGGCAAGTACCATTGGGCTTGGGGTCTTCCCATTGGGGTTGAGGTCTATGGTTGGGGTCTCCCCTTGGAGTTGTGGTCCTCATTGGGTTTCAGTTCCCCTCTTGGGGCTGAGCCCGCTCCTCTCTCCCGCTCTCCCCCAGATCATCGGCCGGGTGAGTGCCGACCCTGACTACCTGCCCCGCACCACCGACTTCGGCCTCAACGTCAAGGGCTTCCTGGACCGCTACTACCCCCCCACGTGTCCCCCTAGCTTCTTCCCCATTGCCGTCTGCTGCTGTGACCTGGACCCCGAGAAGCGGTGAGTGGTTGGGGACCACCCCCACCCAGGGGACCATGGGGATTGGTGGTGGGGTGGAGGGACAGGGCCAGTGGAGCTGGCACATGTCCCCGTTTCTCGCTCAGGCCATCCTTCAGCAAGCTGGAGCAGTGGCTGGAAACCCTCCGCATGCACCTGGAGATCCACCTGCCGCTAAGCTCCCAGCTGGAGCAGCTGGACCGAGCCTTCGGGGAGACGCACCGATGGGGCGAAGGCGGGCTGCCCGCACCCCCCCGATAGAGCACCCCCACCTGCACCCCCTCTGAAGCCACGGGAGAAGGAGCTGCACCCGCCGCCAGCATCTCCTCCGGCTGCCACCGCCCCCGGGGCTGGATCCCTGGGGCTCCCCGGATGAGCCCCCCTACCCTGTCTCCTCTGCACGGGCTGCCCACACTGCTGCCCGCACTGCTGCCCACGCCATCCCTGGGAGCTGGCTCTTCCCGGGGCTGCACGGCCCCTTTGCATCCCCCCCCGACACCGTAGCTCTTACCCCCAGGACAAGCCCGGCCGGCCACACCGCGGGGACTGTCCCCATGTCCCCCCCCGCCCCGTCCCGGCTCGCTTCGCCTTTGCACGCCCGGGGGGCTGCGTGGCCGCCGCACCCGCACAAGCCCCGTGGGCTCCCCCGTACAGAGCCGCGGCCTCGCGGCGGTGCCTTGGCTTTCCGTGAACTTGCACTGCGACACAGGAGGGACCCCCTGGTTCCTTTGGGGGGCGGTGGTACGTGGCCCCCGGCCCCCCCAAGGGAGCACGGGTCTTGGGGCAGCCTTGTAGCAATGCCCTCGTCCTCGGCCGGACACTCTCACGCTGCTTCTACCGGCACCCCGGGCTCGGGGGGCTGCCGGCACCCCTGGCTGAGTGAGGGGTCCATGGGGGGGGGGGGCGACACTCCCATGGTATGGGGACAGGCACGTAGCAGTCCTCACCTCCTCCACATCCCTGCTGCCCGTGCTACTCTGTGACTGCGCATCCCTGGGGATGATGACGGGTGGTCCAGGGGGATGCGGCTTGTCTCCCTTGACCAGGGGTGGTTGGGGGGGGGGTTGCGCCACGCGGTGCTTTTCATGCTCTTTATTCAGGTTCATTTTTCTGTAAGATATTTAAAGAGAAGAGTTTGTATTATTTTTTCATACGACGTAGCGTTTGCCATTTGTCACTGCCTCGGTTCTGCTTTCCCGAAGGGATGAAACTGTGAAGCCTCTCCGCGCACTTTGCCCGGGAAGTCCAAGGCGACGTCCTCTCCGGAGGCGGGAAGGGAGCTCAAACTGTGATGTACCCCGAGCCGTGAGTCAATAAATCCTTCCCCGCTCACTGCCCGGCCTGCTTGGGAATCGCTCGCCTTCCCCCGGGAGGGCTGGGAGCTCTTGGGGAAACTGAGGCAGGAGGGGCTGGACTCTCCGCTTGGGATAGTGCGGTGGCACCAGACTCGGTGGCAGCCCCCACGCTCAGTCACCCCCATGGTGGCAGCACTGTTGTCCCCTTTTGTGCTGTTCCAACCCCATTATGGGTTCCCCCCCCAGCCCTGGGGCTGTTGCAATCCTGCCTGCAATGCCTGGCCAGGCCCCCAAGCCCCGTGTCCCCGGGGCCTGGCTGTGCCCACTGCCACCCCACGTGATGGCAGAGCTCACGGTGGTGGCAAGCAGGTGATGGGGCTGCATGACTATGGGCACCGCTGAGCAGCTTTGCCTGTGATGTAAAACAAGCCCCATGGGACAGCGAGGTGGCCCATGGCCATCCCATGCTGTCCCTTTGTCCTTGTCACCTTCCTAAACCAAATTAAGGTCCCCAAGGTGGGGGATCTCCATCCTTGGGGGAAGGGGGGTGAGCTTCAGCTAGAGAAAACCTGGACCCCAAGGACCTCATGGGGGGTGGCAAGGAAGGGACTGGGGGATGTCCCCAGGGATGCTGCAGCTGGGTGAGGAGGGGAGACAGCCCAAAGGGGTCCCAGCATCCAGGCTGGACCTCCCCATCAGGAAAACCTCATGGTTTATTGCTCCGGGGATGCTCAGCCTCAGCACAGGAGGGACTGGGGTGGCTCCTTCGTCTGACTGCCTGTCCCACATCACCCTGGTGAAGGGACAGGGGCAAACAGCCTGCCAGCGTCACAGTGTTGTCACAGCGCCCTTGGTGACATCGTGCTGCAGGGGTTCTTTGCTCCGGGAGCAGGACACCATCACTCCCCAGGAACATCGTGGCAGCGGGGGACCCGCTGCAGCCGTCACCCCTGGGAAACACCATGGTCCTCAATCCCCTGCTGCCACGGGAGAGCAGGACCCCGGGTGACCCCCAGCCCTGCAGTGGGAGTCCCCCATCCCTGCAGGACCCCCAGTCCCACCACAACCCCTCGCCCAGCTGGGTGGAGCTGCGGAGCGGGATGTGCCTGGTGCGGCCGGTGCCATCAGGCTACTTGCTGGTGACCCTGCAGAGGACCCTCAGCACCAGGCAGGGGGAGAACTGGGCGAGAGCTGACAGCCAGCCGCGGCAGGGCCAAAGCAGCGGCCACTTGGTCACCCCTGTGACCAGTGACTTGTCCCAGACCGAGCCACTGGCCAGGACCCCCCCCTCACCAGGCAGGGAGGTGACCCCTGCACAGTCCCAGGGGTCCCACACCACGGCTGTCACCCACCCAAGCCCCCCCCCCAGGGGTGTGCAGCACCCCATGCCCAAATCTGGCCACCGGCGTGTGCGTCACCCGGTCCCCCGCCGGCCCCCTGCCCAGCCGACGGCAGACTGGCAGGACTCCTCCCCCCCGCAGCCCCCCCCAACCCAGCCTGACACTGGCATGAGGGGCTTGGCACCCATCTGTCCCCCCAAGCCGTCACCTCCCAGGAGGAAGAAGGGCACCAAGACCAAGCCACAGGCCACCGAGAGCTGCCCCTGCACCCCCTGTCCCCCCCAGGGTCCTGCTCTGTCCCCAACCAAGGTGGTCCCCAGGGACATCCCTGGCAGGGCTCTGTCCAAGCTTGGCTCCGACTCAGCGTGGTGGCCCTTGCTGCAGGCAGGGAGCCAGGTGTCCCCGTGTCCCACAGCCCTGCTGGCGGGCCAGCAGCCAAGTGCCACCGAGGTGGTGGCCAAAGGCAGCGGTGGCTCCGGCAAGGACGTGGCCGAGCCGGTGCTCCCCAGCAGAGCCTCCCCCACCATCCTCCTGCATCAGGCCCAGATGGAGAGCTCCAGCTCTGGCCATGATGCTGGGGATGAGTCACTGGCCACCAGGTTTATCGCCTTCTTCACGGGTAAGTTTGGGGGACTGGGTGGGAGGGAGAGTACGGCTTCCCCCAGTGTCTCAGCAGGGTGGGCATCAGTGCTGCAGGGACCCTCCCTGGGGGACAGCGGCTGCCTGCAGGCAGGGGGGTGATGGGCAGCAGGGTCCTCGTGAGGCCTGAGATGTGCGAAGAGAGGAGGTGCTGGGGTCCAGTCGGGGCACCCAGCTCCATAAGGATGTGGGGACAGGTCCCCATCCTTACCTGCAGGAATGAGGCATGCTGGCATGGTGCCGGAGGATTTCCTGGCAGCGAGTGGGAAGTGGCGGTGGGGACCTCTGGATCCCTTTCCAACAGCGTTTCTGTGGCTCTGCCCATCCCTGCTTTAAGCTGGAGACTGGACTAGAGATGTCCCAAGGTCTCTCCTGTCCTACAACCCTCTGATCCACCCTCCAGGCATAGGTGCCTGGCTCTGCAGGGCCTCTGCCATGGTTGGCACTGTCCCCAGAGCCACCCTTTGTCCCCTGGGCACAGTGTCCATCTTTCCAGCTCAGGACCGGGGACTTTGCATGGTCCAGGAGCAGCTCGAGCCCTGCTTCTATGATTTGGGCAGAGAGGTGTCACTGTCACAGCCCATGTGCCTCCCGTAGCCTGGGCTGGGACAGGAGCCACAGCCTTGGGTCATGCATGTCACTGGATCACCAGGACCTTGTGGCTCCATGGGGCAAATCCAGACCCTAGAAACCCCCATGGGGTGCCGAGGCTGATGCTGGCAGGTCAGTACCCACCTGCGTTGGTTTCCCTTCATGCCAGGGTGTGGAGCCAGGGGGGTGCTGGATGTGAGGATGTGAAGAAGGGGCTGTTGCTCCAGCTCCCTGTCCCCCCACAGATGGGGCCAACACCAACATCCTTTGGTCCCTGAAAGCTGAGGCTCGCCCTGGGCAAAGCCAGGCAGGGAAAACCCGTGGTCCGTGCATTGGCCCCTCGCTTGCCAGTGGTTTTTGTAGGGTCTGCGTAAACGTGGCGTTTTTAAACAGCACTGGGGATACGGCTCTCCCGTGCTTCCCTGCAGCATTGCTGCCTTCCCCAACCATGCACCCATCCCTGCCCATCTCTGCCAACTGGGGACATCTGGGTCCCAGCCCTGACCTCACTAGTGGTGCTGGGGGGGATACAGGGACCAGGCGGGAGGACAACACAGGGACCTGGGAAGGGACAGCCGGGTTTTAATGGGGGTCCTGGGAAACCTCAGCTGCATCTGATGGGATAACTTGTTTCTCTCGGTCCCGCTGCCGTCCTCCACCGGCTCCGGTGCAAACCCCATCCTGGCCATGGCTTCAGACGAGGAGGTAAGTAAGTGATGGGCTGGGACTGCGGGGTGGGAGCTTGGGGTGACACTGGGAGGCTCCCAATTCCCTAGTGCAACCGGGTCCCCAGGTCTGGTACCGGAGATGTGCAGCACTGGCCAGTGAACCCTTTGCAAACGGTTTGTCAAGGCTGATGTCATGTGATGAGTTGTGGGAGGGCTCAGCCCAGGGGGGTGGGCAGGCAGGGGTTCTGTGTGTGATCTGGGGCTTGGGGTGTGATCCCGGCTGGGTGGGACCTCCTGTGCTTGCGGTTTTGGATGGCCATGACTGTCCCCACTGCCATACTGCCATCCCAAGGAGCTTGCCCCTTGCCCAAGGGGCTGGCACCTGCTGGACATGAGGGAGTGTGGCCCCCAACAGCCTCCAGTACCTGACTGGGGACCAGAGCTGCCTGCAGAGAGACAGCCTGTGGGGCTTGGAGCAAGGATGGGGAGACCCCAGCGCATGGGTTTGGGGGGCTAGTAGACTCTGATGTGTGGGTTTAGGGCTTGGGAGACACTGGTGCATGGGTTTGGGGGACTGGGCAAGCCTGGCATCATGTGGGTTTAGGATTTGGGGGACCCCAGCACATGGGTTTGGGGGCTATTTGCTGCCCTGCAGGGATCAAGCATCGGGAGTGACCCAGGCATGGGCAGATCAAGGGAAAGAAGGCAAAAGGCAGGAGTCAAATCCCAGGCCTTTGGGGTGCCCCCCTGAGCACAGACCCTCAGCCCACCTGGACCCTGTGCTCAGGGTGGCTGAAGCAGATCTTTGGGAGCACCGTGGAGTGTACGATGTGGCTCATCCTCTCTGTGCAAGGAAAAATGAGTTTATCTCCAGCTTGGAGGCTGTTTGGCTGCTGCAGAGAGTGGAAAGAGCAGCCTCCCTGCCTGGTTGCCGCCTCTGCCCATCCTTCGGGGTGGCTTTTGGGAAGGACCCTTCAGGGCTTTGTCTCCTGGGACATTTTATTTGGAGCAGCAGCGAGGTGCTCCGCTCCGGGCTGGCATTCCTCGGCCCAGCCTCCGCCCTGGGAAGGCCCCAAAACTGGACCCGTTGCAACAGAAAGAGCTAAAAATAGCGGTTCTCACGGCGGATGCAGAAAAGCATCTGAACATGCGGCCTCTGAACCTGCCAGCAGCCGAGGACAGGACCGAACCCCCAGCCCCGTCCCATGCCTGGCAGACACCCTGTGGCCTCTACGACCCCAAATCTTCCCCCAGTGACACCCCACCCCCCCTTTGAAGCTCCGCCGGTGCAACCAAACCCACCAGGACCCGCCTTGACCCTGGGGCAATACTGGGTGCAGGCAGCGAGGACGCAAGGGGTTAACCTCCCCACGCCCGCCGGATGCAGCATCCTGGGCTGGGCTCTTTCCATCTTGTTTTGGTTTGAAGGAATAAAAGCTTTGGCAGTGGCGTAGCCGCTTCCCAAAATAACTCGGCCTCCCATGGTAATTATAGAGCTCTGGTCCCCGGTAGCGGCTCGCAGTGGCTTCCCGGCCCTGCTGCGCCTTGCTGGGACCTGATAACGCTGCTGCCAGCTGGGGCGAGAGAGACCAGGGTGCCTCAGGGACCTTGGGGACCTCTCGAACAGCGCCAGCCTCCCTCAGCGTCACCGTTGCTCCCCTTGCGTCATCCCCCGGCCAAGAAAAATGCAGCCCCTTGCATCCCTCCTCCCGCTCCGCAGCTGATCCCTTCAGCTTTTAATGCTCTATTTAAAGCCCGGGCTGCAGCTCGCTGGCCTCGATGGGCACTGGGCTACTGGAGTGAGGCCATGGCAAGCCGGCAGCTGCTTCAGGCTGTGCCCGCCAGCATGGCTGAGAACGCCCAGCTCATCACAGCAGTGGTCAGCCTGCCTTCCTGCCCCCCACGGGGCTCAGCGCTGCTCCTTGAAGGGCAGGGAAAGACGGGGCTGAGCTCCTGGAGCACCCGAGCCTGTAATCCCCAGTAATCTCAGAGGAAAGCGCTCTCTGCGGGGATTAGAGATGCAAACAGCCACCCTTGGCTACCTGCCCCTGCCTGCCGTGCTGCCTGCAGGCCCCTGGCCGGCAGCGGGGGAGGACGGGCTGCTAGGCGAGCGGGCTTGCTGCCCGACTGCCCCAGATGGATGGGGTCCGGGTGGCTGCTGGGGCTCCCCCACACCATGCTGAGCCCGCGTCGGTTATTTATGGGAATAAAAGGAATGCGGAGCCATCTGGCTGCAGCCTGGCCCTGTAACATGGAGGGGGGAATGAGGTCCTGGGTGGGGACAAGGCTGAGGTGGTCCCTGCAGAGTCACGCAGCCTTGGTGGGAGGCTGGATGGGGCTGGATCCAGCTTTTCCTGCTGGGAAATTACCACTGGCTTTTGTCTTACGGGTGGGGAAACTGAGGCAGGGAGGAGCTGCCCACGACAGGGATACTCTGGGGATGAGTGTGGCCTTGCTGCTGCCCCAGAATGGGGTGCGTTTGGGGGGGACAAGGACAGCCTCAGTGGTCAGCTGGACCGGGAGCCTGAAATTTGGGGATGGCTGAGCCTCTGCCAGCTGCTCACTGCAGGGAATGGCCACCATCAGCCAAGACTCCACCGGCCCCTTTCATGGCCAGGAACACAAGCACCCCATGCTGCCCCGGCCGGCTGTGCCAGTGTCCTCCCCTGCCCTCAGTGGGGACAGGGGGGTTACAGCCACATGCCACATGCCACTGGCACTCGCTGCCTTTGAAAGTATGGGCCTGGGGGCATCCTGGGAAGGAGCTGCAGCCCCTGGCATAGGATGGGGACAGGGACACTGCCCGCGGGGTTGCTGGTTCCCCTGCCAGATTTCCAGCCCACCAGCCAGTCACAGCTGAGCCAAGGCAGGGCCGTGGGCAGGATTGCCTGGCATCACACCTGGGAAAGGCTTTGGGAGGGGGAAGCAGGCTGGGAATTTGCAGAGGGAACACTGGGAAAGACTGGGATCTGGTGCCCAGTGCGGTCCCCGGTACCCAGCATATTGTGCCTGATGTGTGGTGCCAGTGTGTTTGCCTGGTGCTCAGTACCTAGTGCATGGTTCCCAGTACCCAATACCCACTAACTGGTGCCCAGTGCTCCCACACAGTGACTGGTGTGCAGTGACTAGCACCCAGTGCCTCCTGCCTGGTCCCTGGTACCTGCCAAGCAATGCCCGGTACTGGTGCCTGCTGCCAGGACGACTCTTGCTGGTGCTGGAGCCATTCATTCCCTTTCACCTGTACCAGTATCTGGTGGTGGAGCCTTGTACCCACTACCCGCTGCCTGCTCTGAGACCCTGCAACTGGTGCACGGTGCACTGTGCTGGTGCCCTGTACCTGGTACCCAGTGCCAAAGCCCTGTACCCGGTGCAGGTGCCCTGTTCCCTGTACCAAGACCGCGGTACTGGTGCCCCATACCCCACGCCTGGTACAGGTGCCCCGGTGCCAATGCCGGAGCCCGGCGCCCAGTGCTGCTGCCTTGTACTGCTGCCCCGCGTCCAGCGTGCAGTGCCCGGTGCGTGATGCCAGTGCCGGTGCCCGGTGTACAGCGCCTGGTGCCGGGTGCTTATACCGGTGACGGGTGCCAGCGCTGGCTGCTGATGCCGGTGCCCCGGCGCCGTTTCCAGTGCCGGTGCCCGGGGGGAGTGTGCAGCTCCTGGTCCCGGCGGACGGTGC
>NW_010972572.1:2252289-2252564 GCF_000737465.1 Haliaeetus leucocephalus | reverse complement strand
CAACTGGTGCACGGTGCACTGTGCTGGTGCCCTGTACCTGGTACCCAGTGCCAAGGCCACGTACCTAGTGCTGGTGCCCAGTACCCCAGTGCCTGTGCCCTATACCTGGTACTGGTGCCCTGTACCTGGTACCCAGTGCCAAAGCCCTGTACCCGGTGCAGGTGCCCTGTTCCCTGTACCAAGACCGCGGTACTGGTGCCCCATACCCCACGCCTGGTACAGGTGCCCCGGTGCCAATGCCGGAGCCCGGCGCCCAGTGCTGCTGCCTTGTACTG
>NW_010972572.1:2246001-2252279 GCF_000737465.1 Haliaeetus leucocephalus | reverse complement strand
GAGGCAGCACCTGCCCGGTCCCGGCGGGCAGCAGCCGGGCGGCGCTCCGGGACGAGCCCCGGGGAGATGCGGAGGCGGGGGACGGGACCACGGGACGGGCTGCACGCCGCCCCTCACCGTGGCATCGGGGCGGGCGCCTCCCGGAAAGGCGACGCCGCCTCCGAGCGGCACCTGCGCGTCCCCACGACCTGCGGCACCCCCGGGGCGTCCCTGCGTGGGCAGGGGGGGCCGCTCTCGAGTGGCTCCGAGGGGAGCATCGGTCACCCGGCCTTGCTTTTGGCAGGTCCCCCGGGCTGCGGTCCCGGCGGCGCTGCCAGGCTGGCCGGGCCCTCCTGCGGGGACCGTCGCGCACGCCCGGAGCCTAGCTGCGATTCGGGGCCGTCTCTGCAGTTACCGGCAAGGTCTGGAGCCGCCGACGGCTTTCCCGGCTCGGTGGGAGCCTGTCCTGCATCGCTCGTCCTGCCTCACCCCTCTACAGTGGTGGCAGGTCTCCAGGAGCCGCTCGTCAGGGCCACGTCCCCGCGGGGACCCCGAGGCCCTCGCCATGCCCAGGGTGGGGATGGAGATGGAGGGTGGTGGCCGTGGCTTGCGTGGCACCAGGGTTGCGGTCGCTGGGACAACTGCCCTTGGTGGGGACCGTTGCGGCCGTGCTTCCCCAGCAGCCGCCGTGGGAACAGGACCGGCACATTCCTCCAGAGCGGGACGCAGTGAAACCAGATAGGAGGGTGGCTGGGGAGTGTGTCGCAACCGGCTCCAGCGAGCGCCTTCCCAAAAGGCTCCAAACCGTGGCTTTGGGGATGGACAGATCCAGGCTTGGAAACATCTGGGGGGGAGGATGACAGCCACAGCTGGGTACTGGAGGGGACCTGGGCTCCCTTGGCTGTGGACGTGGGGTGAGCTGGGGCTGGAGGTGGGTGTGGACACATCCAGAGGACCCGCAGAGGTGGAGCCGGTACCCCCTGATACCGGTGCCACATCCCTCTGTCCCTAAAGCAGTCCACAACTCACCCGGAGAAGCAGGATGAGCAATGGTCCCCCTCGACCTCTGCTCCTGGCTCTTAGTGGGCTGGATCTTCTCCCCCATCCCTATGTGCCTTGTTTGCAGTGCAGACAGACCCCACTCTCACTTCCCGGCTTGTGGGGAGCCACTGCACGTGGTCCCATCTTGGGGTCCCCACACAGGTACTTGCAGGCCCTTCGAGCTGGAGGATTCCCTGCAGGAAAGGAACTGGAGCTGCTGCACTGAGGGATGTGTTGGAAAGGCTCTCATCCCACGTGCTCGCCTGCCTAGTGCTGACACCCTGCCCAGACCGGGGACCCCTGCCACTGCCTGTCCCTGCATACGTACGGTGCCCAGCACCCTGCTCCTGTTAAAGCTATTGGTAGACTCAGTTTCCCAACTGGGATACTGCTGACAGGGTGGGAAGGGAGAGCTGGGGGTAAGAAACTCCAATTGCAGCATGCCAGCGGGAGCATCCCATCATCTGGAGGCAGGTTGGAGCAGGCACAGCACAGGTGCTGGCTGCCCCGGGGAAGAGCCAGGCTGGTCCCGGCAGAGCTGGGCTTTGGCAGGGGCCACCGTGCACTTGTCCCACATGGGATTGGTTCATCCCTTTGGGACAGGGTGTTTGTGCCTGGGACGCTCAGCCATCATGCTGCAGTGGAGTGTGCTGTGCCGCGAGTGGCACATCTGGATGTCACCTTTAGGTGGGCTGGGGATGCCTTGGCCAGCCTGGCTGCGGGGACAGCACTTGCTGGGATGTTCCCTTCCTTTTCCCTGCAGAAACAGGCTGGGAAAACACATCCCATGGGAATGTGGTGCCAGGCAGGAAGATGCTAATGGGCAGCTGGTGGTTTTCCCAGCTCTGGCTTTGCCCACTACCCCCGTGCCCTGCTCTGCCACGGCCCTTGGCCTGTCACTGCGCGGGGAAGGTGTGATGCAACATGACAGGCAGAGACGAGGCAGCGTGCGTGCCACCTCGTTGGAGCTGCCGGGCTGGTGACAGCCCCGGCGCCGAGTGCCGGCTCGCGCGCAGCCGGCCGTATAATCCGCTTACGGGGGCACCGGCGCAGCCCCAAGCTCTCGCTGTGGTAAATCCCCGCTCGGGTCAGGAGTGTGGGGTGGGATGGTTGGAAAGCGGTGGTTGTTGTAGGAAAGCTATGCTACACCGGGCAGGGTGGATTTGGGGCGTGAGGGCCACCGCTGATGGGGTGCAGAGCTTGGCCAGTGTGGTGGTGTGGCGGGGGGGGCGATGCTTCAGGCTGAGATGGGGTGGGGAAAGGGGCTGTAAAGCTGTCGGGGAGCTCCTTTAGGGAGGTGCGGTGTCAGCTGGGGATGGTGGCACTGCTCCCCTGGGACAGGGCTGAGCAGGGACCGCTGAGGCCAGGTGGGGACAGCAGGGTGTCTGCCGCTGGCATTGGGTGGCCTCAAAACTGGGTGGGGGGGGGAGATCCAGAGCTGGAGTTAGGAGGGTGGCTGGGAGCCAGGGATGCTGGGGACTGGCACAGAAGCATCCAGGCCCCTCTCTGTGTCCACAGGCTTGCGGTTCATCGCACCTGTCCTGGCACTGGCCGATGCTTCAGGGCTTTTTAGTGCTTTCCTGGCGAACGCAGCCCTTCCACGGCTGAGTGACCCCGGCTGCGTGCCTGAGCTGCTCTGATGCATCTTGACATGCATCAAGGTGAATCACGGTCCCTGATGACCCCCGCCAGTGACAGCCCAGCCCGGGTGCCCTCGCTGCCTCTTGGGGCGCTGTTAACCCTTCACCTCCCCAGGGATGAGCTGGGGAAGCTGAGGCAGGACTGGAGCTTCTGCCAGAGATCCCTGTGGTGAGCATCAGCCCTGCTTCTCCCAGCCCAGGGTCAGGTTCTTCCCAGCCAGACACATCAGGCCCAGCCAGAGCAGTGACTTGGAGCTTTGCAGGGAAGCTTTAACTGTCAGGCACAAAAGCATTGAGTTCTCAAACAGTCTTTCATGGAAAACTGGGTTTCTCCCCTCAAAGAGGCTGGGGGGCCCTGCTGGCATAGCTGCTCCAGGGTGGGGAGCAGGAGAGGATCTGGTGTGCACTGGGGTGGAGGAGGTTTTTGTCCTGGGGTGGAGGTGTTTCCAAGGGCTTCATGTCCTCCTGGGCTGTAGCCAAACTGCTCAGCCCAGGGGGGCTGCTGGTGGTGGTCATGCAGCCCCCCAGGACCTGCCTTGCCACCTCCTTGGCCAACGGTGCTTTGCTGGTCCTTGACATCTTGACAACTGGGCAGGAGCTGGGCTTTGCTCTGCCCTGGGGCTCCCTCTCCCCTCCTGTGCCCCCCCCACTGGTCCTGCCCCCAGCACCCACAGGGGCCGTGCCTGCCTGCTGGGTGCCGTGGATGCCGGGGCCAAGGTCCCTGCCCAGGGTGGAGTTATGCTAATACAGCTCCCCATCCCTCAGCGCAGCCGGTGCCACTCAGCATCCTCTCCCAGCCACGGGTGACGCCGGTTCTGCCATGGCCACCTGCCCCGAGCTGCAGCCTGGGCAAGAGGTACAGGGGCAGCCTTCCTCCCAGGTGGGGCGAGAGAGGGGGCACATGGGGATGGGGGGACCTGGAGTACCTCGGTGCTGCGGGGAGGTGCTACAGGCAATGCTCTGTCTCCGGGACAGCCTTGCTGTGGGATGCACTTGCTGCAGGACCCCTGGGGATGAGGAGCAAACCCCTCCCGTGCCACAGCATCACCATCGGCTTCTCTGGGGTGGGGGGTGAGGTGGAGCCCCGAAGGGCTGGAGCCCCGAAGGGCTGGAGTGGCAGCAGGGCTGGGAGCGCTTAGTAGTGGTGGCATCATCTCCCAACACTGTGTGGCCCCCAGCCGGGCTGTGCTGCAGTGGGGGCTGGTGCTGAGCCCCCTCCAGGTCAAGATCAGTGAAGAAGAGGATGCTGTGGTCACACAGACCCACAGAGCACTCTTGACCCGCTGGGGGAGAAGGGAGCATGGGGGCCCTGCAGCCCCTGCCATGGGGGCACCTGCTGCCCCTCCACCCAGGCACCGTGTGTGGCCCCCCGTGCTGGTGGCCACAGGGCTACCAGGGAGTGGGGGGCAGGTGTGCAAACGCACAGCCCCAACAGCGCCGTGACCTTGTTTCCAGCCTGCTAATTCGGTGCATCTCGCCTTGCCGCCGGCAGAGCTGCCCTCCCCACCGATGGAGCGGGGACATGGGATGGGGGAGGACACACGTCCCCATGGAGGGCTCTCGCCTTCAGGCCCTGATCTGGGGGGGGGCACTGAACTCCAAGTGTGACCCTGCAGGGTCAGGGGCTCCCCTAGACCCTGTGTGTCCGCCATTTGGGGGTCTCCCTACCCATGGGGTTGGGGTATCCTGGCAGTTGCTGTGGCAAGACATCGGGGACCCCAGTGCCTGCTGGCAGGAGCGCTTGGTCCCATGGGAGCCGCTGCCAGCCGTGCTCTTGGGAACATGTCTCCTCCCGCCAGCACTTGTAAACAGGATGTGGAGCCGTCCCAGTCCCAGCGTCCTTGTCCCTCGTCCCAGCCCCGCCGCCCCACAGGGCCAACCAGCTCAGGGGCTGCTGTGTCTGCCCCCCCCCCCCACCCCCCGCCTGGGGCTGCTGCCTGCACCAGCTCCAGGATGGGGAGAGCCAGGCCAAGGGGGTGTCGGTGTCCCGGTGTGTGTGAGGACACGGCTTGAGCATGGCCATGGGGTTTGTGGCCCCTTTGCGTGACAGGCTGTGTTGCCCCAAGCCCTTTGCATGTGGGGTTGGTGATGGCTGTGGGTCAGGTTCCCTGCCCTGGCTGTCCCCTGGGACTGCAGCGGTGGGAGCCCCTTGTGCCATCGCCCACGCCGAGACCCTGCGAGCGAGCAGGCAGGGGGGCACAGGCAGACTCCTGCCCACGGTCTGCCTCCCCCCTGGGTCTGGCCCCCCTGCCAACTCCTCTGCCGCTGCTGTTCATCTCTTCTTGGTGTCTCTCCCTCCCCCCTGGCACCCCCTCCCTGTCCTCCTGGCAGGCCATGGGGTGCTTGGGGGCCCTGGCTACCCCAGAAGACCTCAAGGAGCAGTGGGGTGTCCAGGGGGAAGGTCCCTGTCCCCCGGAGTGCCAGGAGCTGGCTGCTGTCCCCATGCCGCAAGCTGTAAGCTCTCAGGGTGCATGGGACTGTGGCTGTCCCTACTGCCATCCCATGGCTGTCCCCAGGGTGGTGGCTGGTCCCCTCGGGTAGCTGTGTCCCCCCTCTCCTCCCATCCCTGCCAACCTTGGGGTGCGTGTGTCTGGATGCTGTAGCTTGGGTGCTCATGATGCCAAGATGGGTGATTCCACCTCAGGCTGGCACTGCCACCATGGGTGTCATCTCCTCCCTTGGTCCCCAGATAAAGCGTTTCCTGAAGGAGGACTCAGAGGAGGCTGAGCTGACCCAGCTCCTGCGGGATTGCCCACCGGCCGACAGCCCCAGGAAGGTGGAGCCCCTGGAGAGCTGGCGGGAGCCCGGCCACCCCCTCTGTGGCGTGGGAAGGGTCCCCCCTGACGAACCTGCTGACGAGAGGGACGCCAGGATCTTCTCCCGGTCTCGACCTTTGGATTTCCAGCAGCACATCGCTGCCCCCCTGTCCCCCAGCCCCAACCGCCCACGGAGCCCCTGGGGGCAGCTGGACCCCTACGACTCTTCTGAGGTGCAGGATGCATCCGCAGGGAGTGGGGGGACATTGGGTGAGGGGCTGCAGGAGCCACGGTGGAGGATGGTCCCACCTTCCGAACCCAAGGGGTTTGGGCAGGCATGGCTGCATCTTGAGGTGCTCCAACCTGGGGGACCCCTTGGGGGCCGGGGGGGACATGACAAGGGGGTGGCCCACCAGGATGGTGGGGGGTGGGATGATGGCATCCCCTGTCCCACATCCCCTCTGCCCGCAGGATGACAAGGAGTACGTGGGCTTTGCCACGCTGCCCAACCAGGTCCATCGGAAGTCAGTGAAGAAGGGCTTCGACTTCACCCTCATGGTGGCAGGTACGGGGGAGTGAGCCTGGCATGGTCCCCTGCCAGGGGGGGATATTGATCCCACTCTGGATCCCAAAAGCCATGGAGCCGGGGGGGGTGTACCGGCTGCTGCCCCTCACCCTTGTCCCCGTATCCCAGGGGAATCCGGGCTGGGCAAGTCCACCCTGGTCAACAGCCTCTTCCTGACGGACATGTACAGAGACCGCAAGCTGCTGAACGCCGAAGGTGAGGGGGGTATGACAGTCCCAGTGGTGGGGTGTCCTGGGTATCCGGGGCGGGGGGGGGGGGGGGGCCCCCCCGGCCCCC
>NW_010972572.1:2220116-2245991 GCF_000737465.1 Haliaeetus leucocephalus | reverse complement strand
GCGGGGTGCGGGGGGGGGGGGGGGGGGGAAGCACCCTCTGCCATCCCCAGGGGGCTGCAGCCCCTGTCCCTGCCCAGCTGGGCTCCTCTGGGTCTCTGAAGCTGCTTGTAGCATGGTGCCAGTTGCCTGCCGACACTGGGCGCCGCTCCAAGGCAGCGGGGACCTCCCCCCCGGCTCAGCATGGGGACCCCCCGTGGGGGCTTTGTCCCCACTGGGAAAACAAGCTTGTTGGGGATCAGCTGGAGCCACAGCAAATCCAGGAGGCTGGGGTCAGCTGGGGTCCAGGGCACAGTGCTGGTTCAGCTGCAGCCAGTTTTTGAATTAAAATCACCCAAACTTGCCCAAATCCCCAGGGGTTTGAGGCGGTTGCTTGATTTGTTTTGAGGCGGTTGTTTGATTTATTTCCGTTGCTTGCAGTGAAAGCCAAAACGCGTGTGGCCACATGCACACAATGCAACAGGAGCATCCTTGGGGATGCAGGGACATGGAGGGGTCATGGGCATAAAGGGACATGTGCAGTCCTGGAGCTGTGGGGTCACACGTGGGGGTACAGGGAGCCAAAAATGCTCCCACGGTGATGCCTGGCCCCAGCAGACCCCTGTGCTGCCGGAGCCGGACTGTCACTGGGTGGCAGTGGCACAGCCACTGAGGAATGGGTGCATATCCATGTGGATGTGGGAGGCCATGGCATGGAGCATCATCTCTTGGTGCTGGACCCTGGCACACGTTGGGCCTGATCCTGCAAAGCCACCCCAGCCCCCCAGGGAGGGGAGTGACAGCCAGGGGCTGCAGCATCTCCTCATGTCACCTGCATCACCTCTCGCCCGGAGTGCTCCCCCTCCCTGTCGACATGTCTCTTGCCACTGCAGAGCGCATCACGCAGACGGTGGAGATCACCAAGCACGTGGTGGACATCGAGGAGAAGGGTGTCAAGCTGCGCCTGACCATTGTGGACACACCGGGCTTTGGTGATGCTGTCAACAACACTGAGTGGTGTGTCCCATGGAGGGGGTGGAGGGTGCCTCCCTGGGGCCGGGCAGCACCACCATGGGTGCCAGTGGCTCTGAGGGTGGGATGCCCATGGCTCCTTGGGCTGCGATGCTGAGCCACGGGAGGTGTTGAGCTGGGGGTCCAGGGAAAGCCTGAGGGTCCCACAGGGGACTCAGACAGTTGCCTCCCTGTACCCGCAGCTGGAAGCCAGTGGCCGACTACATCGACCAGCAGTTCGAGCAGTATTTCCGTGACGAAAGTGGCCTCAACCGGAAGAACATCCAGGACAACCGCGTCCACTGCTGCATCTACTTCATCTCTCCCTTTGGCCACGGGTACGGGCAGCCCCTGCCTGTGCTGCTGGGCTGGGGCGGGGGGCTGGGGAAGGGGCTTGGTGGGATGGTGCTCACTGGCCTTCCCCCACAGCCTCCGGCCCCTGGACGTGGAGTTCATGAAAGCCCTGCACCAGCGCGTGAACATCGTGCCGGTGCTGGCCAAGGCTGACACCCTGACCCCTGCCGAGGTGGAGCGCATGAAGAACAAAGTACGGGGAGGTTGGCACAGCCTGAAGCCATCTCAGTGGGTCCCTGGTGATGAGGGTGCCCTGGGGCTGGGGTCCCTGCTCGGCTGGGGGCTCTCTCCAACCCCTGCCTGGACTTTGCCATGGAGCATCCTCCATGCTCGCAGCACTGTAGAGGACCATGTTGCCCATGTGGCCACCAAGGACATGTCTCCCTGGTGCTCAGCTAGGGGCTGGAAGGGTGCAGGGGGGTGTCCGTGACATCTAGTCTTGGGGGTTCCTGCAGGGGATAGGGTTTTGTGGGTCCTTGGGGGAGAATGGCGCTGTGTGGTGCTTCCCACCCCTTTTCCGAGGGCCAGCCCTCAGCAGGGCTGTCTGCCTCCAGATCCGGGAGGAGATCGACCACTATGGCATCCGCATCTACCAGTTCCCCGAGTGTGACTCGGATGAGGATGAGGAGTTCAAGCTGCAGGACCAGGCACTGAAGGTGGGTCATAGAATCATAGAATGGTTTGGGTTGGAAGGGACCTTTAAAGCTCATCTAGTCCACCCCCCCTGCAAAGGGTCGGGCTCCTCCAGCTCCATCCTTGGGGGGGGCAGAACCCCATGGCTGGGAGGACATCTCATTCTGAGGTACCCTTGGGACTCTTTGGGGCCATGCAAGCCCTCTGGCAGCCCCAGGATGGTGGGGTTAGTACCTATCGCACTACCCAGGTGCATCACCAAGACCCCACAGGTGCCACCTGCAGCTTGGTGGGATGGGGCTGGGGTGGAGGGTGCTCCATAGCCAGGGCTCCCGGGTATCTTGGTAAATGGGTGCTGGATATGGCTGAAGAGATGTGTGTGGAGGGATGTGGGCCACAGCAGGCAGGACCGAGCCCTGCTAACCCCTGCCGTCCTCTTGCAGGAGAGCATCCCCTTCGCCGTCATCGGCAGCAACACGGTTGTAGAGGCCAAAGGCCGGCGTGTCCGTGGGCGCCTCTACCCCTGGGGCATCGTGGAAGGTAATGCTGGGCCGTGTCGCCAGCATCCCACCAGCCCTGAGGGGATGGGGACATCGCGTGCTCCATCTCCACGCTGCTCAGCCTGGGGGTGCTTAGGGGGATGGGGGGGGCTGGCTGTGGCCCCCTGACCTCAGGCTCCCCTGCAGTGGAGAACCCATCCCACTGTGACTTCGTGAAGCTGCGGACAATGCTGGTGAGGACCCACATGCAGGACCTCAAGGACGTGACGCGGGAAACCCACTATGAGAACTACCGCACGCAGTGCATCCAGAGCATGACCCGCATGGTGGTGAAGGAGAGGAACCGCAAGTATGGGGCTGGGAGTGGGGTGCCAGGCTGAAGGAGGGTGGGGGGGAGTGTCCCCTCTCTTAGGGGTGACCCCAGGTGATCTCAGGGGGTTGGGGTTGTCTGTGGGTCCATGCCAGGCATCATGGTGGGCTGGGCAAGGAATCCTTGGCAGCATGGTGGGGTGCCCTGGTGCAGTGGGCAGCCCTTCCCATGCCATTGGGCTGGGGCTGGCTGGGAGGGGGTGCTCTGGCAGCAAGGGGACTCAAGGCTGGGTCTGTCTTAGGGGGGATGCTCAAGCAGTGATGGGGACACGGTGTCCCCCCAGGGCTGGTGCTGTCTGGCAGGGTGGGGGGAAATGCTCTGGCAGTGAAGGGGACCCTGCATCCCCCTGGGGCCAGCTGGGGAGCAATGCTCCAGCAGTGAGGGAGACCCTCTGTGTCCGGCTGGGCTGGGTCTGTCTCAGTGGGGATGCTCCAGCAGTCAAGGGGACTCTGCGTCCCCCCAGGACTGGGGGTGATGCTTTAGCAGTGAGGGGCACCCTGTGTCTCTGCAGGCTTTGGGGCTGGAGCGGGAGCCAAGCAAGCACCCAGTGCTGGGGCTTTGCCACCAGTACCAGCTGGATTCATGACACTCGCATCCCCTTTAGCCACCCCAAGATGCTGCAGGGAGCCCCCCAAAGCAGGGTCCCCAGTGGGACCCTCTAGCCAGGGTGCTGGAGTGGTGTGGGAGCAAGTGGGTTGTGGGGGGCCGAAGCAGCAGTGCCAGTGGGAGGGGCTGGCGATGACTATAGGTGCCTCTAAGATGGTCTCTCCATATTTGCTGCCGGAGAAGGCGGCATCCCTCCGTGCTGAGGCTGTGCTGTGCCGACTGCTCTGCCGACTGAGCCAGGATCCAGCCGGGGCCACATTGGGCCCCCGCTGCCCTCCTCTCCCTGCCCATCCCCCTGGTCCCTATATAAAGTACTTGCTGGTACCCAACGCTGTCTTGGTCCTTCTGTGCCCACGCAAGGGCCAGGCAGCCGATCTCGGGGAGAGCTGACCCTGTGGCCACCCACCTGTTGCCCACGCAAGTTGCCCTTGGGGTGCCGACACCACCAGCGGTGCCTGGAGGATGCTGTGTGCCAGTAACATCACCCCAGCTCACCCAGGCAAGGTGCGGTTGGGGGGACATGTCACCGTTTGGTGGCACCTAGCTTCTCCCAGCCAAAAGTTGCCCAAGGAAAGGGCTGCAGGCTGGTACCCCTATCCTGCTGCCATCCCAGGGGGAATGTGATTTTTGGGGTGCAGGAGGCAGGTTTTCCTGGGCTGGTGAAACTGCTTGCCTCATTGCCAGTGCCTGGCTCAAACCTTGTCTTGCTGCCAGGGATAGAAGGAGCTTGACGTGCCCTCCCCTGGGTCCTCCCATGGCGAGGAGCCGTGACAACAGGCAGCGACTTCCAAAGCAGCTCAAAACGTGGCCAAAACCCATATCCTTGCTGTGGCATGCTGGCACAGCCCCCTCAACACAAAGGACCCCATGTGGCAGGGGGGGCCCAGCCCGCCCGTGCAACATCCGCCATGTCCATCACCCCTTTGCATGTGGAGGGGCTGCACCGGCGGGTGGCATGTGGCGGTGGCACGTGGCAGCACGCGTGACCCCTACCAGCCGCATTGGCAGTGTCCCAGCCATGTCGTCACCCACTGGGGAAGCATGTGGCATCCACAGGGACCCGGCTGGGATTGCTGGTCCCTCCCCATAGCCGTTGGCATGGGAGAAGCCATCGATTCGACTGGCTGTGGTCCTGTGTGGTGGGGTGGCCCCAGGTGGACGCCCACAGCTCCCTCCAGTAGGGATGGGCTTGAATGGGAGCTGATGCTCGGGAAAAGGGGTGCAGAGCATCCCTGGGGCTGGATGGGCTGTGGGGTGCTCAGGGAGCCCGTCCTGCAGCGGGGCTGTGGCTGTGGGAGAGAAGAGAGATGCCGAGTTTAAGATGTTTTAAAGCAGCAGAGAAAATATTGGGCAAGGAGAGCCTGACCCTAGCTTGGAGCACCCAGGCAGGGCTCTGTGCTCTGGGGGGTCCCTGGCACCCCTTGTTGTGGTGGTGCCTCCCTGGGTCCCCCCAAACTGGTTTGAAGCAGGTTGGGGGTGCTGGGTTTTGGGGGGATGCTTGGAGCTGCCCATGTTTCCCCCCACTGGGAAAAGGGCCAAGCACAGCCCTGGCCAGGGGGGCTCCTTGTCTGTGCAGGCAGGTGGTGGGTATCTGCAAGGTTCAGGGTATCCAGGCCTGCAGGCACCCGTGGGGGAATGTCCCCGTGGGGGGCCGGGAGGGCTGTGGCAGCACCCTCACCTCCTCTCTCTGCCCACAGCAAGCTGACGCGAGAGAGTGGGACGGATTTCCCCATCCCTGTCATCCCCCCGGTGCCAGACGCAGAGACAGAGAAGCTCATCCGGGAGAAGGATGAGGAGGTGAGTGTGGGGGAAGGCTGAGCCCCCCCCTGCCCCCAGTGTCGCCGCCATGTCCCCAGCCCCAGCAGTGGCACAGCTGCAAGAGGCCACCCTTCCTGCAGCATCCCAGCAGCTGCTGCCCCTTAGGCCATGGTGAGGAGGTGTTGGAGGGGCATCAGACCGTTTCCCCCTACTCCGCCCACTGTTCTTGGTGATCCCAATCTGCTTGGGGTGCTTGACCCAAATATGTTTGCAAGGCAGCTGGCATGGCTGGGGGGTGCCAGCACCCCCCCATGATCCCTGCTCTCCTCCCTTCCAGCTGCGGCGGATGCAAGAGATGCTCCAGAAGATCCAGAAGCAGATGAAGGACTCGCACTAGCCCCTTTTTCCTCCTCCTCCTCACCGGCCCAGATCAGAAGTGTTTACATCACGCTCCATCCTGCCCCAGCCCCACTGCGAGACTTGGTACCAACACCGCACCCGCCACCTTAAGCTGCTGCGGTATCGCCTTATCCAACCGGCCAGCACCCATCCCATGGGGACAGCTAGGAGACAGGGCACCCAGCCTGGGGGTCCCCTGTCCCAGCCACATTGCTGCCCTGGCCCTGCCCCAGGCTGGGGACAGCTTTGTCCCTCAAGCTTTGGCTTTCCCCGTTTCCCCCGCAGCTCTGGGGAGGGCCACCGGCCAGCCTGCTCCCCATGTCGTGTCCCTTGTCCCTATGTCACCTTGGGCTGCCTGCTTACAGCCTTTACACTCAGCTCGGCCCTGGCTTAAGGGAAGAGGAAAGGGGGGGACTGGTCCCAGCCCCCCCAAAGCCCCAGCTGCCCTGCTGTGGGGAACAGGGCTGCTCCCCCCGGGCCTTGGCTGGCATGGAGGGACAGCAGCGCCTGGGGACCGCAGGTGACCAAGGGGATGGAGGGGCAGCCGCCATCCTGGCCAGGGTGGCAGCCAGCACTCAGACCCTTGGCTGCCTCCATGCCAGCACCGGTACAAGGAGGGACTGAAGGTGTCCAGCCCTGTGTCCTTGGCAGGGACCCTGTCCCCATGCAGCATCATCCCTCGGGAGCACCCCATATCCCCAGGTGGTGGGGAGGGCCATGGCATGGGGAGTATTGGGGAATCACAGTCCCCAGAGAAAGTCCCTTGAACCCCAAATCAGAGGCTGGGTCCCCAGCCTGGCCCCCTGGATATCGGCCCTGTAATGCAATGACTCTCTTGCACCTGCGGTGCTTCCTGACTCGCGGCAACAGCATCGTCTCTTGCTGGTATTTCAGCTCCTGGTGCCACTTGCTTGTCTGTGGTGTCCCTCTGTGTCCCCAAGATGGCCCTGTCCCTGCTGCTTCCTGGCAGAGCATCACTGTGTGTGTCCCAAGGATGTCCCCATCCATGTTGCTTCCCAGCAAAGCACTGCTGTGTGTCCCCATATTCCCCCCGTGATGTCCCCATTGGTGTTGCTGCCCTGCAGAGCACTGCAGTGTGTCGTCCCCCCCAGGCTGTCCCTTTCTGTGTTGCTTTCCTGCAGAGTACTATGTCGTGTGCCTGTGTCCCCCCAGGAAGTCCCCATGCCTGTTGCTGCCCTGCTGAGCACTGTTGTGTCCCTCCAGGATGTCCCCATCTGCGTTGCTTCCTGGAAAAGCACCACTGTGTGTCCCTGGGGTGAGCCCTGGCCTGCACCTCCCCAGGCGGCGGCCGCATGGCATCCCTGGGGAGATGGACCCGAACCCCCCCAGCTCCCTGCTCCCCTCTGGGTACGGGGAAAGACGAAAGGGGATGGCAAAGCTGCAGGGTGGAGGCAGAACCGGGAGCAGTGGGATCACTGGGAGCTCGCTGGCAGGGGGACACATCCCCTCCCCAGCAGGGCCACCCGAGCTGGGGTTCCCCGTGTGGGTTCACCCCTGGGCAAGGGTTTTGCATCCAGGCAGCTTGGCTGATGGGGGCTGCATCTGGCCGAGGCTCAGGGTGGGTGCTGCAGGGTGCTGGGGCAGCGTCCGGCATGTGCCACAGTGTCCCCATGCCAGCTGGAGGGTCCCTTGGCCCCCATGGGCAGGGACCCCACGGGCAGGACCCCACAGGGTGTATTAGCGCTTTCCTTTTTTTAATCTTGCTATTTTCTTACAGAAGTACCTACCTTCGCATGATGGTCATAGAGGCATTTATTAAAGGATAAGCAGAGTATAGGTTTATAAATTCTTATAGAGCTAGTGGAAATATTTTTATCCCTCCACACCTGTTCTCAATAAATACGGCTGACCTGGCTTGTCTGCAACCCCGAGTCACTTCTGCATGGGCGGTGGGCACCCCACATCCCTGGGCAGGCAAGGACAGGGCTGACAGTGGTCGGCCCCATGGCCACCTGCTCCTGGCTCCTGTTTCCCTGGCAAAGGCTCAGAATGGATACTGGGGTGTTTGGGCTGCATCCACAGGGGCACCCAGCTTAGGGTGTGGGACCCAGCCCTGGGGATGGGGGGGACACAAGGATGAGGTCCCCCCTGCCTGCTACTGGCTGGTCCCCCTCTCATGTGCTGCCTTGGAATCCCATGGCCCCAGGTGCTGTTGGTGCTGGGGCCATGATGAGAACTGGGGGGGACAGAGCGGAGAACCTGAGCCAGGGGATGGAATTGCCCTCCACATGCTGCCCCCAGGCATCCTCACACCCCCCACAGTAGGGTGAGCCCTGCCGGCAGACACTGTGGGCACTTGGCGTGGCTGGGCCTACCCCGCGAGTACCAATGCCCCGTTATCTCAGTTTGGCTTCACCAGGAGCTGGCAGGGTGAAGGGGTAGGAGGGGTGGGCAGAGTGGCACCGGGATGGGTGAGCTGTGTCTCTGCGTGCCTTCCACTGGGCATCATCCACCTGCACTCCCTTACCCCTCCCTGCACCCTGCTACCCTCCCCTGCAACCCCCTGCTATCCTCCATACAGTGCCCAGTCCAGCACAGGGTGGGGGTGCTCGATGGCTTTCCCTGGGCCCCCCAAATCCTGCTGTGAACCAGCAGATCCTGGCACAGCCCAGCCCTGCTGGGTCTGGCGGGGGGGTGGCAGCAGGTGGAGTGTGGGGGGTGCACAGGAGCAGGGAGCCGGCAGTTTGGGAGGGCACCCGCACTCATGCAGGCTTGGCCCCAGCCCAGGGCAGTGTGTTGGGGTGATCCTGTGTCCCCTGCCATGACACCCAGCAGCAGCCGTCACGCACATGGCACAGGGCTGTACCTGTCCGCCTGCACCCTGCGGGGCTGGGCTGTGGCATGCTGGGGGAAGCAAATGCCCATGCCATGCCATGCCATGCCATGCCATCCATGTACATCTCTGTCCCTGATGCCTTAATCAACCTGAGCACCCTCACCTGGGCCCCACCCACACCCTTGACACCCTGTTTAAGCTCAGCAGCCCCTGTACTGTGGGTGTGCTTGGCCCAGCCCTGTCCTCTCTGCCTGTTCACCTGCTTGTGGGGTTTCCTGCCTTCCCCTTAGGTGGTGTTTTATTTCCACCCGATGGTTGCTGGATGTGGGTGGGACCTGTTGCTGCTATGGCCTCGCTTGCCACCCTGGGATGGTGGGTGCTGGGGCCACCCACAACCCCCCCAGCTTGTTTACTGAGCAGAGCACCCTGTGCTCCCTGCCGTTCACCCCATGGGTAGGAAGCCTGTGGTGGAGGCGGGGAATGACTGGAAAACCAGCCTTCCCACTCTGGGGGCACCCCCAGTCCTTTATGGCCCCCTTCTGTGCACTGTAGTTTCTCCCCATCCCCTCTTCCTCAGCACATCCTCCCTCCAGTCCCTCTGATTCTAAACACCATCAACTCCTGTGCTCCCCTCTACTGGCACTCACCCCCCCACCCTCTCATCTCCCTGCCTGGCCCTGCCCAGGTGCCCCCCATTCCTCTTTACCCCCATACCCCAGCCAGCTCTCTTCCCCTCTGCAGGGCTTTGCTCCTATCTGGTTCCCCCCCGCTGCTCCCCATGCTCGAACAGCTCTACCCCCCCACCGAGCACCTTCAGCTCAGCTCAGGTCCCTCTGTGCTCACCCACTCCCCCGTGTGACCCTCCGATCCCCTTCCCCCTCCCCATATGTGCCTGGATCTTCTCTGGACCCCTCTGCTTGCTGCCTCCAAGACCATCCCCAGGTTTCTGTGTCTGCTCCAAGCCCCTCTGGGGACATCCAGACCCCTCTGCCCCCTCCTCTGCTCCCCATGCGGCAGAACTGCCTGCAAGGGCAGGGAGAGCTTGGACAGGCTTTGTTCCCGTCTTCCTCATGGATGGAACCCCGCTCCGTGGTCTCACAGGGAAGGAAGCCCAGAAAGGGGCTCTGCTTTCAGCTGCTTCTCGGCTGCTTCTGGTCACCTGCGGCATGGCCAGGCTGGGACGAGCGCCAGCTGCCTCCTTCAGGAGGTAAGAGCGAGCTGGTCAGGCCAGCGCGGAGGTTTTGGCAGTCACTCTCCTCCTTGCTGTGTTCTTCAGATGACCTGAATCACAGAGCACAAAATACTTCCATCGATACTTCTCTCAGATGTTGGTGTCAGAGCCAGGGAGCTCCTGAGTGAGAGCTACACCCATCCCCGCGCCGTCATTTATCCCCATGTGGATGGTGAAAGCCTGTCAAGTGTGTGGTTGTGTTATTCTTCTCTGCTAAAGTGGCTGAAGCACTTCAAAGGGGTGCTCCAGATGTCCTTGGCAGAGAGCTAAGGCCAGGCTCTGCGTTTCTCTGGTCTCTGCATCACCCAAGACATACCAGTTTTGGTTCTCTACCAAGCTGAGTGGTACAGTCAATATGCTGGAGGGAAGGGCTGGCATCCAGAGGGACCTGGACAGGCTGGAGGAGTGGGTCCATGTGAATCTCATGAAGTTCAACCAGGTGAAGTGCAAGGTCCTGCACCTGGGCCAGGGCAGTCCCCAGAACCAGCACAGACTGGGGCATGGATGGATGGAGAGCACCCTGTGGAGAAGGACTGGGGGATACTGGTGGGTGCAAAATGGGACATGAGCTGGCAATGTGGGCTTGCAGCCCAGAAAGCCAGGTGGCTCCTGGGCTGCATCACCAGCAGCGTGGCCAGCAGGTCGAGGGAGGGGATGCTCCCCCTCTGCTCCACTCTCCTCAGACCCCCCTGGAGCACTGCAACCAGCTCTGGGGTCCCCAGCACAAGACACATATGGACCTGCTAGAGCGGGTCCAGAGGAGGCCACCAAAATGGTCTGAGGGCTGGGACACCCCTCTGCTATGGAGAAAAGCTGCCTTGTGGGGAGCTGCCAGCCCCATCCACCTTCTCCCCTTGCCGTGGGTTGGAGCTGGGGCAGGAAATGCCCCCCATGGGGTCCTTCCCTCCTTTACCAGCGCTGCCTCAGTCCCACCTTGCTCCCTCCTTCATTTTACAAAGATCCTGAAACCCACCTGTGGCTAGTGATGCCAATATAGGCTATTTATTGGGCCAAAAATCACCATCACAAACATTAACCCTCTTAATATCAGCACGGAAATGGAAAATGTTTGTGCTTCCTTGGGTGGAAGCAGCTCTTGCCCCAAAGGCTAGGATGTGTGAACCTGCCTCCTCCTGAATCCTACCCTTGCAGCTCCCAGCACTCCAAGACAGACTCCCACGTTGGTGGCCCTGCCTGCACCTCCCTTCCCAAAACAGCCAACAGAGCCTCTTGTTTTGGCCCCAAACTGGCTGATTTAGCCTGATGCCCCTTCTCGCTGGAGGATAAAACCCAGTGCTGAGGCTCTGGTGACAGTCCCAGCCTGTGCCTACCCTTCATTGTGCTTCATTCCATGTGATTTTGGTCACATCTTTAAAAATAAAAAAACCCCAAACCCACTCAAACCCAGCCTTCCCTGGGCAGAGATATTTCCACATGGTGAATGCTCCAATGCGAATTCTCCAATGTCCTATTTTAGGTTCCTTGCCAGCGCCAGCACTGGCTGCAGACATCTGCGCTGGAGCTCCTGTCGAGCCTTTGGCAGCAATTGTGGTGGAAGGAAGTAAGGGTTTCTCAGGGCAGAAAAGGAAATCTCTCCCTTCCTTCCCTGGGCTGTGCCACCCCATGCCTGCCACCCAGTGAAACCTCAACTGGCATCAGACCTTCCTTTCCTTCCCTTCCCCATATTTATTCATTTATTCCTTATATTATTTATTATATTTTCCCCTATCGGTGGGCCCTGTGCAGCCCCACCTCTTTTTCCAGCATTTGGGGATGTGTGCATGGGGTGAACCCCAGCTTGGGGACCCTCCCCCATGTGGCTCTCCTGCCCCATGGTCTCCATGGCGTGGGGGCAGTGCCCTACTGTGCCCCACGCCGCTCCCCTGCCCGTTGCAGGCAGGTTGCCCCAGGCAGGGAGGTCCCATATGGCTCAGGGGTCACTTTGGCAGAAAGATGCCTGAGTGCTGTTCCTGACCCTACTGCTGCCTTCCTGGGGCACCCGTGGCTGGCTGGTTTTTAATCCAGAAACCAAGGCACTGCCTCTGGTTTCTTCCCACTCTCTCTTGTGCCTCTTTGCCACTTGTCACATCCATTCCCACCACTGCCTCTCCTGGGTCTGGGTAAGGCAGCAGCAGTCAGTATGATTGCACGCAGCGCTGCCTGCTCCGTCGGGAGCAGACGGCGTGGCTGTGAGCTGCTGGCTGGCGAGATGACATGCCTTCCCATCGCCTTGCAGATGTGATGAGGATTTGGGATGCTGTGTCTGAATGCATTCAGCGAATGCTCATGATGAAGCAGATAGCCTTTGTATCCTCCGCTCACAACTTGATGATTTCAGTAGACCTGAAACACCTATGCTATTGCATGCCATTGCTCTTCCCCTCCTTTAAAGGCAGCTAAAACATTCCAGAATTACCTTGCAGCTGGCAAACGGGCTACAGACTAGATTCTCCATCCAGCTCTAGCAGAGAGAATTCTTCAACACATTTTGTGGCTTCTGTGTTCCCCACAGCTAGAGTGGAAAGACTAGACCAAGAGCTTGAAACATTTTTCAGGGTTTATCCCAAATGATGGGAACCCCTGATCTAGCTGAGGGATGTTGGCTCTGCTGTTCACCAAATACCTTTTAGAGGCTGAAGAGGAAGGAGACAAAACACCTCAGCATATGGAGGTCTTCCCCAAAGCTTTTCAGTGTCTCTTCTTGCTCCTCTGTACATCAGAGCAGGGCACAAGGGACAAAGCACCACCACCACGCTCTAAAAAGTCATTCTTCACTTCTACCATCCACAAAACACTTATTATTTGCTCCTTCTCATCTCCTCGGCCTTCAGGCCACCAGAATACCTGGAACTGGGACATTCTCAATTGTTGACCAACAGACGTTGGATCTTGGATTCAGTGATGTCACTTGCTGAGAGGTGGGTTTCTCGGCTACCTGAGACTTTGGCAGCTGTTTGTGGGCTCATCTCTGCTTAAGCCAGCATTCTTGGAAAGAGGAGACGTGAAAATCTTTGTTTCCCCTTGCAGCACCTTTGTGGCATACACTCATTTCTGCATCACCAAGTAAGGAAGGGAAGCCCTTCAGAAGGTCCTGAGGACATCACAAGAGGAAACCACCCCCCACATAGCTAGGTGTATAAAGCTAGAGTCTCTCTTTGTTTTATTAACTGGATTCAAACCATTCATATTTATTCAGTGGTGTGGTGCCTGTTGTCTGATAGACATGTCCTGGAGCTCCTGCTTCTAAGCCAATTGAGACAAAAATTGATGCTCCGTAGTTCTGCTGCACCAGACCTTGTAAAGGCAAACACCAGAGTTCATGCTGGCTCCTACAGCCTTGTTGGCAGCAGCAGTTGAAAGAGAGAAGGGATGGATGGTTTGTACAAAAGCCCAAGGATGGGCAGATTTTCCATGATTTCTGGTCAATACTGCCATCCTTGCAACTGTGTTGCCCCAGGGTGCCAGGGGTGCACCAAGAGCCTGGTGGCCCTCTGCACCAAAAGCAGAGATGTCAAGTCAGCAGGAAGGGTGGTGGTGTGCAGGTATTTTGCTTCTTAATCACACCTATTTGAGCATAGCCTATCCAACATCACCCGGCTAAGTTTCTTCAAACCCTGGTTGTGCTGAGCATGGACAGTTTCAGAGTGGCCCAGCACCATCCACCCATGCCGTCTGCTTGGCCCGTGGTTTGCAGAGTGTTTTCAGATTGCTGCTGCCATGGCTGGGCAGCTCCTCACAGCAGAAGTAGATCCAGACCTCAGCACACACCCTGGCTGTGCTGGGCACGTGAGAACGGGACAGGGACAGGAGATAGATGGGTGTAATTATAGCATGGTCTTTTAACTGCAGAAGAGCCTGCCTATATGGCTATCAGTTCTGGGAAGCGCCATTAGATGTGTTCACTGGCACACTACGCTATTTCTGGAGCTTCCTTTAAAAAACACAAGTTGTGCTGTATTTTGGCAATATAATCCCCATACCTGTAGTCATACAAAACCCACCAAGAACATTTGGTGTGACCTGCCAGTCTGCTGAGAAGCTTGGCAGAAACAGCCGTTCCTTCCCCCCGATGATGATGTCACAACTGATGTCAGCATGAAGCACAGGGACCAAGTAGAAATGACAGCAAAAGCTTGGTCTGATGCTGATGTCCCCCTGCAGAAGTGGATGAGGTGCCACTCTCTTGGGTCTCCAGCTAGGACTACAGGTCCCTGGCAGAAGCCCTCAGCGTTGGCTGTACTTGGGGAAACAGCACCATCTATTTGCAGTGTTGTTTTACAAGTGCCTTTGTAGAGAAGACAATGTGGCTTCCACGGTTGGGTGTCTGTGACCCATCAGCAGGGCTGGGGATCCCATCCTGGAGCCAAAGGCTTGGTGTAGGATCCTCTCCTGTCCTAGGTCACGTTGGCAGGCACCTCCCTGCAGCCCAAAAGTAACATCTGACGTTTGCTCTCAGTTTAGGGTTATGAGTACGAGTCACACAACGTGTGTGCGGGCACCAGGGGAGGGAAGAGGCACAAAGAGTCCACAGGCAGGTCAGACAGCCCCAGGCTAGGGGCTTCATCTCGGATTTGGATCTCCCTTTCCAAGGCAGGGTCTGCCCTTCCACTCCCATGCACAGACATGAAGACACCTACCCTGAGGTCCCATGCCCGTACAGGTCTCAGCCCCTGCCCCACACTTCCCCACAGCTGCCTCAGACAGATGCTAGCCCATTGGGGTCCCAGAGCTGTCTGGGGGAGGCAGAGGTTCCAGGAAGGTGTTGGCCCCACAGGACCAAGGGGGAGAAAGCCAGCCTGCCCCCACCTGTTTGCTGTCCCCACCTCAGCCCATCCCCACCTCTGTGGGGACAGCAGCTGGGCAAGGGGCAGGGATTTGGGGCTGCCTCCAAACCCAGCTCAGCACCTCTCAAGGTTTGACCCCCATGTGTTCCTGGTGACAGAAGTGACCCAGGACCCCCCGTTCCAGCTTTACCACAGGCTTGGGAGGAGTGAAAAAGATCTGCTCTATTAAACCTGCTGGAAAAATGGTACAATGGGTGGTCTGTGGCATCCAAAGCACAACAGATGGTCTGGGGCATCCAAAGCTCTCGTGAAGCAACCACTACTTTTTCTTGCCACTTTTCTTCTTGCTTTCGATCAGGTCCAGCCCCTGCTTCTTGATGTCTTCCCGGGTGAGGACAAGGCCATAGTCTTTGTCAGCAAAATCAAAGGGGTCTGGAGGAGATAGTGGAGAGGAATGGGCTGGGGAGGGTCTGCAGGGCCACCTGTGCTGTGCCTGTGTCCCTGGGAAGAGCTAGCAGGTTTTGGAGGGCTGGTGGGATCCTGGAGAGCCCTCATGCCAAGCCCTCAGGCACAGGCACTGCCAAACTGACTCTTCTACCCCAGCATCCCAGGGTGACCTGCAGGACCTGGTGATGCCACCGCTGTGGCCCATCTTCAACACTGCTGGGGCTTCCCATAAAGGTCTGGAGCTATGGGATGGTGGGTACAGCTCACATTTTGTTAGAAAAAGGTGCCAAAAGCTCATTGTTTCCTCCAAGAGCATCCTATAGGAGGAGGCCACAGGCAGAGTCAAGCACTAGTTATTCTTCACAACCAGGTGATTCTGAAGACAAGGCTCTCCTTCCTTGCTCCACTGCATCTCTCCTTCTTCCTGTGACGGCTCAACACTGACCACCCCACCAGCTGCCTTTGTTCTCCCACATCCCCATCTAAAATCACCACCCACTCTCAAAGCCTTGGAGACAGTCAAGGTCAGTCCCAAGGTTGGGAGGCAATTCATGGGTTGGGGTCTGCTGGGACAGTGGGAGACAGGCAAGGAGGCCCAGAAATCCCAGTGGGCAGGGGCTAGGACAGTTGCTGTGTGACATGACCCCGCTGTGCTCTCCTACCTTGGACCCTACTGCCTATGTCCTCAAAGGAAATCTTCAGGTTCTGTGGATCATTCATGATTGTTTTCTCTAGAAAATTTCTGACCTTCACAAAAGTCTGTGAAAGACACTCTGGGTTAATTGCTGAAGGGGAGGTGCGTGTTACAACCCAAGGGGTGCCCCACCTCGATGTCCCCCTAGAGGGGACACCCTGTAGAGCCCAGTGCCACTTAGGACTGAGCTGCTCCATGGCTCTTCCCTGGGGCCACCTCCATCCTCCCAGCTGGGAAGACAGCTTGTGATGGACCATCCGGGAGAGCCCCCCATGGGTCCCAAAGACCACATCAGGGATGGAGCCCCCAAGCACCTCATTGTCCTCGTCAGGGCTGTGACTGTGGGAAGGCAGGTTGGCCACCCGCTGCACCAGGTACTGCAGCTTCTGCTCACAGTGCTGGAGCTTCTCCTCCACTCCCCTGGCCTTGAGAGAATTGTCCTGGGGTCAGAGAGAGAACAACCACCTTGGTGGGGAAAATGAGCCACTTGGGGTGACAGTGGCTGTAGCAAGTGTCACCGCGCTGTGCCATTGCACCACCAAGCACTGGCCGGGGCTGTGCTCATCCCAGTGCCACGCGGGTACCTGGCCAGGCACGGTGATGCCATGCAAATGGACAAAGAGGTTGTCGATGCCATTCTCAAACTCGAGCAGGAGCTCCTGGTTCCTCAGCATCTGGGCTTGCATCTGCTCCAGCCGAGCCTCTTCCCACTGCAGGTTCATCCTCAGCTCCTCCTCCAGCATCCTGGAACCAACCACATTCACATCCATACAACTGCATAGGGGTGCAGAGACACCCCGAATCTGTTGCAAAAGCTGCTCAGGTTGCAGAGCAGAGATGCTGCCTGCAACCCAACTCCATGCTGCTGGTACCACTTCCCATGCCAGGCAAGGAGCAAGGGTCCTCCTGCTGCCACAGCAGGAGCTTTGGGAGCACCCTGGTGAGAAAAACTCCCTGTGCAGGAGGGGTGGGTGGCTCATGTCCCGCCCCCCCGACCCAAGGGTGATGGCCCAGTTGGCATGACTGGCCCAAGGCTAGCAGCACCTGATTGTGTTGGGGGGCTGGCGAAACTTCAGCTCAGCCTGCTTCAGCTCCAGCTCCTTCAGTGTCTTCTTCAGTGCCTGCTTCTTCTCCTTGCACTCCTTGATGTACTGCTCCAGGTCCACGGAGGACTTCTGCTGTGCCAGGAGCCTGCTGGGGATGTCCTGGCCGGGGGAGAGCATGAGGACTCAGCCCACGGCGCTCCTGCAGGGTACAGGATCCTGGCCGTGGCCTCAGGGAGGTTTCTGCACGCACCATGGACTGCTGCTAGCTCATGTCATGGAGAAAAGCAGCTCCATCCCTGCCCACACAAGAGGGCCTTTGGGGAGCTCCAGGGGCAGAGGAGAGCAGATAACCCCACAATGAAACAAGGCGAGCAGAGAGGTCTCAGCTCCCCAGGGCTTGAGCAGCCCCAGGTTTTACCAGAGATGAGTTTTTACATTACCCAGAGGCGGGAACACTGCACCGCAGCCCTGGCTTTCTCTATCTTCTTGGTCACCAGGGCCTTGCACTCCATCTGGGACTTGGTGGCCTCCAGTTTGGTGCCTGGGGTGGGAGGGAAGCAGCATGGAAGGATGGTCTGTGGCTGCGCCCATGTCCCACCCCCATGCACCCCGACAGGTACTCACCCACCAGCGGGTCCTGTGGGAGCAGGTTCGGGAAGTCCATGGTGAGCTCGTACCTGGCTTGCTGCAAGGACGTTCATTGTCACCCCTTGAGCTGCTGGCACCCCGGGGGAGCTGGCCCTGCAGCCCACCCCACTCACGGGGGGCTCAGCACTGACGCCTGCCATCTGCCTGCAGCCCTGCCTGCGCCGGGTCCCCCCAGCTCACCACTCTCAGGTGCCTTTCGCTTGCTTCCTTGAGCCAGTGTCTGTCGATGTGCACCTTCTGGGAGGCCAGGGAGCGGTACCTGAACTCTCTCTCTGCAAGGAACTGGGTTTCCATCTTGGCCATGTCCTCCTGGAACATATCAGAGAAGGGAGAAGTGGCTGCCAAAGCCAGAATGGACCTTTGTGAGCCAGCTGAGCTTCTGGGATGGCCAGCGTCAAAAATGACCCCCTCTGGGTAAACAGGCTGGGAAGAAAACTGGGCAAGGAGGACTGGAAGATGAAGCATGCTGCCTTGACCATGACCAGTGCCCCAGGGCAACCTGGCCCAAGAGTGAGACCCGGGAGAAGATATGGAGGCATCTGGGTGCTGTGGGCAAGCCCAGCTCACTCTCTTTTGCTCTTTATTGCAGGAAGACTCACTAGCCCACGCACATGGTGCCATCTGTGGGCTCTGGAGGATGGCAAAGGGCCCCAAGGTGCCCCGGACCATCTCACCTTGGTTAAATCGGCAGCTTTGAGGGCATCCAAGGCCATGAGCTCCATGTCTTCCAGCTCCCCATGGTACAGCTCGGCCATCCCGCACAGGAGGTCAAGGTGGAGAGGCAGGTTGGCCAGCTCCTGGGACAGAGGGAACCACAGCACATCATCCCACCGAGACCCAGGGATCCCCTGCGCTGTGGGGTGATGGAGAGGAGCAGGAGGACCTCACTGATTCGGGAGGGTGTCCCACCAGCACAGCCCCTTGACACCAGTTCAGCCCCTTCAGCTCCCCGCCTTTGCAGGGGAAGCGGGTGGGATGATGGCACGGTGAGGAGGAGCTCACCTTCCTCAGCACATCCCGCACTGCCAGGTACAGGGCGGTCACCTTCTGTCCAGCGTGGACTTTTGTGAGCATCTTCTCAATGTTGTTCTCCAGCCGGTGAACCGCCTGGGGCAGAGACGAGGTGGGGTACACGGGGTGACCCCGTGTGCCAAGGCCAGCACCCACCCGGCAGGTGCAGGGGTTGGATTAAAGCTCCCTGCGGGTGCTGCCACCCCAGGAAGGGGTCCTGGGTACCTGCACCTGCGCCTGGTGCTGCTTGTCATCCATCTTGGTATCCTGCAGCTGCTGCAGCTGCCTCTTCAGCTCGTCCCGGGCTCGGCTCCGCTGCCTCAGCTGGTACAGCAGCATGTTGCACGTGTTCACCCGGTCATAGATTTCAGCCCGGAGCTTCTCCTGGGCCACCTGGATGGGCATGCGAACATTCGCCAGGCTGGAGGCAGGGCTTGCTGGGCACCCATGGGACAAGGGGGTCCTGCCTGGAAAACTCCCCCCAGGGCAGAGCTGGGGATGCTGGGATGTTGTTCCAGGACGGGGTCTGGGAGAGCTTTGCTCTGGGGGGCTGGTGGGGGTAAGGCAGAGGTGAACATCTGCTGATGGCAATGGTGGGTCGGGCTTCGGGACTCTGCATAACACAGACCCAGGGCTGGGTGTCAATAAAATCGATCAGTGCCCCAGATTCGGATGCTGGCGGAGAGCAGTGGCACCTCTCTGTCCCTGCAAGAGGCCCCCGGGCAAAGGCAGCTGCGCGGGGCCGGCGCATCTATCTCCACAGGCTGATAACCAGGTCATAACCTTGGGAGAGGCAGTGAAGGGCAGAGACAGCATCCCTCTCCCAGGGATGCAGCTGGACCCTGCAGGAACCCGGGCAGCTGCGGGGACACACAGGGTGGGACGGCCAGGAGCTCTGCTGGGGCAGAGGATCTGCTCAGGGACCTAAAGGAGGGCCTGCACAGATGGGTCCTGTAGAGGAAAGGGACCCATGGGACCACACATGAACACCCCGTGTCTTGCCACACCAGCCCTGTGGACCCACAGGGGCAGCCTGTGCCCGCCGGACCCTGCCGTTACCTCCACCGTCTTCCTGGCCAAAGTGATGCCCAAGTGCTTCTGCGCTCCGCAAGCCTCAGAAATGGTGAGCTTGTTGCACTGTGAGCAGGAGAGGGGCAGAGAGAGCACGTCACTGCCAGCCTGGGGACGGTCACATCCCAATGCGGCCCTGCGCTGCCTGCTCCTGGAGAGGACTGGTGGAGGCGCTGGCTCTGCAGGGCCAGCACCGGGCAGGGGTACAGCAGGTGGGACCTGCCGGTACCTTCTGAACAACGCCCAGGGCACGGACGTCCTCCTGCACCGCCTCACGCAGGCGGGGGAGCAGCTCTCTGTTCTGACCAAGCTTTTCCTCCCATGACTGCGCGAAAAACTTCCTCCCTTGCTCTGGAGGACATTAAGCTGCTGTTGGTACCATGCAGGACGATGCGGGGACCAAGAGCCCCCCACCCTCCCCGGGCTGTCCCCGGGAAGCCGAAGGGGCAGCACCTTGCAAGGTGATGATGGTGTGCAGCTCCTGGACGTGCTGGCTGAGGTTTGCCTTCCGAGCGCCGGCGCTCCTGCCTCGGCCCTGCAGCCCCGCTGCGTGTGCGGCAGCCATGGCGGCTCCACTGCCTGGTGGGGATGTCGCCGGGCTGTGACCACGCACGGAACCGTCGCCGTGGCACCTCCAACTGCCACACACTGCACACCTCCTGCTCGGCCATCACCTCCCGCTCGGCCATCGCCGCCCGCAGCCCCTTCCTCTCCACCTCTGCGGGCAACAGGTTAATTAATAACCAATTACTGAGCTCTCTGAGGTAGCCAAAGGCAGGGCAGGTAGTGAGGATCCCAGTTCGGTTTCCCATCACTGTGGCTATGGCAGTTGCAACCCACCCAGGCCAGTGAGTCATCCAAGCCCCACCAGAAACAGGGTGAGGACAATTCCAGGGAAAATACATGTACACTTACACCCAAACACACTACCAACGCACTCCTGGAAGCTGCTGGCTTATTTCAGATGGGAAGAGGAGTCTATTACTCCCTACATATGTAGCTTCAGAAATTTCAGTTAATTAGTCAGGAAACGGTTGTGCAGGAGTTACACTCCTGTTGAAACAGGCAAGAACAAACCAGCTACCAATACTGATATTTATTTTGATGCTTACCATACATTCTTGCTGAACTACAAATATGATGAGAAATGCAAGCATGTACATTTATTTGTTGATAAATAAAATCAAGCTTCCTCTACCAGGGAAAATCCTTAACGTTTGATTTGCAGAAAAACACTCTGTAAGGAAATTGCCTTTCTAGCACCAAGCTCGTAAATCAGCTTGAAGTTTCTGTAACTCAGGGCCTTTAACCTGCAGCCATCCTATTGCGCTCTAGGTGTTGTGCATAGAACACAAAGAAATTACAGGACTGTGAAATCAAGTATTACTGACACAGTATCATCTGAGGCTCTTACTCAGTGTCTCATTTGCAGATTTACGAATTGCATGTTAGTGCTAATTGCCAGTGACGAGCTAAATATCAACATTATCATCTTCAGTGCTTCATAAAGTGTGCATAAAGAGATGGCCATTTGAAAAACAAGCAGTTAAGGGTTTGTACGCATGAGGAATCTTGCCAATCTGTCCATAAATGTAGAGATCTCCACATTGAGGCTGTGTCCACATGGCAAATACAGTAATTATGCCACTAAACTTCCCTGGGCAGCATTTAAATACCATGGAAGATTACCTCCGGGGCAAGAGAAAGCATTTTAAAATGGATAAAATGGTTCAAGAATCTCCATTTCACTGGCTCTCAGCAGAACACAGACTGTAGTGGCAAGTCCTTCCAAAATATTACTAAGGAAATTTAACCCAACCTTGCACAAGCTTGTCAACAGACTGCTGCAGAGATCAGCTTCCAAAAGGAAGCCTTAGATCTAGTCCCACAGGCCCCCTGCACTTGACAGGTCAAACCTTTCCTCCTCCAGCTGACTTCAACTCTCCCTGCTTAAATTCTAGAAAATTCACAACGTGTTAATGATACAAAGGAAAAGGTCACGTCAAGAGTACAAACCAGAGCTCTGTTGAATTGTCATATAACAGACAGTCATGTGCTCTAAAAGCGAACAGCAAACAATGAACACAACACATGCTCATCTGGGAGAGAGGTCTAGTCGTTGTCTAGCCTGCAGCTCCTGACTTGCTGTGTACTATCAGCATGGAAACAGCTATGTAATTCTAAAGGCTCCTTAAATTCCTGCTGGTTTAGCTTTTAGTCACCCAAGCATATATGCTTTGCCTGGTGGTTTGTAGTTTTACTATCTCCTTCTCCAGTTGTTGTCCTCTCTTCCCCTCTTCTTTGAAATACCCAACTTCAACTTAAAAGCATTTGTTTAACACAGCTGAAACAAGATTTAACAGAATTATCAAGAACTATGTACTGTGCCTCAGGAGCTGGCTGGAAGTTCTGTGCATGTATTAGAAAGCAGCATAAAAAGACAGAAGATAAAGGACAGCTGCCAGTGTTCTCTATCGCACTAAAAAGAAAAGGGGCACATTCAAACAGTTACTGCTAGGGAATTACAGCCCAACAAAAGCCTCTCTAGCTCAATGGCCAGAGGCCACCACTGCCTGTTCGAGATTCATTTTATCATGTGAACCAGAACAGCTCACAAGCGCAAGCTACCCCTTCAGCCTACAAAAAGCATCACCGCAGTCAGAGATACCTCCTATACTATTAACAAAAATAATTATTTCTTTCTGTATCTATAATATATAAATAGGTGATAATTAATTTTTATTAATGTAGCTAAATATATTTTACGAATAAGTTATTTGGAAAACATTTTTTCTACGTCAGCAAGTACTGTTACATCCAGTGAAGGAAATCTTTAAGAATGGTCCTTTAAAGTACTCTACTTATCAAGCAGCCAATTATGGAAGTCTAAGTCAGTTTTCATGCTGCCTAGAGATTGGTTTTTAGACATGATCCACACTTTGCACCTGTTTAGAAGTGAAAATGCAGTGCGTTCTTCTTAAGGTTCCTCTCCTCACATACAAACCCCACCCCTCAGTGACCTATGCAATCTTCCACTCAACATTGACAATTTAAAGTAAAAATGATTGGCACCGTATCAGTCAAACACTCTTCAATAGCAACTCTTAAAGTAAATCAAAGCCAGAGTAACTTCCATATCACGTCTTAACTCAATCCTCATTAGTGCAACTCCAACACAAAATGTTCCTACAGGCAAAGACATTTGTAAACCAAGCAAGTGTAAAATGATAAAAAAAAAACACACTGCATGGAAAAATCCCAAAGGATTAGTGTCAGAAAATATTTGGCAGCAAGAGATTGGAAAAAACATGAAGGCCTAACAGAAGAGAGTGGCTAATGCCAGTCATTTTGTAGGATGTTGTTAAAGTAAAACTGCTGCAGGAAGGTTTTCATTATTCAAGCTTTTCATCTCCTTCCTCCACATCTTTCAGACTGAGCACTTCCAGTGTTCCTTTCCCTTTTGTCTCACTCCGGATCAGCTCATCAATCTCTCTGAAGCAGCCTGGGTCAATAAGGCACACCTGAAATGTTTCACATTTCATCAGTCAAGCAGTAATATTTGATTTTCATCAGCCCCTTTTCAAGGTCTAACATTAATCCTCATTTAAAAAAAAAGATATTGTTTAGTTACTAAGAAGGACTTTGCAGGGTTGGTAAGTGATTTCTATCAAGTAATCTTTCCACAGAAGTTCTGCAGTTCCATTTACCCATGCTGGACATGTCTTTTGACAGTTGGGATTGCTAGATTCTAAACTGTTCTCGGAAAGCTTTTTACTAATACCAAATCTTGCTTTATCACAGATTATTTTTTAAAAAACTAATTAGCCACTGTCAAAATACAGGCCTGACCCACCAAATAAATAAAAGTAACATTCCATATATGCAGAGAAACTTATCAGTGTTGTAGGATAATCACTGCTGAGAGAAATTACACTGTGCTTCTCCTCAGCATAAAGCAGCAATCTCTGTATAACAAAGGCTACTTTCAAGCTTACATCACTAGGATTGTGTGAAATTAAAAACTACAAACTACACCTCTGATTTAAAATCTCTGGTAAACTTGCAGTTTATCTAAACAACTTCTATTTATTAATTAATTTTCTAGTAAAATGTACAGGTGTAGTCAAATCAAGTATGAAACCCAAGGACTGCTTTATTCCTTACAATTTCCAACTGTTCATGGAAGTCTTCATTCTCAATAACTTTAATCAGTGGCTTCAGCTTCTCTTTTAGTTTCTTCCCCTCCTTCGCTGGAAGAATAAATCGTAGCCTCATGTGAGCACGTTCAATTTGCATGGTCTCCTTTAACTGTCTGATCACTTCCAATGCCTGTTAAGACATTAAAAAGAAAGAGCATTTATATACCTACTTAAAACACACCACACAGATCAAAATCTCAAATTCTTTGCGTTAGCTTCAGACACATTTCTCAGTACTGATCACTGCCACTCTGCTGCAGGGAGTTTGCTATTTTGATAGATTAAGAAGAAAAGGCAGAGTTCTTGCTTTTTGTGACCACTTCAAAAACTTGAAGACCTGTCTGAAATAATGTTAAACAGCAGTTGTACTGCAAAACAACAGAAACCCATGTGGCTCAGATGCAAAGCCTGATTTACTACCTCAATTAAAATAAATTATAAACCTTTTATTTGTGTTCCAGGCATATCACTGTCGCTGCTTTAATAAGTTTCTTTCTTTTTCTCTTCCCTGAATTGTTAGAAAACAAACTGCAAGAGTTTCAGAAGCTGCTTGTATCCAGCATTCAACTGCCAGCCAACTGAGTAATCACTCTGCGGGCTTTAGACCACAGGGCTTTATTGATCCCTCTGGGACTGCTAACAGAGAAATTACACTTGAAACGACACCTCTGAGCAGAAGCTGATTTTGTGAGAAAACCAACCTGCTGCTTTGTGCTCTTGTGTGGTTTGACGGAGTAGTGAATATCCTTCATAGCTCTTTCTATAAGGATTACTGTATATGGCCTCTTTGTTTCAGGATTCACACATTTGTCAGCCACAATAGTTGCGATGTCCCTAAACATCTGCTCCAGCTGTGTGTGTCGTTCTTTGTCCGATACCTGCAGCTCCCCTTTTAATAAAATCTGTAAAAAATAAAGAAATCAGTTAATAAACATCACAGATTTGACTGAAGAGTGAAAACTCTAATAACTTTTTAAAATTTAACAATTGTTTGAATGGTTTGGTTAGGCGTGAAGTGCAGGAAAAGAATAACCATATTAATAATGTACATCATTGTGACAGACAACACTGGAAAGACTTCAGACAAAAAACCCACCACAAAAATACTAAACTACAAAAAGAGAAGCACAGATTTACTTGAACTCTCATCACCCACAACAAGTCCACAGGTCATATCCTACCAAGAAGGATTAAGAAATTAAATCTTAACCCTTAATTGAACTGTCCAAAGTAAGCAACTGTCCCCTTCTTTTCCCTGCATCCTTAATAACATATCTTAGGAGAGACACTCTTCAGTGCTAGCTAACCTTTCTCCTGTGTCCATAGACATCAGCGCATAGAAGCTGTATGCTATACGGAACACTCGGAACTCTTTTCAGCCAGATGCATATATAAAATTTAAGACTACACCACAGGGTTACCACTCCTTTCTGTCCATTTCTTAACAAATTAACAACCCTTTTGCCTACAGCAGCACCGCATTCTATGAAAAGCTTCCAGTAACAAACGAACCTACCATGTCTGTGTGACCCTTATGAAAAACATTCGGAAAGTCTTCTCCAAGCTTTTATAAAGCAAAGTGTGTGAAACCTACCATCTTACAGATTTCTGTTTGGTCATCTGTCCCAAAGGCTTGAACGAGATCTTCCTTCTTTGCGACCTGGCCTTTGGAAACATTGACAAACACCGTGTGCGTCTGCAGGACCTCATCGAGATCTTTCTCCCTAGAGATTAGGGCAGGGTTAGAAAACTTGTGAAGTCAGCAATGTAAGAGTTTTTAGCGAGGACGAACAAGTCCTGCTGCCAAGGCCTGAATCGTTGGAACCTGGAAACTTCTCTTATCGAAGTGTCACTCTCCCGGGAAGGGCAGGGGCACCGCAGCGCCCCGGGCCGCCCCCGCTTCCCACCTGCACACGGGCCCCACCCGGGTACCCGCGGCTCCCACGGCCTTCACAGCCGGGCACCACGCAACCTCCCCGGCTCCAGGGCCGGTCCCCAAGCGGGCCTCCTCCCCCTCCTCCCCGGCTATCTCCACGGCCGGATCCCTCCTCTCCCGGGACCCCCTCCACAGGAGTGTGCCCCCCGCCCCCCCGCCACAGTCGAGTCCCCACACGGGCCTTCCCCACAGCCGTCGCCCCTGGGCCAGGCCCCGCCGGTGGCGGCCGGTCACTCACGCTCCGCTGCGCCATCCCATGACCTTGTTGCGGTAGCAGGCGATCTCGAAGCGCTTTCCGCCGCGCCGCGCCCGCACCACGGCCACGTTGGTGAGGCGGATCTGGTTCGTGGGGGTGAAGATGGACATGGCGGCAGCCGCTCCTGCGCCACTGGCGGGCGCGCGCG